>NC_064926.1:239580121-239950121 GCF_023897955.1 Schistocerca gregaria
ATAATGATGCTGCAGCACTCAACTACGAGTAATTATGAGCAAATGAAGACATAACGCCGTAACATATCATTCCCTGGCCTTCCATGTCTGCTAGCCCTTTTCGCTTTTACAGTTACCTCAGCCAGTTTTACAGCTGAAGGGGGAAGTGGTTTTCCCCTAATCCTCCTAAAAGAGTAGCGATCTGAGCCGAGTAGGGTGTGTATTATCCCAGTCTAGCTGGTATCTACAACATCCACCATCATCTTCCTTTCAAGAATTATGCTGTTGCCTGTTCCCAACTCACAAACAAAATCATTCCCATCTTTCTGAGCTCTTCCAATATCTCTTCTCCCATTGGGATCTTCTGAGGAATTTTGAAGACTTCTGTGATTTGTCATTCTCATGAGGTGTTGTGTCCAGTCTTCATGCACGCTGAATATATTTAGTTCTGTTCCAAAATCCTCGTTTCTAATCATATCTATTCTTGTGTAGCGATTCGTCTTTCTAGGAACCTCATCTGTGACGCCTGAATGTTATTTTCTTGTTTGTTTTTTTTTCGCTTCCATAGGATAACACAGGAACCGCCACTACTATATAGAATTTCAGGATGGTTCCTTTTTGTACTTTATGGTACCACAGACAGTTTGGAACTTGTGTACTTTATTTTCAATTTCATGGTCTAAATCAAAACTTATAGCACAGCCTAAATAAGAGATCTGAGACACTTGTTCTAAAACTGAATTATCCAAAACAATTTTTGATCTGACTACATATTTTCCTCGGGATGCCATTATTTTTGTTTTGTTGTTAGAAATTTTAAAGTTCTACTTCTTGAAAATTTTGTTCTGCTGGTCTACTGATCTTTGTAGGTCACCTTCATTCTTTTGAATAATAAGAATGTCATCATCAAACAAAAGTACAGTCAGGGATTTCCCATTCGTTTTGTTAATTCCTTTGTGTACTTTACAGTTCCATTTGCCAGGAATGAAGTCTATGTAAATAAAAAGCGTAGGTGGTAGTTCACGCCTTTGGCTAACGCCTTGGTTAATAAGTATTTCTTACAATCGATTCCCACCTGTGTTTACTGCAATGTGTGTAGTTATGTAAAGACTTTTCACTACCTCCATTAGGTGGTAAGGTATCCACAGTCAGACCTAATCTTCCATAGGACAATTTAGGACGGATTTATGATATAACTCAAGGTTTTCGGCATCAGTTTGAGGCCACAGAACTCCCTCCAACCTCCGGCTACAGTAAACATTTCTTCGGGACTTACCGGGGTGTTAGCTGTGGTAGATATAGAGAAATGAAGATAAGAGGATAACATCAAATTTCGAAACTGATCTTTACACTAATCTATGAATTGAAAATTAGCCTTGGAGGAAAGAAGTTTTTACAACGAGGCAGTAATCGTTTCCATAACAAAGTATTCTACGGAGTATGACCAAGCGTGTTATGACGTATCAGAAGACGACACATTCACACCTTTCCATGGTTTCTACGTATGAAACACTTTATTATTAATTCTTTATTTCCAAGCTTCTGTATTTCTTATTAGACCTGACATTTTGCATATAAGCTCTTAGTTACGAGTTTAATGTAATAGTGAGAACTAGAATTTGCAGAGCTATTCTTGTATCCCGATCGCGTAAAATTGGATTTTTGCATTTCTTTCGTTGTACTTCACTTTGTAAACATGCTTAGCGTGTAAGAAAATTAAAAAGAAAAAACAAACGTGGAAATGCAAAATTCGTAAACTACTCTGCCCAACAGAGAGAGTGAAGCATCCGGAAAGGGACAAGGAAACGAAGTGAAATATCACGCGTTGAGAGGGTATGTTTTGTTATTTACATGATTACAACATCGGACCTAATTTACAAAGAAGTTGCACCAATTGCGACATGGTCGCGTATACAAACAGTGATCCAATACTGTCAAATGTTTTCTATTCCAGTCTTTGATCACAATATGAATTCTTTAGACGATGACCGGTTTCAGTCCGTAATGACCATCCTCAGATCTTTTTTATACCATGTCCTAAAGCGAGAACGCCATAATGGCATCGTCAAAAAAAATCTTTCAAATGGCTCTGTGCACTATGGGACAGAACATCTATGGTCATCAGTCCCCTAGAACTTAGAACTACTTAAACCTAACTAACCTAAGGACAGCACACAACACCCAGTCGTCACGAGGCAGAGAAAATCCCTGACCCCGCCGAGAATCGAACGCGGGCACCCGGGCGCGGGAAGCGAGAACGCTACCGCACAACCATGAGCTGCGGACACGGCATCGTCATATAAATATAATCAGGGTAGATCTATATGACGATGCTATGCTTATTATATTTATATGTTTTGACGATGCCACTATGGCCTTTTCAGTATAGGACATTTTGTAAAGAAGATCTGAGGATGGTCATTACGGACTGAAACCGGTCATCGTCTAAGGAATTCATATTGTTATGAAAGACTGGAATAAAAAAAACGTTTGACAAAGAAGTTGGCTGTGCAAGCACCCTTACCAGTATGACGTTGCACCCATTCTGGCCAGGATGCAGCCACTTTTCTGTA
This sequence comes from Schistocerca gregaria, assembly GCF_023897955.1. Classification (NCBI taxonomy): domain Eukaryota; kingdom Metazoa; phylum Arthropoda; class Insecta; order Orthoptera; family Acrididae; genus Schistocerca; species Schistocerca gregaria. The sequence continues at coordinate 239,582,674 of NC_064926.1, forward strand.
TGCCCCACTGTATGCCCCACTGTATCCTCTCCTGAGGCAGGGTGGCACACAACTATTGTTTCTGGCCACTGATATCCTGGATACTTGCACGGCGCACTGGGCTGGAGATCAAGTCTGTGCTGATCCCGTACATGTTTTATCGGGGGCGCTTCTTAGGATCTTGCTGCCCACCTCAGTATCACGCAGATCGTTCATATGGTGACATGTCTTATTGTGGACGAGTATTGCCGTGTCGTAAAAGTGCACCACGATACTGTCACATGAGAGGTACCACACGAGATCTCCAAGATTGGCGATCTTCTACTTCTGTAAATCTAGCACGGTCTTCAATGCTAGATGCTTACAATAGTTTCCACAACGCAACTTTGTCTCGAAATCTGGCAGAAAACCCAAAGAGATTCTGGTCGTATGTAAAGTATACTAGCGGCAAGTCCGCCCGCCTAGCCGCGTGGTCTATCGCGCTGCTTCCCGAGTGGGAACGCACGCCGGTCCCCGGCACGAATCCACCCGGCGGACTCGTGTCGAAATCCGGTGTGCCGGCCAGCCTGTGGATGGTTCTTAAGGCGGTTTTCCATCTGACTCGGCGAACGCAAGCTGGTTCCCCTTATTCCGCCTCAGCTACACTGTGTCGGCGAATACTGAACCGCGAACCGCACAATAACCCTGGGTTCGGTGTGGGGCGGCGGTGTGGTGGGTGGACTGCTGTGGCCTCTTGTGGGGTTGTGAACCACTGAGGGCTATGGAAGGACTGAAGCCTCTCCGTCGTTTCTGCCTTCTCTGCGCGATAGCAACTGAATTACTACCGATGACAGTGCTGCCAAAGCAGAGTTAAACACAGCTTTCCGAAATTCCTTCACCAAAGAAGACGAAGTAAATATTCCAGAATTCGAATCAAAAACAGCTGCCACCATGAGTAATTTAGAAGCAGATGTGAAGCAACTTAAATCACTTAACAAAAGCAAGTCTTCCGGTCCAGACTCTATACCAATTAGGTTCCTTTCAGAGTATGCTGATGCAATAGCTGCATACTTAACAATTACATAAAACCGCTCGCTCGACAAAAGATCCGTTCTCAAAGACTCAAAAGTTGCGCAGATCCCACCAGCATTCAAGAAGGTAGTATGAGTAATCCACTAAATTACTTGCCCGTCTCATTAACATGTATATGCTTCAGGATTTTGGAACATGTATTGTGTTCAAATATTATGAATTACCTCAAAGAGGACGGTCTATTGACACATCGTCAACACGCATTTAGAAAACATCGTTCTTGTGTAATCCAACTAGCTCTTTGCACACACGAAGCGTTGAGTTCCATTGACAAGGGATTCCATATTTCTAGGTTTGACTCTGTATCATACAATCGGCTTGTAGTGAATAACGTGACGTGACTGGATTCGTGATTTCCTGTCACAGAGGTCACAGTTCGTAGTAAATGGTAGAAAATCATCTAGTAAAACAGAAGCGATTTCTTGCGTTCCACAATGTGGTGTTATAGGCCGTCTGCTCTTCCTCATCTATAGAAACGTTTTAGGAGATAATCTGAGCAATTGTCTTAGGTTGTTAGCAGATGGCGCTCTTGTTTATCATCTAGTAAAATCATCAGAAGATCAAAACAAACAATTTAGAAAAGATGTCTGTCTGGTGCGAAAAATGGCAATTGATCCTAAATAACGAAAAGTGTGAGGCCATTCAAATGAGTGCTAAAAGGAATCCGCTAATTTTCGGTTATACGATAAATCAGTCAACTCTAAGGCCCGTAAATTCAAGTAAATGCCTAGGAATTACAATTAAGAGCAACTTAAATTGGAAATAACACAGAAAATTGTTTGGGGAAGACAAACAAAAGACTGAGTTTCGTTGGCAGACAACAGAAATCGTAACAGAAGAGACTGCATAGACTACACTTATCCTCTTTTGTAGTACTGATGCGCGGTGTGGGATTCTTGCCAGATGAGATTAACGGAGTACATCGAGAAACCATCATCACGAGCGGCAGAGCGGTGTGCTGACCTCCTATCCGCATCCTCAACTCAGGGTGACACGGCGGTCGGATGGTACCGACGGGCCACTTGTGGCCTGAAGACGGAGTGTTATTATTGCGAAAGTGGTTCGATGAACCCTCTGCCAGGCACTTGAGTATGATCTGCGGAGTATCCATGTGGATGTGGACAGATGCGGAGAACGTAGGGTGGCCGTCACGTAGAGTTGTGCTGCCACAGTGCCGTGAATCAGTATCAACCATGATTCGACTTCATGTAAGATGGCTTCCCAGACAGTGACACCAGGAGCAACACCGCTGTGCATCTCCGAAACATTGGAATAAAAAACCTCTCCCCATACCACCGCCAAACAGGCAGACGATGGTCGTCCGGGTTACTGCGGAGCCGTGATTCTTCGTTAAACGCAATGTATACTCAGTGTAAGCTTCCTGACACAGTACCATTCCAAACGCTGCCGTTTTCATTGTGGCGGTGAAGGCTACCTGCGCATGAAATGTTAATTTCATAGTCCTTACGCTGCTAGACTGCGACCAGTGGTCCCGTACGAGACAACAGGATGTGGCAGGGAGTCCATTATTGTCTCGGATGGCAGGTGCATAAGCGAAGACTTTGCGTTGTGCTTGGTGCAGAGTTCGGTTATCGCCCCTTTGGGGTGGTTAGACGTGGTGTACCAGGACCTTAATGACCAGTATGCCTGCTCCCATACCTCCATACAGTCAAACATATCTCCACTGTCACAGTCCTGCCTTAGAAATCTGTGTACGATTCGACCAGCCGACCAAGTGAAGACCTGCAATGAGGACCATTTCAAATTGTGTGAGGTGCTCATAAAGCTGTCTCTCTACGGGTATGCAGAATCTTTGTGTCCTTCACTGTCATGATCAAACATCTGACGCTGTTCACGCACCACGTTTATCCTACGATGACTGCTAACAACACTAAACACAAACAACACTAACGCACTCTGGTGGCCGCCCTACCTCATACAGTTGGTGGCAACTCTAATCGTTTACCCCCTCCCCCTCCTAATGTTGTGTACTTGTATGAAAGCACACTGCTTCACTTTTTTTGTCAGACTGCAGACTTTGTACTTTATAACAATAGAAGACAACTTGGATATACCCGCAGTAGCTCGAAACCAAGCAACACTCAACTCTCTGGGTGTTCCAAGATGAAACAAGCCCAGTGAAGATGAATTTCCAAAAATATGATGGCTTCTCTGTTTGGCTGTACCGGACATGATGTGACAGTTACTTTAGAGGTTCGATGAACAGCTAATGCCGAATGGTATACGACAATTTGTCATACTTCATCCACGAAGAAAACTCAACCATTTTTCATCATTAGCATGCCAACTGACCCACAACACATCAAATAATTGATTGTTTGAGGGATAAATCATCGAGTAACGTTTACTTCCCGTGTTAACCTACAAACCTTTTTTTCATTCCTTTATGTCGAAGAAATTAGGCGTGGACAGCGATGTTCATCACTTCAGAAAGCTGTTAGAACTTCCAAAAATACGCGTCTGAGGTGACTGCACCAGAGTGGAAGAAGTGGTTTCAGAATTCGTTCTCACGCATATAAAATTGTAACATACAAAGCATAAGAAATAAGTTACACATAAGTAGTACACTAAACAATGCAATACGTACATTTTTGTGTGCAATTATATTTTTTCGTTGTGCTGTATATGTTTCGACCGTATTTTTGGATATTGAGCTTGCGCAGTCGGCGCAATATGCATGATTCTTTATGTGAATCTTGTTTTATTATTGACATGCTGACGTATCACTTTCTGCATGTTCCTGGACTAACGTGTTACGACTTGACACTATATATTGTACATATGATGGGGATTTATTGATGTGTATTTACATAAGGTACGTTGTATATTCGTATGGTATGATCTGTTAACGAGTAGTAAGGTGCCGGAATAACATGAATTCAGACTCCTTTCAAAACAAATTAATTAACAAACAATTATTACTCAACATTCTTAGGAAACATATAGTCTGACTCCTTTATTTTTAAGGGTATCCATTACAAGGCTTACTCTTAATTAATAATATTTACACTGATCCTACATCAATAGCAAAATACCGGTTACCAGTAGTGACAAATTTGAACCCAAAGCAATTGTAACATCAATTAAAAGTTTCAACTCAAGCTCGACAACAGTTTGTGATAAAAGATTTAAAATGCTCGAGGCCGTTTTAAAAATGTAAGTAGAAATCTTTAAACAAATGTATAATAACAAACTGACAACAATTCACACCTAAAACAGTATTCAGATAAATCCAATTTAACAAAAACACTTGAAATACACTACAAATTACCGGGGCTCCCCCTTATCACAAGCTTCCCTCATTTGCTCATGTACGGTACAGGAGTGTCGGACAGTTTCGACACGAGTTTAGGTGCAAAACTTCATATGATTACGGAAGGTAATTACTAAACTCACGAACAAATCTGCAGCATTAGAATTCATCCGGTGCTGTCTCTGTGTGGTTACCGAACCGTAACCTTCTAATCTTCTTTTATTTCACACGTCAATCTTGCACACACTTCCTCGGAACATATTACACACATTATTAAACTGGCATGATAAAACTGGAATTATAAATCAGTTACCACTGGTCCCACACATGCATACGAATTGAATAATGGGCCCCACCAGCGCATACTCAATGACAACCTTGTATGATGGAAAGTTAAAACAAATGACCAGTCACGAAACAGCGGAGCTAATGGCGCTCCACAAGGACAGACTCAAATACAGTTTTGCAAGATGAACAACTAAAACATACAGGTGGGCATGTACTCAGTGATAAAGCTACCCAGCCGCACATGGAGTTATCCAGTACCCATGTGGCAGTGCAACCAGGGCGCAGCTACAGTATAGTTACGGCTGCACAGACCTCCAGCCGTTGCTTTAACGCCGATCTCTTTCGGGCAACACCAGTATTGTGCAAGCGAACCGCTCTTGCATGCAAGAGAGGAGCTCGCTTCCAAATTACAGCTTCCCAAACGACGGCTCTCAACTACAACTAGACCGCGCTATCATTCCAGATGCGGCCAAGTCGTTTTCCGACACATACATGGGTTGCACCCGCCACGGCGCCTCGCTCACCACCTTCATCGTGCCGCTGCTAATTCAAGACCCCTGCCATTGCCCGTCACACGCCGCCTCGCGGACCACATTCGCACCACAAGCCTCTCTGGCAAAGAGATTCTACACAACCAGCGATTTCACCAGAGAGGCGAAAAGTCGAAAAATATCAAACTTCGCGAAAGGTTCATTAACTAATTAACTTGCTCTTTGACTTCTTGTCTTTTGACACAGATAAGACAGATACTGGATTTAAACTCGCTATTGATTCTTTTTCCTATATGCACACATTCTAATTTTTTTACTGTCCAGTAAAAAAAGTCTGTGAAAAAATTTGACTATAGATGAATATGTTTTCTTTGTGGCTGCTGTAAGAAGAGAATGAGTTAGGTACAGGACGAGTTGGCGCTCGCACGTTTCCGCTACTCCTCTTCTCAGAGAACACCTGGCAAGGTTGGAGAAAACTTCTACAACTTGTCATGAAGACTCCGTCTCCCTCTTGGCCACAAAAGTAAGATTTTCTGGAAAACGTTTTCAAAATGAGAAGGTCGAACAAACAGTGGCAGTGTGGTATCTTCTGACTAACAAACTGGTCGCTTAGGGAATGTCTTGAACACGCAAGCTGACGGCGAAATATGGCGCGTCGTTCGGACCGTCATAGTGGCAGATTCGCCTAGTATTCTTAATTCGCGAAGAAATCAATGCAATGCATAGCAAAACACGCTAACAGTTTTTATGAAGGTCCGGGCATCCAATATCGAATAAAAGTTCGTAAACGATATTTACCTTTTTCACGAATTGAATTTTTTATTCTCGACAATTGCGATTACAATTTGACGTCTGCATTCATATTACTTCTATATGCAAACTTATATGACCTCAAAAGGCAGAATGCCCAATCGGCATTTTTTATCTCCAAGCATTACAAGAAAACATAGATGCTCCTCTTTTTTCCTGCAGCGCATCATCACTGGTATTCACAGCCGGAATATTACAATCATATTACATTACGTAGAGACAATAGTTTCGACGCACGGCACATTGTATCCATTTTGGATAAATATGTAGTCCACCCTCTCATATCTGACCTCACTATATAGATCCGAGGCTGAAAATTTAGATTTGCCAAAACCTGACTCCATCATAAAATTGTAATTAGCGATTTTGGTTATTGAATTTTATTTATACTTCTGTATTTCATATTATTCTAGATCGCCACAATACTTGAGTCTTGATCTTATGACTTCAGTCTAGTTTGTGTACAACTTGAAAACTGTCTTTTGTTCCTGTATGTACCCATGCCGTCTTCAGAATTTTAAAGAGTGTATTCGAGTCTATATTGTCACACGGTTCCTATAAATGTACAAATGCTATTAACGTAGTTTTACATTTCCTTAACCTGTCTTAAACGATAAGTTGTACGTATTGCGCCTCGTGTTCCTACATTTATGCGGAACTAAGCTTATCTTGCCCGAGGTTGGCTTCTACCGGTTTTTGCATTCTTCTGTAAATAATTCGTATCAGCACTTTCGAGCCAAGATTTATTAAATAGATAGTTCGGCAGTTTCACGCCTAGAAGCACCTATCTGCTTTGAAATTAGAATTAGTCCCTTCTTTTTAAATCGGAGAGTATTTCACAGTACACAGTGCATTTTGTACAGTGGGTGGAGTAGTTTTGTTATTCGTGACTCCCCCAAGGATCTCAAATATTTTGAGGGAATACACTATTCCAGGGACCATGTCTCGACTTAGTCTACTAGCCCTCCATCAAAGTCTTCTCGTAGTATCATATGTTCGTAACCGTAGTGAATTATTACTTCGATTCAAAACATTTGTCACTTGAAGTTCGTAGGTACGGTCCACATCTCTCTCTGTTTAAATACACTGAAGCGCCAAAGAAACTGGTATAGGCATGCGCTTTCAGAGATATGTAAACAGGCAGAATACGGCGCTGCGGTCGGCAACGCCTTTATAAGACAAGTGTCTGGCGCTGTTGCTAGATCGGTTGCTGCTACTACAACAGCAGGTTATCAAGACGTAAACGAGTTTAAACTTGGTGTTACAGTTGGCGCACGACCGATGGGACACAACACCTCCGAGGTAGCGATAAAGTGGGGCTTTTACCGTACAACCATTTCACAAGTGTACCGTGAATATCAGAAATGCAGTAAAACATCAAATCTGCGACATCGCTGCGGCCAGAAAAAGATCCTGCGAGAATGGGACCAACGACGACTGAAGAGACTCGTTCAACGTGATATAAGTGCAAGCCTCCCGCAAATTTCTGCATATTTCAATACTGGGCTATCCACTAGAGTCAGTGTGCGAACCATTCAACGAAACGTCATCGAAATGGGCTGCTGGAGCCGAAGGCCCACTCGTGTACCCTTGTTGGCTGCACTGCCTCGCATCGGCCCGTAAATACCACCATTGGACTGTTAATGACTGGAAACATGTTGCCTGGTCGGACATGTCTCGTTTCAAATTGTATCGAGCAGATGGACGTGTACGGATATGGAGACAACCTCATGAATCCATGTACCCTGCATGTCAGCAGGGACTGTTCAAGCTGGTAGAGGCTTTATAATGATGTGGGGTGTGGGCAGTTGGAGTGATATGATACCCCTGATACGTCTAGATACGACAGGACAATGCGACATCCCTAACGTCCATATTTGCTACAGAGTGGCTGAATGAACACTCTTCTGAGTTTAATAACTTCCTCTAATTCCCCAAACTCCCCTAATATGAACATCACATTTCAAGAAGGGACGTCGAACAGATTTGCAGAACTATAGACCTATATCTCTAACGTCGATCAGTTGTAGAATTTTGGAACACATATTATGTTCGAGTATAAGGACTTTTCTGGAGACTAGAAATCTACTCTGTAGGAATCAGCATGGGTTTCGAAAAAGACGATCGTATGAAAACCAGCTCGAGCTATTCGTCCACGAGACTCAGAGGGCCACAGTCACAGGTTCCCAGGCAGATGCCGTGTTTCTTCACTTCTGGAACGCGTTTGATACAGTTCCTCACAGTCGTTTAATGAACAAAGTAAGAGCATATAGACTATCAGACCAATTGTGTGATTGGATTGAAGAGTTCTTAGATAACAGAACGCAGCATGTCATTTCCAATGGAGAGAAGTCTTCCGAAGTCAGAGTGATTTCATGTATGCCGCAGGGGCGTGTTGTAGGACCGTTGCTATTCGCAATATACATAAATGACCTTTTGGATAACATCGGAAGTTCACTGAGGCTTTTTGCGAATGATGCTTTAGTATATCAAGAGGTTGTAACAATGGAAAATTGTACTGAAATGCAGGAGGATCTGCAACGAATTGACCCATGGTGCAGGGAATTGCAATTGAATCTCAATGTAGACAAGTGTAGTGCGCTGCGAAAGAAATATCCTTTATCATTTAGCTACAATATAGCAGGTCAGCAACTGGAAGCAGTTAATTCCATAAATTATCTGGGAGTACGCATTAGGAGTGATTTAAAATGGAATTATCACATAAAGTTGATCGTCGGCAAAGCAGATGCCAAACATAGATCTATTGGAAGACTCCTAAGGAAATGCCATCTGAAAACAAAGGAAGTAGGTTACAGTACACTTGTTCGCCCACTACTTGAATATTGCTCACCAGATAGGGTTGAAACAAGAGATAGAGAAGATCCGACGGAGAGGAGCGCGTTTAGTTACAGGATCATTTAGTAATCGCGAAAGCATTACGGGGATGATAGATAAACTCCAGTGGAAGACTCTGCAGGAGAGACGCTCAGTAGCTCGGTACGGGTTTTGTTGAAGTTTCGAGAACATACCTTCACCGAGGAGTCAAGCAGTATACAGGGTGAATCACCTAACGTTACCGCAGGGTATATTTCGTAAACCACATGAAATACTGACGAACCGATTCCACAGACCGAACGTGAGGAGAGGGGCTAGTGTAAATGTTTAATACAAACCATACGAAAATGCACGGAAGTATGTTTTTTATACAAGCCTACCTTTTTTTTAAATGGAACCACGTTAGTTTTGTTAGTACATCTGAACATATAAACAAATACGTAATCAGTGCCGTTTGTTGCATTGTAAAATGTTGATTACATCCGGAGATATTGTTACCTAAAGTTGACGCTTGAAACATTGTCCTCACTTCATTGCAGGGGCCCAAACAATTGCAACATACATCGCGTTTCTACAGAATGATCTGCCAACGTTGCTCGAAAATGTCCCACTGGAAACGCGTCGACGTATGTGGTATCAGCATGATGGTGCACCTGCACATTCCGCAATTAACACTAACGTGACCCTTGATAGGATGTTCGACGGGCGTTTCATAGGACGTGGAGGGCGCATAAATTGGCCAGCCCGTTCTTCTGATCTTACTCTCTGGACTTCTTTCTGTGGGGTACGTTAAAGGAGAATGTGTACCGTGATGTGCCTACAACCCTAGAGGTTATGAAACAACGTATTGTGGCAGCCTGCGGCGACATTACACCAGATGTACTGCGGCGTGTACGACAGTCATTACGCCAGAGATTGAAATTGTGTGCAGCAAATGATGGCCACCACATTGAACAATTATTGGCCTGACATGTCGGGACACACTGTATTCCACTCCGTAATTGAAAACGGAAACCACGTGTGTACGTGTACCTCATTCCTCATGGTAATGTACACGTGCGCCAGTGAAAAAGACCAATAAAAAGGTGTTAGCATGTGGACGTAATGCGCTGTTCCAGTCTCTTATGTACCTAAGGTCCATCATCGTTCCCTTTGGATCCCTACGTAATTCGGTGCTCTCCGATACACACGATCGAACAGCGGAGGAGTGGTACTCAAGCGTCAACTTTTGGTTACCATATCTCCGGATGTAATTAACGTTTAACAATGTAACAAACGGCACTGATTACGTATTGTTTATATGTTTAGATGTGCTAACAAAACTAACGGGGTTCCATTTAAAAAGACGTAGGTTTGTGTTAAAAAACATACTTCCGTGCATTTTTTATGGTTTGTATTAACCAATTACACTAGTCCCTCTCTTCACGTTCGGTCTGTGGAATCGATTAGTCAGTATTTGATGTGGTTTACGAAATATATCCAGCGGTAATGTTAGGTGACTAAAAATGGTTCAAATGGCTCTGAGCACTATGGGACTTAACAGCTGTGGTCATCAGTCCCCTAGAACTTAGAACTACTTAAACCTAACTAACCTAAGGACATCACACACATCCATGCCCGAGGCAGGATTCGATCCTGCGACCGTAGCAGTCGCACGGTTCCGGACTGCGCGCCTAGAACGGCGAGACCACCGCGGCCGGCAGTTAGGTGACTGACCCTGTATTGCTCCCTCCTACGTATATCTCGCTAAGAGATCATGAGAATAAAATCAGAGAGGTTAGAGCCCACACAGAGGCAGACCGATAATCTTTCTTTCCACGAACAATACGAGACTGGAATGGAAGGGAGAACCGATAGAGGTACTCAAAGTACCCTCCGTCAGACAGCGTCAGGTGGCTTTCGGAGTACGGATGTAGATGTAGATATCTGGAATGTCTGTTCAGAAGAGATCTCCACCTCCGCGTACTCTTACGGATTTATAGACAGCCCTGCAGAATTCACGGAGCTAGTTCCCTCCAGCACTGCTTCAGACATTAATCGAGTCCATGCCACGTCGTGTTGCGGCATTTTTGCGTGCTCGCGGGGTCGCTAAAAGATACTAGGCAGGTTTAGCGGCTTCTTTGGCTCTTCGGTGTATATTCAAAAGCAATAAAACGATTTTGTATATTTTTTTTCTATTATTGATTTTTAAAAGAATGAAAGGCGCCCCTTTCATCTTCTTAGCGCCTCCGATCGATCTAACGATGGTATCAGACTTTCCACAGGAGACGGCGGAAGTTGAGGTTGCGAGTGGTTATGAATACGTCGGTACCTGGAGCACTGTTTACTCTGCGCGCGACCCGGCCAGAATAATAATAACGCGGCGACGCAACGCGACCCTCGGGAGGCGGCAGTGAAAAGCCGCGGTATTCGCGGCGGCTGTTGAGAGCGGAGTGGCTCTTGTGAGCGCAGGAGGCTACTTCCGGCGGCAAGTGGTCGGAGCGCTGCACTGCGGTTATTGCCCTCTGCGGGCGCGACCGTCCTTTTAAGGCGGCACCACTCCACAATGGTGACGGCCTTTTCAGCGCCCCAAGTAAGCGACGTCGCGAGGGAGGTCGTGCACGAATCGCGGGACTCGCACAATGCGCAGACCGCGGTCGCCCCAACACGTTTAACTTCTCATAAATGGTAAATTGGCAAGACAAACAGACGGGAAAGACGCATATTATTGTCATTATTTGCAGCCGTTGGTGCTCAGTGCTAGCTTAGTGCTGTTTATCTTCTAGATAATCGAGCCGTGCGCGGCTCGCGTTCATGCCGTTTATTGTTTGTCATCTTGTCTTCACGGTACTGCCGCCTCGTTTTCTTATTCGATTTACTAGCGTCACTAAGTTGCTGGTTTGCTTGCCCGTGGGTGGCAGCAGCAGCACTTATCGATAAGTGCTCTGTCGTACTATCTCTTGGGCGATTGCTAGTATTTCCGGATCGTCGTCTGTCTCGAGTTAAGTCGGGGGACGAAGCGCCAGTGAGGTGCGGACAGCCGCTACTTGCCGACCGCTGGCAACGCACACAAACAGTCCGACGATAGGAGATTGGGAAAAAAAAGTTCAAATGTGTGTGAAATCTTATGGGACTTAACTGCTAAGGTCATCAGTCCCTGAGCTTACACACCACTTAACCTAAATTATCCTAAGGACAAACATACACACCCATGCCCGAAGGAGGACTCGAACCTCCGCCAGGACCAGACGCACAGTCTATGAATGTAGCGTCTGAGACCGCTCGGTTAATCCTGCGCGGCAGGAGATTGGAGCGGGGACGACCGCCAGTTGGTTGGTCGTCTCATTGGGATACGTGTATTTTGTCTGTTGGCTGTTTCTGGGCCTCGTCAGTTGGTCATCTAGCCGGACGTGGGTCGGTTCCTTCCTCGGCCAGAGCTGTCGTCGCCGGTGGGCAAGAGTTACCTCTGCATGGTTGGGTCCGTGCCAGTGTCTCCGGGTAGTCGTGTCTCCCAGTTGCAAACGGACATGGAGCTGAGTCGTAATGGACCTGCAGTGAGGTCCGGGCAACCAAGACTCGCCCGACTATTGCTGACACACATGATTTGAGTCGCCACGACCTTGGTTGGTCGTTGAGTCGGTCGTCTCATCGGACGACACATATTTGGTAGCCGAGCGCTTCGGGTTCTCTGTATGTGTCGTCATTCCTCCTGGTTGTTCCACAGTGATTGCTTTTACGATTGTTCGAGTTCTTGTGGAAGTGTTTTCGTGGAGCTGTGTCCAGCTTGTGTAATTTCGATTGAGAAGTTATGTTGATGCTGTATGCGAGTGGAGTAGCCAGTCGGTCGGTTGCGACAGAGAATAGCGAGTGCGTGTTTCCTCGCCGTGTTGATGCTGTCCGGCACGGCGTGTAGTTCAACAGTCTTGTCTTTTTTTTCATATTTTTCAGTGGTTATTGTGCCTCGGCTGTATTTAGATGCCCACATTTGAAGACGCAGTGCTGCTGGTATCTTGGCCCTCGCTGCCATGTTCAGTTGCCATGCCGTTGGTCGGTCCTACAGCCTTCCCTGGGTCTAGTTCCCATCCGTTTATTTAGTATTACGCTTGGCTGCCTGTCTCACCTAAGCTTATGTTAGAGCTACTTCCACAGGGCGATTCTTCTGAGCACCACTGTTCTGTTGTTTTGGATTGTGATTTTCTTTTAGTCTCAAGTACTGTGCGAGGCCTTCAGCCATGTATTAATTTAGTTTGTTTTAATGTTTAGTATGCGGCCTTCAACCGAACTTCTACGTGAAATATTTTGTAGCTAAGGCCTTCAGCCGTGTGTATTCTTTAATGCAATTTTAATAACTTGTGTTCTGACCTTCAGCCGTATTGTTTCTGAATTCTTTTAAGTACACGTGTGATTAAGTGATTTAGCTAACAATGTTTGTATGTTTGTGCAACTAGCAGCAACTGATTTGTGCCCCTTTCCACAACCTGATCCGCTCTGTCCTGCGAGCCAAGATTTCAATAACAATAACTATTCCTGATCTTTTTGCATGTGAATCTTTTTAACCAAACATGTTTTACCTCATTGATATCAGGGCCTTCGGTGGTCTTGTAAGGTTTTCATGTGTTTTCTGATATTGTAAATAATTCATCTTTACTGTATTGGTACAAAGACAAATGAGAGCACTGCATGAGTAATAAGTAAGATCCTTGGCTCTGTGTTTAGTTTTATCAGTGGCTAACTTATTAGTCACTCATTTGCGTAGCGCTGGGTCGTTCTTATTTGAGGCATAGTAGCGAGCAGAAGAGTCTTTCAGAGAATGTTATTTATGAATCTGGGAGATGCTATCTGGAATACTTTATTATAGAGATGAAAACTCATTTATAATATTTTCTCGTTCCTTATACTGATGGATAAGATTTTGGAGGAATTTTAGAGGTAACGAAGGCATGTGCAAGACTGAAATGCTTATCAGAACTACTAACTGAAGGAAATCTTTGCCCCTCAGATAACTAATAACTTCCATGATATTTGTTAATTTGATCTCTTTGTTTTTCATTACGTCACAAATTACGCAATTGGTTGTGATGTGTGTAAAGTTTGTTATAAGAGAATTTTGGAATTGTTAATCTTCGTATGTTGTGCAGTCTTTTCGTCAATAATCAGAGTTTGATTCCTCAAAAACGATTTTCTTAGAGTAAAACACACTCCCGTGATTCACAGTAAAGGTTTGAATATTTTGTCGCGTGGGCATTTCATCTTACGCCACACGAGTCACATTGTTTCTGACAAACAAACAAATTTAGGTTAGGTTATTTATCTTTAGGTGCAGTATCTGCTGATTTGTGTTGCTTTCGAGAACGTCTGTAAATGAGACACAAAAATAACATGTTGAGCAAGAGGTAAGTCATTTTTATTTCAGGGCAGATTTCACATTGCATTCTTGAACAAACAGTGTCGTACTAGCAACCAGTTTCAGTGAAGAATATTGATAATTTCAAACAGTTTTTTTTCTTCTGAGTAGAGGAGCAATTTATTTTTGTTGATATTCCAAGTCAATCATTGCACCTAATAACGTTCACAATGTACGTCCGTAATGAGTCTTAGTTATATAGTTTCCATTGGGCATATAATTATTTTCTTTTGACAGATAATTAGATTCATTTTCTTTATTTTAAGTTCTGCATTTCATGAAGGTTAAACTTTTATTTCTCCACACTATTCACATGTGCAACGCAGGACCAACCAACAGTCAGTTTTTCTCAGCAGTTGAACATGATACCTAAAGTACACGTTACATTCAGTTTCCTCACGTCCAGACAATTTTTTATAGAAAGCTTACAGTCTATAAGGAAAATTATTATTATTGTTGTTGTTGGAATCCCGTCAACTCAGGACCATATGAAGCAGCTAATTTATGACATCATACTCTTTTCTTTCTTTTCAGCTTCGCAGTGCTTTTTTTCTTGCTTTCTGTTGTCATCTTCTTTTTTCTGTCCATATCGCTCCTCTCTTGTGTTTTCTTCTAGAAACCCTTGCCTTGTTGCGCCTTTTCCGTGACTTCATGTCTGTTTTCTATATCTTTGCCTCTTATTCTCAACTCTTGTAGATCTTTCTTAGCTTCTATAAAGTATGAAATTTTAGTTCTTGGCTTTTTGTCAAAGAACAGACAGAATAAAAAATCCTTTTCAGTTGTCAATAATTTCTCATTTATTGCACGACCGGTTTCGAACCAAATCAGTAAGTGAGTCCCTTTATTGTCGATGCGTGGCCGACGATCACACGCGTTTGTTTGAAGTGTGTGTGATCACCCACGATTGACTGACCTGACCACCACACATCTCAATTACCATATTTTCATTCGTTGGATCTAACATTTTTCGCATTAGTCTTCTTTCTTTCTTCTCTAAATTATTTAACTGTTTGATTGTGTTTATTGAGAAGTATTCTAAGGCATAAAAACATCTGGTTTTAGTCACCGCGTTGTAATATCTCAGTTTTGCATTAATAGATAAGATTTTTTTGTTATACATGCTCTTTGTTAAATGACGAATATTTCCGTTTTTCTGACTCTCTTTATGGTAGCTGCTTTTTTTTTGTAGCATTTCGGTGGGTTATTTGTCTAAAGCAATTAAACTGTGAAAGTACTTTCTTTATTTTTCCATATATTAATAATTCCATATTTTTGGTGGCTTAACATTGGTCACCAATGCATTTTTTAAACGAAATTTATAATCCAGTTTTTTCTGCTACATCCTGGAGGAAGTTTATCAGTTTCGTCACATCTTGTAGGTTCTCTGTTAAGATCGCTAAATCACTATTAAAAACTAAGCAATCACTTTCCATGTTCTCTCTCTTTCTTCCAAGTTTCATCTCATGCGTTCCTTCTTCTTCTGTTCTTTTTCTCCACTCTCATACTACTTCGAATAATAACAGAAACAATCCACTCCCCTGTCACACACCTGTTTTAAATTCGAACAGTTTTGATGTTTCCCCCAAAAATTAAGCTTTGGAAATAGTATAAATCGAAGTATGCTTAATAATTTCCGATGTTTTGTTGTCAGCTCCAAATTCACCTAGGATGTTGAATAACGTATCTCTAAATTATAATGACAATTATGTTTTATCTGAGATGTCTTCACTGCTACCAAGCCTGGAGTATCATCGTGCAACTACTGACGAAGGTAGAGGCGAGGTGTAACTTCCTTTTTAAAAAACATGGGTTCATGACGCCTGAGTGACAGAACACTGTGAAGATCCCTTGGTAGGGTGACAGCAGGATCTCAATGTTAGTGAGGCGGAGAGAATGGATTTTGTTATGGCAGAATCAGTGGAAGACGCGTCGCATTTAACAAAATTCATTTTGTCGAGTTATTTGGCCAACAACGTAAGAGCAAAATCAAAACTTTCCTTGATGCAACCAACGTTCATACATTCCTAAACCCAGAAAAGCTCTACAGATTAGTTGAAACAACTAAGGACAAATAATTGAAATTTTAGCCATGCAAGAAATAAGACTGCCAGATGAGAACAAAAAGCATTTTGGGAATTACGCACTGTTCGAAAGTAAAACAATAGAAAGAATCCTTAAAAAAAATACGCATCCTGAGGCCATATTCGCAGTTTAACAAAACTACCCCTCTTCCGTAATAGATGTAAAGTCTTTGACCAACAAATTAAAAATGGGCAAATAGAATGTATAGAGTAAAAGGAGATATTTTCGTGGTATAATTTGAGCGCATTAAAAGACTACCTCAAAAGAAACGTGAAAGACAGTCGAGATCCTCCTAAATTAGGAAGACCATTAGCTCTGACGCCAGATCTTGAGATAGAACTATACAGCTACATTATAAAGATGCAAGAGGTGTATTTCGGGTTGACAGTTATGATGGTGAGAGAAATGGCATTCGAATTAGAGAAACGAGCTAGTCGTGCAAATTTCTTAAACTCCGAAAAAGGAAGCGCCAGCAAATGGTTGTGGTTGACCTACAAGACGAGGTACAATCTTACTTTACGAACTCCTGAGACCCGTGCCGCTTACAGGGCTTCTATGGCAGACGAAGAGATGATTCGTGATTTCTTTTCCAAATTAAAGAAATTGGTGGAAGATTTAAAAATTCAGAACTTGCCTGACCGATTATGGAATCGCGACAAAGCTGCTTTGTCATATGTCGTGAAAGTAAAGTCATTACGTCAGTAGGAAAGCGATACGTTTACAAGAGACCTTCCGCAGATCGTGGAGAGTCGCATACACTTTAAGGTTGTATCTGTGCCAATGGAACATGGATTCCAACTATAATTATATTCAAAGGAGTTCGGAGGAGCGATGTGCTAAAGCATGACAGTCTTCCAAATTCATTATTAAAACTCTCTCCGAAAGGCTGGATTAAAAGTAATTTGCTTTTAGTATGGTTCTTTTTTTTATGAATGACATCCCTCCTGATGGTCCTGTTATTCTCCTGATGGATTCTCACGCATCACATATTAGCTCTGATATCATAGCAGTGGCTAATGTCAATCAAATTTTCTTGTTGACATTTCCTGCCATCGCATCTGCGGCAGCCACTTGGTGTGAGTGCGTATAAATCATTCCAGGTTCACTGGACTAATACATGAAAGAGAATCCGGATGATAAGCCGAACACAAGCAACTTTCATACAATTTTAAATGCAGCATTTATTCAGAGTTTTTGTGAGTAGAATATCCAAAACGCCTTCAGAAAAACTGGAATTTATCCCTTCAACAGAAATGGTATTTCTAGACAGGCCACTACGGTCGCAGGTTCGAATCCTGCCTCGGGCATGGATGTGTGTGATGTCCTTAGGTTAGTTAGGTTTAAGTAGTTCTAAGTTGTAGGGGACTTATGACCACAGATGTTGAGTCCCATAATGCTTAGAGCCATTTGAACCATCTAGACAGGCTGTTGCTCCAACACAGCTAACAAATAAGCCTGTTCAACCTACACAAAAAGGGCCTATGGCACAAGACTTGGAAAACGATTTGTTAACATTGCCAACAGCAACGATAAAATGCAATAAGCCTGCTGTGAATCAGAAAAGAGTAAAAAAAGATTCACGACCGAAGTGTCTCAATGAATAATTGCAACTAAAAGCCTCTACATCGAAATCAAAGATAGCAAAAACCACATGCAAAAAAGACAAGACAGAAGATGATTGGCTTTCTGGTACATGCCATAAATCTTACTCAAGTGATGTTCGCAAAAATAATGGAGCTAAATGGATTTAATGCCCGTTTTTATTAACACCATACCATGTGCTCTGCCAGCATTCCGTCGCAGAGGAGGAAGATTATGTGTGCGACAACTGTTCGAGGATTCAGACATCGTAAGCAACAATGCCTAGCAGTATGTTATAATAATAATGAAGACTATTTTCACCTGCATGACCATTTGTATTGTTAGTCTGTAAAAAAAAGAAGTAATCGAATAAATTTGTTGTGAAATTGCCGTAATTAAGATTTATCACGAAATTAGATTACTTTTATCACAAAATTACATACCTATGTCACGAAATTACGTTTGGAATATGCCGCTATATTTATTCAGTAGCACTATTTAAATAAGAAATACAGTCAAAAACCGTTGTATTACATCCGATCCCTAATGGGAAAGTATTCATAAAAGATGAATTTCATAAAGATCAGAAGTAATTATCAAAACAACAAATTTTTCACGAATATATCTCCCTTTATCTTACATTAATTAATGAACACTTGCCAATCAACCAAGAAAATAAAACAAACCCAGAGAAAGTAAGAAATTCATGGAAGGTAGTAGTAAATACAATCTCAAAAAATCCACAAAATCATGTAAAAATCCTAATATGTGATTTTAATGCAAAGTTAGAGAAAATAAAGGAATGAAAGAAAACAACTGGTGAGCCGACCGGAGTGGTTGCGCGGTTCTAGGCGCTACAGTCTGTAGCCGAGCGACCGCTACGGTCGCAGGTTCGAATCCTGTCTCGGGCATGGATGTGTGTGATGTCCTTAGGTTAGTTAGGTTTAATTGGTTCTAAGTTCTAAGCGACTGATGACCTCAGAAGTTAAGCCGCTTAGTGCTCAGAGCCATTTGAACCATTTTAACAACTGGTGAGATCCCTGTGCACAAGTGGACGAATCGAAAAAGAAAGAGACTGGTGGAACAGGCTCAAAACTATGTCAACCCATTTTAAGGAAAAACTTTCAAAACAAAAAACATGACTATAGCCCAACAAAAATACAGTGAATTCAAAATTTATCATAAGTTCGTATCAACATCACGAGTACATTTTAAATGTTCAGTTGCGCAGAGGAGCAAATATGACACAGACCACTCTGTAATCTGAGTGAAACTAAATTCAAAGTCCCAAAAATTCAGCAAAAGGATGTCAATAATCGCAAAGTTTGATACAACTGAAATCCGAGAATTGGTATTGGCAAATAAGCTCAACAAAACGGAAGCACTGAATTAGGGCAATTCAAACACAAGTTTATCACAGCTGTCCCAAACCAAATTCCTTTCAAAGGCGGTGGATGAAAATTGCGAACAGGTCGTAAAATCACGGGACAAGGAATTCGAAACATGGAACAATAACAAATCATGGAATGGACATGACATGTTCCTGGCAACAAAAAAGAAGCTTTGAAATTGAATAGGCCGACAAAAAGACGGTATGAGAAAAGACAATTGCGTGAAACAGAAGAAAACTTACAAAAACCAACAGCACGCCACTTTATATGGCCTTTAAAACAAAGGTAAATAGTACCAGTCGCAAAATCTCTGCCTCAGTAAGGGAAGCGGACACCTGGCAATAAAAGCAACCAAGAACGTTGCAAATATTTTGAAAAAAACTTCTAAGTTTTCCTGAGTCCACAGAAAGATTTCCCTTAGAAATACCCATAAAAACCAATCCAGAAGCACAAGCACGAGATGAAGATGAAATTTCTAGACAGCTTAAAAGGTCAAAAAAATAGCAAAGCGTATGCGGAAGATAGAGTCGTTACGGAACTGCTGGAATCACATGATCCGTAAACTTTAAAAGAAATTAAAGCTTGCAAAACATTTAGGAAATTGAGAAACAGCGCACATGTTCTCTATAAGAGAGGATGAAATACTCTTGTAGCTTCTGTTAAAAGATTTTCTCCTATTTGCTACTGCTGAATGTATATTTCACCGTTAGAAGTGTTCGAGAAAAGTAATGAGACTGACAAGACTGCGATCGATCTGGCAATGCTGTGTTGTTCTGCTTGTACAGATCGCTGTGTTCATCCCTTCCAGATGCTCAGTCCGAGTTTCAGCTCCGAACAGCCATCCCGACTTTTTGAGAGCGCCATCAGTGAAGCCGTCGTTTTATTGTGTGCTACGGAAATGGAACAATGGACTTTGGAGCAACCCCCATGTCATCAAGTACTATGTTAAACTTCGGGAATATGCGCGTGTGACCTCTGAAAAGTTGAAACAGACCTACAGGGAAGATTCGTTATCAAGAGCACAAGTTTTTCGTTGGCACAGATCATTTTTTAAAGGCCGAGAGTGCGTTCAAGACAAATCTCGCGCAGGGAGCCCAGCTTCAGAAACCGACGAAAACGTCGAACGTGTGCGTGCGCTGGTGGGATCAGACCTACGATTAAGAGTATGTGTGATGGTTCACCTGCTAAACTGGATTGCCGTCCTACGGGCCCGGGTTCGATTCCCTGCTGGGTCGTAGATTTTCTCCGCTCAGGGGCTGGGTGTTGTGTTGTCTCCATCATCATTTCCTCCCCATCCGGTGCGCAGGTCGCCCAATGTGGCGTCGAATGTAATAAGACCTGCACCAAGGCGGCCGAACATGCCACGCAAGGGGCCTCCCGGCCAATGAAGCCAAATGGTCATTTCCATTTTTCTTTTCAATCCGGGATTTTCGAGTATTATCCTGGGACAAAGCGATAAAGTGAGGAGTGGCACACTGAGACATCTCCTCAACCGAAAAAAGATCGAAACAATGCCGATTTGCTTTTTTGGATAAAGAATATGTTCCTCCAGGACAAACTGTCAACCACGTGTTTTACAAACATATCCTGGAAAGACTCGGGGAAAGGATAAATCGAATGATACAGGGTATTACAGATAAGTGGGAGCTGCATCATGACAACACCTCATGTCACACGGCCATTTCCATAAGGGAATTTTTTATCTCAAAAGGCATTCCTGTTGTTCCACAGGTCGCACTCTTCCTGGCCACCTAAGCCCAAGTGACTTTTTTCTCTTCCCGAAATTGAAAAATGTCTTACAAAGACGTCATTCTGGAATTCTGGTGAAGATTCAAAAGAATGTGATCGACGAGTGCCAGCAGAGACATTTCAGTGCCGATACCGACCCTGGGTACATCGGCTCCGTCGTAGTATAGGGAATTGCTTTGAAGGGGAAAACATCGTTGTCTGAAAAAAATAAAAACTTTTGTAGACAAAAAATCTGTCTCATTACTTTTCTCACATATCTTCTACGTTCAAAGTACCCTATATTCATCGTTGCTCTATCAAAGTCCTTCCTAGTTCCGAGTATCATATAAACAGAAGTCAAATCATTCGTAGGTCAAAATTTTGTGTATGGAGGGGAATATTTTCAGTGCATCAACACTGAGCTCATATCATTTATTCAAAAAATGGTTTAAATGGCTCTACGCACATCTGAGGTCATCCGTCACCTAGACTTAGAACTACTTAAACCTAACTAACCTAAAGACATCACACACATCCATGTCCGAGGCAGGATTCGAACCTGCGACCGTAGCAGCAGTTCGGTTCCGGACTAAGCGCCTAGAACCGCTCGGCCACAGCGGCCGGCTTACCATTTATTCATTTACATTGAAGATAACAAGGGAGAAGAGTCTTACACTCTTCATTGCGAATGGTAGAACAATTATGTAGATGTAGAGTTGTAAACCATAGCCACAATAGTCTGCATGTAACGACTTCTGAGCCTCACCAACGCACGCCCAGTAACCTGTGGGTCCTGCATGTGATTATGTTACTTTGAGACACAGAGCATATCCGGGACGAACGGCAAGTCGCTGTCCCCGCATGCTGTTAGCTCCTGCCGCAGCGCGGCGTCGCGTTTTGCCTGTCTCGTTGGAGGGTTGGCTGCGTCGTGCCGAGGCGTCGCATCTGCGGTACTACCGCGCGCTCCTGTGGCTTGACGTGCGTAACCCGAAGCCCGGCTTTGTGCGGCGATGGCTATCTGAAAGCCGCAATGACAGCGCTAAATGTCGCGTCCCCTGAGGGGCGCGCCGCACATGAAAGGGTTGGAAACAAGATGTCGCGGTAACAGATGGGACGACCCCACACTGTGGGACCCATTAGCCACCTCACAAAGCTGTCGCCAGCCCGCTCGGGTAGGAGGAATTACACTGCTAACACAGGCAACACAGCTAGTACTCTGCACAACATGTCTTAAACTTCATAATACACTACTGGCCATTGAAATTGCTGTACCAAGAAGAAATGCAGATGATAAACGGGTATTCATTGGACAAATATATTACACTAGAACTGACATGTGATTACATTATCACGCAATTTGGATGCATAGATCCTGAGAAATCAGTACCCAGAACGACCACCTCTGGCCGTAATAAAGGCCTTGATACGCCTGGGCATTGAGCAAAACACGGGCTTGGATGGCGTGTAAAGGTACAGCTGCCCATGCAGCTTCAAAACGATACGACAGCTCATCAGGAGTAGTGACTGGCGCATTGTGACGAGCCAGTTGCTCGGCCACCATTGACCAGACGTTTTCAATCGGTGTGAGATCTGGAGAATGTGCTGGCCAGGCCAGCAGTCGAACATTTTGTGTATCCAGAAAGGCCCGTACAGGACCTGCAACATGCGGTCGTGCATTTTCCTGCTTTTATGCAGGGTTTCGCAGGGATCGAATGAAGGGTAGAGCCATGGCTCGTAATACATCTGAAATGTAACGTCTACTGTTCAAAGTGCCGTCAGTGTGAACAAGAAGTGACTGAGACGTGTAACCAGTGGCACCCCATACCATCACGCCAGGTGATACGCCAGTATGGCGATGAATACACGCTTCCAATGTGCGGTCACCGCGATGTCACCGAACATGGATGCGGCCATCGTGATGCTGTAAACAGAACCTGGATTCAACCGAAAAAATGACGTTTTGCCATTCGTGCAACCAGGTTCGTCGTTGAGTACACCATCGCAGGCGCTTCTGTCTGTGATGCAGCGTCAAGGGTAACCGCAGCCATGGTCTCCGAGTTAGTCCATGCTGCTGCATACATCGTCGAACTGTTCGTGCAGATGGTTCTTGTCTTGCAAATGTCCCCATCTGTTGACTCAGGGATCGAGACGTGGCTGCACGATCCGTTACAGCCATGCGGATAAGATGCCTGTCATCTCGACTGCTAGTGATACGAGGCCGTTGGGATCCAGCACGGCTTTCCGTATTACCCACCTGAACCCACTGATTCCATATTCTGCTAACAGTCATTGGATCTTGACCAACGCGATCAGCAATGTCGCGATACGATAAACCGCAATCGCCATAGGCTACAATCCGACCTTTATCAAAGTCGGAAACATGATGGTACGCATTTCTCCCCCTTACACGAAGCATCACAACAACGTTTCACCAGGCGACGCCGGTCAACTGCTGTTTGTGTATGAGAAATCGGTTGTAAACTTTCCTCACGTCAGCACGTTGTACTTGTCGCCACCGGCGCCAACCTTGTGTGAAAGCTCTGAAAAGCTAATCATTTGTGTATGACAGCATCTTCTTCCTGTCGGTTACATTTCGTTTTGCGTCTGTAGCACGTCATCTTCGTGGCGTAGCAATTTTAATGGCCAGTAGTGTAAATAGAGTGTGATAATGCGAAGATTAAAAACCAAAGTATTCTTCTTATTTAGTGTTCAACACCGAGGCTGGTTTGCAGGAGTACGACCTCCTGTCTGCCCGTTCATTTACGCGGTTGTAGTGCACCACACATCTTAATAATTTGCTGCACGAATTACATCCTTGGTCGTCCCTAGCGATTCCTTCACTAAGTACTTGGGTTGGATAAAAAGTAGTGGCGACACGGCCTGTAACACGGAGGCTGTGCGTCAGATGACGTGACCGCTGTCTGTAGCTGATTGCACAAAGTCAATTCAAGTAGTGCAGAGAGCGGTGACGGCTATGTTTGAGTCGGTTGCTGTGAGTATTTTTTGAAAGTTCGTTAGGCCAGTTCAAGAGCCCTAACAGTACGTTAGTGGATATTGGCTAGTGGTCGGAGCTCATAACAGTGTTTCCCTCTGGCTCTTCATCCCACCATCCTTCATGACAATGCACGATGCCACACGGCGAATCCTGTGCAGGAACTCTTGCGTACCTGGGGGTGGGACGCACTGAAACGTCCACCGTATTCAACCGATATGATTCCGTATGATTATGACTTGCTCGCAAAAATCGTGGAACCTCTTCGTGCGACGCGCTACGACACAACAGAAGACACACATTATGTGATCAAAAGTATCTGGACACCCCCAAAAACATTCTTTTTCATATTAGTTGCATTCTGTTGCCACCTACTGCCGGGTACTGCATATCAGCGACGTCAGTAGTCATTAGACATCTTGTGAGAACAGAATGGGGGGGGGGGGGGGGGGGCTGCGGATCTCGCGGACTTATAACGTGGTCTGGTCATTGGGTGTCACTTGTGGCATACGTCTGTACACGATATTTCCACACTCCTAAACATCACTATTTCCGATGTGAGAGAGAAGTGAAAACGTGAAGCGACACGTACAGCAAAAAACCGTACAGGTCGACCTCATCTGTTAACTGACAGAGACCGCCGACAGGTGAAGAGGCTCATAATGTGTAATAGGCAGAAATCTAACCAGACCATCACATAGGAATTTCAAATTGCGTCAGGATCCACTGCAAGTACTATGACAGTTAGGCGGGAGGTGAGAAAACTTGGATTTCATGGTCGAGCGGCTGTACATAAGCCACACAATACGCCGGTAAATGCCAAACGACACCTCGCTTGGTGTAAGGAGCGTAAACATTGGACGACTGAACAGTCGGAAAACGTTGTGTCGAGTGATCAATCACGGACCACAATGTGGCGATCCGATGGCCGGATGCGGATATGGCGAATGCCTGGTGAACGTCATCTGCCAGCGTGTTTAGTGCCAACAGTAAAATTCGGAGGCGGTGGTGTTATGGTGTGGTCATGTTTTCCATGGAGGGGGCTTGCACCCATTGTTGTTTTGCTGACACTATCACATCAAACGCACCTTCTTGCTTCCCACTGTTGTAGAGCAATTCGGCGATGGCGATTGCATCTTTCAACACGATAAAACACCTGTTCATACTGCACGACCTGTGACAGAGTGGTTACACGACAATAACATCTCTCTAATGGACTGTCTTGCACAGAGCCCTAATCTGAATCCTATAGAACACATTTGGGATGTTTTGGACCGCCAACTTCGTGCCACGCCTCACCGACCGGCATCGATACCTCTCCTCAGTGCAGCACTCCAGGAAGAATTGGCTGCCATTCCTCAAGAAACCTTGCAGCACCTGATTGAACGTATGCCAGTAAGAGTGGAAGCTGTCATCAAGGGTAAGAGTGGGCCAACACCATACTGAATTCCAGCATTATCAATGGAGGGCGCCACGAACTTATTTTCAGCCGGGTTTCCGGATACTTTTGATGACATTGTGTGATTCGTTTCATAGGGCCGTCGTTGCGAGATATCGACAGATAGATGCTCTGACTATGTACGATACGCTTTCCATCTCTGTAAGGAACGTGATCGAGATTGGGCGGAGGATTATATTGAGGTCATGTAATACGATGAACGGCTGTCAATATAGTCTGGTATAAATCATAACGGTATTGCCACTACTTTTTATCCAACCCATGTATCTCCTTCTGCTATTGTTTCAATGATGTTGTTGCGTCTCAAAATGTGTCCTGCGAGTCTGTCTCTTCTTCTGAACTCTCCGCATTACCTCTTCATTGGTAACACTCTGTCTCCTGTTAATCTTCATCATCCTTCTGTAGCACCAAATCTCCAGGGCTTCTTTCTCTTGCTTTCTTGTTTCCAAGCTACACACTCTAAACAAATGCTTTCATAAACCTTTTTCTTATTTCCACACCGATGTTCTTGCTGGTGAGTAACTTCTTTCTTAAATAAAATGCAGTTCTTTCCGACTTCTACCATCCTCTGTAATCCTGCTTTCCATGTAGTTAAAATTCTCTACAATTTCCACCTCCTTTCTTACAGTTCTTATTCTTAAAAGTTCATACTATTCATCAGCACTGCCTGCCATTGCTTTACACTTTCGCTTGTTTGTGACTACAGAAAATCCTTTCGATTTTGCTGAGGACCTTCCCTAAGTCTTCTTTCGTCTCAGTGACCACAGAAATATCATCTGTGTAATGCAGTATGTCTATCTACTGCTCATTAATTTGAACCCCACCTCAGAAATTTCACGAAATTGGTCTGTAGTTTCCTGGATGCAAGAACCATTTTTTTTTTTTGTGTCATCAGTCTACTGACTGGTTTGATGCGGCCCGCCACGAATTCCTTTCCTGTGCCAACCTCTTCATCTCAGAGTAGCACATGCAACCTACGTCCTCAATTATTTGCTTGACGTATTCCAATCTCTGTCTTCCTCTACAGTTTTTGCCCTCTACAGCTCCCTCTAGTACCATGGAAGTCATTCCCTCGTGTCTTAGCAGATGTCCTATCATCCTGTCCCTTCTCCTTATCAGTGTTATCCACATATTCCTTTCCTCTCCGATTCTGCGTAGAACCTCCTCATTCCTTACCTTATCAGTCCACCTAATTTTCAACATTCGTCTATAGCACCACATCTCAAATGCTTCGATTCTCTTCTGTTCCGGTTTTCCTACAGTCCATGTTTCACTACCATACAATGCTGTACTCCAGACGTACATCCTCAGATTTTTCTTCCTCAAATTAAGGCCGGTATTTGATATTAGTAGACTTCTCTTGGCCAGAAAAGATTTTTTTTGCCATAGCGAGTCTGCTTTTGATATCCTCCTTGCTCCGTCCGTCATTGGTTATTTTACTGCCTAGGTAGCAGAATTCCTTAACTTCATTGACTTCGTGACCATCAATCCTGATGTTAAGTTTCTCGCTGTTCTCATTTCTACTACTTCTCATTACCTTCGTCTTTCTCCGATTTACTCTCAAACCATACTGTGTACTCATTAGACTGTTCATTCCGTTCAGCAGATCATTTAATTCTTCTTCACTTTCACTCAGGATAGCAATGTCATCAGCGAATCGTATCACTGATATCCTTTCACCTTGTATTTTAATTCCACTCCTGAACCTTTCTTTTATTTCCATCATTGCCTCCTCGAGGGACAGATTGAAGAGTAGGGGCGAAAGGCTGCAGCCTTGTCTTACATCCTTCTTAATAAGATCACTTCGTTCTTGATCGTCCACTCTTATTATTCCCTCTTGGTTGTTGTACGGTCGAACGCTTTTTCCAGGTCGACAAATCCTATGAACGTGTCTTGATTTTTCTTTAGCCTTGCTTCCATTATTAGCCGTAACGTCAGAATTGCCTCTCTCGTGCCTTTACTTTTCGTAAAGCCAAACTGATCGTCACCTAGCGCATTGTCAATTTTCTTTTCCATTCTTCTGTATATTATTCTTGAAAGCAGCTTCGATGCATGAGCTGTTAAGCTGATAGTGCGATTTTTCTCGCACTTTTCAGCTCTTGCCGTCTTCGGAATTGTATGGATGATGCTTTTCCGAAAGTCGGATGGTATGTCGCCAGACTCGTATATTCTACACACCAACGTGAATAGTCGTTTTGTTGCCACTTCCCCTAATGATTTTAGAAATTCTCATGGAATGTTATCTATCCCTTCTGCCTTATTTGACCGTAAGTCCTCCAAAGCTCTTTTAAATTCCGATTCTAATACTGGATTCCCAATCTCTTCTAAATCGACTCCTGTTTCTTCTTCTATCACATCAGACAAATCTTCACCCTCATAGAGGCTTTCAATGTATTCTTTCCACCTATCTGCTCTCTCCTCTGTATTTAACAGTGGAATTCCCGTTGCACTTTTAATGTTACCACCGTTGCTTTTAATGTCACCAAAGGTTGTTTTGGCTTTCCTGTATGCTGAGTCTGTCCTTCCGACAATCATATCTTTTTCGATGTCTTCACATTTTTCCTACAGCTATTTCGTCTTAGCTTCCCTGCACTTCCTATTTATTTCGTTCCTCAGCGACTTGTATTTCTGTATTCCTGATTTTCCCAGAACATGTTTGTACTTCCTCCTTTCATCAATCAACTGAAGTATTTCTTCTGTTACCCATGGTTTCTTCTTTGTACCTATGTTTTCCTTCCCAACTTCTGTGATGGCCGTTTTTAGAGATGTCCATTCCTCTTCAGCTGTGCTGCCTACTGCACTACTCCTTATTGCTGTATCTATAGCGTTAGAGAACTTCAAACGTATCTCATCATTCCTTAGAACTTCCGTATCCCACTTCTTTGCGTATTGATTCTTCCTGACTAATGTCTTAAACTTCAGCCTACTCTTCATCACTACTATATTGTGATCTGAGTCTATATCTGCTCCTGGGTACGCCTTACAATCCAGTATCTGATTTCGGAATCTCTGTCTGACCATGATGCAATCTAATGGAAATCTTCCCGTATCTCCCGGCCTTTTCCAAGTATACCTCCTGCTCTTGTGATTCTTGAACAGGGTATTCGCTATTGCTAGCTGAAACTTGTTACAGAACTCAAAGAGTCTTTCTCCTATTTCATTCCATGTCCCAAGCCCATATTCTCCTGTAACCTTTTCTTCTACTCTTTCCCCTACAACTGCATTCCAGTCCCCCATGACTATTAGATTTTCGTCCCCCTTTACATACTGCATTACCCTTTCAATATCCTCATACACTTTCTCTGTCTGTTCATCTTCAGCTTGCCACGTCGGCATGTATACCTGAACTATCGTTGTCGGTGTTGGTCTGCTGTCGATTCTGATTAGAACATTCCGGTCACTGAACTGTTCGCAGTAACACACCCTCTGCCCTACCTTCCTATTCATAACGAATCCTACACCTGTTATACCATTTTCTGCTGCTGTTGATATTACCCGATACTCATCTGACCAGAAATCCTTGTCTTCCTTCCACTTCACTTCACTGACCCCTACTATATCTAGACTGAGCCTTTGCATTTCCCTTTTCAGATTTTCTAGCTTCCCTACCACGTTCAAGCTTCTGACATTCCACGCCCCGACTCGTAGAACATTATCCTTTCGTTGATTATTCAATCTTTTTCTCATGGTAACCTTCCCCTTGGCAGTCCCCTCCCGGAGATCCGAATGGGGGACTATTCCGGAATCTTTTGCCAATGGAGAGATCATCATGACACTCCTGTGGATACACGTTACGTGTCTTTAATGCAGTGGTTTCCATTGCCTTCTGCATCCTCATGTCGTTGATTATTGCTGATTTTTCCGCCTTCAGGGGCAATTTCCCACCATTAGGACATGAGATTGCCCTGAACCTCTATCCGCTCCTCCGCCCTCTTTGAAAAGGCCGTTGGCAGAATGAGGCTGACTTCTTATGCCGGAAGTCTTCGGTTGCCAATGCTGATTATTTATGAAAATTTAGGCAGTGGCGGGGATCGAACCCGGGATCGAAAACGTTTTGATTATGAATCAAAGACGCTACCCCTAGACCACGGGTACAGTAAATACAAGGGGTGAAAGACGACATCCGTATCTCAAGTCTTTTCTGATTTTTGCTTCCTGCTCCTGAGGAGATTCCTAATGATAGACACTTGGTTCTTACAGCAGCTGTGTACTACCCGCAAGTGTTTCTGTTTTAGACCTACTTTCTTCGGTAATCTGGACATCTCTGGCGAGATAACATTGTCAAATGCATCTGCCAGGTGCACAGAGGCAATATAACTTGTTTAATCTTTTTTCTGTATTTCGTTTTCGACAACAAGCCTCAGCTCAAGTATCATTCTCTTGTTCCTAATTCTCTCCTGAATCCAAATTGATCTTCATTGAGCATATCCTCCAATTTTACATTAAAAAATTCGTTGCAATGTATTCAAAAACAGATTCTTATTCTTGATTATTTACTTAACATACACACATTTTAAAACAAAAATTCCTAGCAAATGTTTAAAAAATGTTCCTTTATTTTTTATATATTTTGTATTTCGAAGTCTTCTTATATTCATGCGGCCTTATACTCGGTGCTCGTCGTCTTTTAATTTCAGTGACATTTAATTTTCTTTTTAACTTCATGTCTACCATTGGTATTTTGAATATACACTAAAGAGACCTCTAAGATTCCTGTAGCGTCTATTACATTGTGATAGCAAAATATAGTTTGATGTCCTGGATTACATGGTATAACCGGTATTGTTTCCTACACTTATCGCAGTTGTCTTTTGTTCGCTGTACTGCCGTAATTTTTACAACCGTTAATAGATGAAAGATACAGATTTTTAATGTATACTTTAAAGAAAAACTTTTATATTTTGGCACCTTACCATTTTTAAAAGGGTATTGAATACTACTTTAGTTGACGCCTGTTTCTCTTAACAAGTACTTTCATTCTATGCTTGCAATGGAACAATTTTCATCAGTGGTATCCAAATTTTTCTCTCACGTTGCCATCTATTTATCTTCGAATAATCTGATGAGTTACATTTAATTTACCTAATGTAAGATGCATATATACGAGGAATATTTTGGTATCACTGTGAGTTCATTAGTCCCTCGTCAATGATTGTTGATTGTGTATGCTCGCAACTTTGGTTTGTCTAATCTTTTATTGTCATCTACCACATAGTGGTTCATCCGTTCACAGCGTTAACGCAGATTGCTGCCGTAATATGAAAGAGTGCACTGCCTAGCACAGTTTATGTTCTGACTATTTAATTTATGTTATGATGTGACAACAGTGACAAATTAATGGTTTGGCGTCATTAATTTTATTTTTGTCCAATACGATTGTTCAAATGCTTTTAAGAATAACCTAAACCGGTTGTTTAAAAAAGATTTTATCAGCAGGTCAATTGTGGTAATCATGACTGTTTTCAAATAACTACGAGCTGTGGGACACCACCTCCTGAAAACGCTAGAGTTTTAGTTTCACCTGATATCAATAACAGCCGTATTAAAGGCTAACCTAAAATGTTGGCATTTAAAGTTTCAAAGTTAAGATTGACCTGTTCAGTTGTAAAATACCACAAAGTGATTGAATTATCTTAACAACCTGTGAGCTAAGTGACCTGTAATAAAGAGATGTTGTAGATTCGTTAATCTAGATAGTCGACCGTTCATATCGTCAGCACTTACGTCAAATTACTGGTCCTGTATTCAGTGCGTGCTCAAAAATAACACAATGCTGCCCAGGAATATCTTTTTCCGAGTCTCTGAAAAAAAATTTCTGCTATCCCGAATGCAAAACGGGAGAGCGCCTGCTCTTACGTCTCAAATGACACGCCCGTAATAGCGGAAGCCGCATCAAAAGCGGAGCTAAACCGTCGCTCGGAGAATAACCACGCAAGCGGACACTGTGCATCAACCCTTTGAATGCTTACGCTTAATCCTTTTGTACGGCCTAAAAGAAGCCAAGAGGATGAGCGATGGAAAGAGAGAGGGGGGGGCGGAGGACCCGCTGCTGTGCAGACGGGCGCGGCCGCTGGAATTGCGACGGGGGTTTTTATTTCTGTCGGGAGCAAGGATTACATATAACTAATTTCGTGCAAAAAAAGAGCGTTCCGCCTTTCGAGGGGAGGGGAGGGGGCGACCGCAGCAGCGCAGCGCCGCGCTCCGCGTGTTGTGCGGCGCGTCGTGTTGTGAAATAGGCTTAGCGGCCCTTTGTGGTGCGGATTAAGCTGCAGCCGAACCGGCGTGGTGGGGGCGAGAGGAGAGAGCCAGACCAGTAGTAATTGCACGGGCCGGGCTCTTTCCGCTGCCGCCAATTTACGCCACTGGGCAGTCGACGTGGCCGGTCGCTAGCGCCAGCAGCTAGCCTTGCACACTTTCACTGAAGGTACCACTGTCACTTTCCTCTTTTCCTGTTTCAATCGCGAACAGTGCGCGAGAAGAACAACTGCCGGTAGGCCTCCGTGTAGGCTCGAATCTCTGATTTTACCTTCACGGTCTTTAGGCGAGATATACGTAACAGGAAGTACACTACTGGCCATGAACATCGCTACACCACGAAGATGACGTGCTCCAGCGCGAAAATTAACCGACAGGAAGAAAATGGTGTGATATGCAAATGATTAGGTGTTCACAGCATTCACACAAGGTTGGCGCCGGTGGCGAAACCTACAACGTGCTGACACGAGGAAAGTTTCCAACCGGTTTCTCATATACAGACACCAGTTGACCGGCGTTGCCTGGTGAAACGTCGCTGTTATGCCTCGTGTACGGAGGAGAAATGCGTACCATCACGTTCCCGCCTTTGATAAAGCTCGGATTGTAGCCTGTCGCGATTGCGGTTTATCGTATCGTGACACTGCTGCTCGCGTTGGTCGAGATCCAACGACTGTTAGCAGTACATGGAATCGGTGGGTTCGGGAGAGTAATACGGAACGCCGTGCTGGATCCCAATGGCCTCGTACCACTAGCAGTCCGGACGACAGGCATCTTATGCGCAGGGCTGTAACGGATCGTGCAGCCACGTCTCGATCACCGAGTCAACAGATTGGGACGTTTGCAATACAACAACCATCTGCACGAACAGTTCGACGACGTTTGCAGCAGCATAGACTATCAGCTCGGAGACCGTGGCTGCGGTTACCCTTGACGCTGCATCACAGACAGAAGCGCCTGCGATAGTGTGCTCAACGACGAACCTGGGTGCACGAATGGCAAAACGTCATTTTTTCGGATGAATCCAGGTTCTGTTTACAGCATCATGATGGTCGCGTCCACGTTTGGCGAAATCGCGGTGGACGCACATTGGAAGCGTATATTCGTTATCGCCAGTATGGGGTGATGGTATGGGGTGCCATTGGTTACACGTCTCGGTCACTTCTTGTTCGCACTGAAGGCACTTTGAACAATAGGCGTTACGTTTCAGATGTGTTACGACCCGTGGCTCTATCCTTCATTCGATCCCTGGGAAACCCTACATTTCAGCAGGATAATGCACGACCGCATTTTGCAGGTCCTGTACGGGCCTTTCTGGATGCACAAAATGTTCCATTGCTGCCCTGGCCATCACATTCTCCAGATCTTCACCAGCTGAAAACGTCTGGTCAATGGTGGCCGAGCAACTGGCTCGTCACAATACGCAAATCACTACTCTTGATGAACTATGGTATAGTGTTGAAGGTGCATGGGCAGCTGTACCTGTACACGCCATCCAAGCTCTGAGTCAATGCCCAGGAGTATCAAGGCCGTTTTACGTCCAGAGGTGGTTGTTCTGGGTACTGATTTCTCAGAATCTATGCACCCAAATTGCGTGAAAATATAAACACATGTCAGTTCTAGTATAATATATTTGTCCAATGAATACCCGTTTATCATCTGCATTTCTTCTTGGTATAGCAATTTGAATGGCCGGAAGTGTAATATAAACAGTCGCGAAAAAATACTACACCTGGAAAGACGACGTCGAATTTGATATGATGACGGTATATGTCACCTGGGGTACAATAGTGTTATTGATAATGGTTTCAACGCGTCCGTAACAGATACCATAGTGGCATACCTACCAGAGCGCCATCTGTGTCTACCTTTTGATACGGAATGCTCACAGTCAGAAGGCTCAATGTGTTGCAAATGTGCGAAGCAAGCAGGCAACCATTCCAAGAAAACGCAACTGAGAGTGTTCGAAAGAGGTTAGATAGTGGCGGGATAGTCCTTTGGGAGAATTGTCACACAAGTTGTACGTGCTACCTCAGTTGTGCAACGATGCTTGTATCAGTGGTCACAATGCACAGACGCCTGCCATGATTCTCGTATTCTAGGGGCAGCAGTAGCAGATCGTACAGCTACCACAGCACAGATGAGATCGTTTGTGAGCTCAGGCATATCAATATGAACTACTACAAACATGTTATTAGTAGTGGGACGAAGAGCACGAACACCTCTAGCCCGTCTTCCACTCACGTCGCAGCATCGACGCGCGGCTTGATGAGTGCCGTCAGAGGATCACTTTGGAGATGGAATGGTGCGCCGTGGTCTTCAGCTACGTCAGCAGATTCTGCCTGTATGCAAGTAATGGTCACTTGCATTTCTTAGAGCAACGCCACCTCAGACCAAAAAATCGAAACCAAAGCTTAAGGCAAAGACTCACCCGCTGAAGAAGACTGAAGTTATACAGCCTGCTAATGTTGATATTCTCACTGACGTCTCTCTCGACTCCTCTTTAGAGGCGATGGAGGTTGATGTCAGACTGAGATAATCGTCTTGCCCCAAAACTGAGCCTCCACCTGTTGTGGGCTCTCCTCCACAACAGAAAGTCAGGATGAAGATACTCCCATCCTAATAGATGGCTCCCATTATACAGTTGAACATGAATGGATTCTGGACGCATGTGGAGAAACTGAAACTCCTAGCACAGCAACGCCCCCTGTGCTTGTTTTTACAAGAAACACACTTAAAAACATCTGATGCTCCTGTACTAAGGGCCTATACGTTATATCGCAAGGATGACCTGACTGGGGAAATGGTCAAAGGCGGAGTCGCCGTTATGTCAATAATGGCCACCACTCCTCTGCTCTCCCCCTGTTGCAGCTGAAATTCATTCACGTCGGAGGCTTACTGTTTGCTCCCTTTATTTACCTCCTCTGGATGCAGTGGACTTAGAGGCTCTCACAGATCTTATCGAACAACTCCCCCGCCAATTTCTCCTCCTGGGCGACTTCAATGCCCATCATGTCCTGTGGGGCTCAACTTTTAATTGCGCTCGGGGTCGAGTTTTGGAGAGCCTCCTGACATCTCAAGTGTTGTGCATCCTCAACACTAATACTCCGACTCATTTCTCTGCTGCTACTGGGTCATTCTCAGCCATTGACCTATCTTTCTGTTCTCTGATCCTCACCGACTCTGTTCAGTGGGAGGTCACTGACGACCTTCATTCCAGCGATCACTTCCCTGTCCGCATTCATTTGCTGGATGGTGTATTGCTGGAACAGAAGCCGACAACATGGATGATTGGCAGGGCTAACTGGCCGCTGTTCAGTCGGTTGGCTGTCTTTGAATGCCGTAACAGCATCCAGGAATGGGTGATCACACCACACTTGTGATCAATCAGGCTGCTGACCTGTCCAAACCAAAGTCTTTTGGCCCTCTTAAGCGGCGACCGGCACCTTGGTGGACAGAAGAGTGCCCTTCAGCCATCCGGGACAGGCGTGCGGCTCTTCGACGATTTAAATGCCGCCCAACAGCGGTCAATCTTACCGCCTTTCGAATCGCGAGAGCCAGGGCACGCCGTGTTATTAAAGAGGGCAAAAAATGGTCATGGCAGGAGTTCCTGGATTCCATCAACAATTCCACTTGTTCCTCAAAAGAATGGAATGCCATCCGGAGGATTTCCGGTACACGCAGCGTTTACCGATTGCAGCAATACTGAAACAGGGGCGCCTCTAAACGACGCCCAGAGACATTGCTCAGAAGCTGGCCGAGCATTTTGCACAAAGTACTGCCAATGCAAGCAGGATCCCGTGTTTTGTCGCTACCGTGCAACTGTAGAGAGGGAAAAGTTGGACTTCAAGTCCAATGATTGTGAGGCCTACAACTTCCCTTTCTCTATGTGGGAGCTCGAATCGGCACTGGCTGAGACTGCTGACACTGCACCCTGTCAAGACCACATCCGGTATTGCATGCTTTGTCATTTGCCAGCAGCGTCCCAGGAAATTCTCCTCGACTGTTTTAATCTAATATGGCAGACAGGTAACTTCCCCAACTCGTGGAGGGAGGCAATTCTTGTCCCTCTGCTCAAACCAGGAAAGGACCGCACGTCTCCAAGTAGTTATTGGAGCATCGCCCTAACGAGCTGTATAGGAAAGACCCTGGAACGGATGGTTAAGCGTCGTCTGGTCTGGCTTTTGGAGACCAGGCAACTTCTTAGCCGCTCTCAGTGTGGATTCCGCAAATACCGGTCCAAGGTCGACAACCTGACCCTCCTAGAGGCGGCTATTCAGCAGCCTTTCTTCCCTCAGCATCACTGTATCGGCATATTCTTTGATATCAGTAAGGCATATGATACTACTTGGAGACACTGTATTCTTGCACAACTGCAAGAATGGTGCTTTCGTGGACACCTCCCCATTTTCATTCGGTCTTTCCTGTCTCAGCAGCTTTTTCGGACCCGAGTTGGGAACACACTGTCTGATCGATTTGAGCAGGAGAATGGTGTCCCACAGGGCAGTGTTTTAAGTGTTACCCTCTTTGCCATAGCCATCAACAGTATAACGTCTACAGTGAGGAATCCAGTACAGTGCTCCTTATTTGTGGACGACTTTGCTGTTTTCGGTTTCTCCTCCAGTGTTGCAAAAGTAAGCCGTCAGTTACAACTAACAGTGCGGCGGTTACAGGAAAAGGCTGCAGAGACGGATTTTCAGTTTTCTGCCGATAAGTGTGTTTGTGCTCATTTTAATTGTTCTCGTCGACCTTTTATTTTGCCTACCTTACATATATGGGATACTCTCCTACATTTTAGAGACACAGTGCGGGCTGGGCTAATTTTTGACTCCAGGTTGTCATGGCTGCCACACCTACGAGACTTGAAAGCCAGAACCCTGAAGGCACTGACCATCCTCAAGTGCCTAAGCCACAGGTCTTGGGGAGCGGACAGCGCGTTTCTGCTCCAGTTTTGGACTACGGGTGCACAGTGTATGGGTCAGCGAGGTAGACTTATTTGCGGATCCTTGACGCTGTACACCATGCAGGAATTCTGGCCACGGGTGCTTATCGGAGCAGTCCCACACCCAGCCTCTGTGCTGAGGCCGGGGAACCGCCACTTACCATCCGGCGGCAACTCCTCCTGGTGCGACAGGCTTGTAAATTTCTTGCAGCTCCAACCTCGACTGCTCACCATATTGTTGCTCATCCGCCTCTGGACCGCCTTTTTTACCACCGTCCCCGGGCTACGTTGCCGTTTGGGATCAGTGTGAAACGTCTGCTAGAGTCACTCGGTGTGGAGTCTGTACGACCCCAAATCCAGGGTTTTAACAGCCTGCCACCCTGATTATTGGAGAGACCCAGAGTGATTTTAGATTTGGTGCGGTACAGGATAAATAGCAGTCCTGTTTCCTTTTTTAATCGCGTCTTTTCTGCCGTTTTATCTGAGCACCACGACCATGTAGCTGTTTTTACGGATGGGTCTAAGCAGGGTGACTCCGTTGGTTGTCTTCCCGAATAGTGTTCTCAAGGTAAGACTGCCTCCTGAATTTACCACCTTTGACGCAGAATTATATGCCATCTTGCAGGCACTGGAGCAGATGAGACTTTCTCCAGTGTTAAATTTCTCGTCTATGCAGATTCTTTCAGCGCCCTTTACTCTCTCCAGCGTTTGTACCAACAGATAAAGGAACCCAGACTATCCACGACGCCCTCCTCCAAGTACAGCGACTGGGGAAGCAGGTGTCTTTCTGCTGGGTACCAGGGCACGCGGAAATTCTGGGGAATGAATGGGCTGATCGAGCAGCCAAGGAGGCGTGTCGTGGCCGTCAGGTCTTTGAGTGTGCTATCCCACTGCATGACCTCACCTCGTTGTTGAGGTATAAAGTCCTGTGTCGATGGGAACATGAGTGGCTAGAAGTGACCGACAACAAGCTCCGTGTGATCAAGCCCACAACTCGGCCGTGGCGGACTTCCTTCCAGCCACGTCGACGGGACGTCATCCTTACTCGTCTTCGCATCGGACATAGCCCTATAACGCATGGATTTTTTACTACAGCGAGAGGACCCTCCGATGTGTGGTGCTTGTGGCGTGCAGATGACGGCGCACCACCTTTTATTGGAGTGCATTTTATTTGCTGACCAGCGGACTGCAGCGGATTTTTCGGCGGATCTGCTATCTATTTTATGCAGTGCTCAAGTGAATGTGGTTCGGGTTTTAAAGTTCTGTGAATTGTCCCACGTTTTTAGCAAGATTTTGGGGAGATATTTTTAATATGTCAACGGGGTGGCTGGCTCACCCAAATTTTTTCGTAAGTGGTCAGTCAGTCTCATTTCCCTGTGCTGTTTTTTTATCTCTTTTGTGGTTTCTTTTCCCTCTTTTACTTTCTTGATTAGCTACCTTGCATCCTCATCGGTTTTAATGCATGTGAGAGTGCCTGTGAGATAGTCATTGTGTGGTCGTTTCGTGTGTAAGCGTGCACGACAGTTTTCGTTCTTATCCACTTTTGAAACTTCCTGGCAGATTAAAACTGTGTGCCCAACCCAGACTTCAACCCGGGACCTTTCCCTTTCGCGGGCAAGTGCTCTACCATCTGAGCTACCGAAGCACGAGTAGCGCCCGCTCCTCACAGCCTTACTTCTGCCAGTACCTCGTCTCCTACCTTCCAGGAGAGCTTCTGTAAAGTCTGGAAGGTAGGAGACGAGGTACTGGCAGAAGTAAGGCTGTGAGGAGCGGGCGTGAGTCGTGCTTCGGTAGCTCAGATGGCAGCCGGCACGGTAGCTCAGCGTGTTCGGTCAGAGGGTTATGTGCCCTCTGTAATAAAAAAAACTATGTTAATCGATCAATAACGAACTTAAACGGATGTCTTACGACGTCCGCCCCGAGCAGATGAAGCGAACAAGCAACGAACGAAAGCGAACAAAATGAGATTTAAAAAAAAAAATGGTAGAGCACTTGCCCGCGAAAGGCAAAGGCACCGAGTTCGAGTCTCGGTCGGGCACACAGTTTTAATCTGCCAGGAAGTTTCATATCAGCGCACACTCCGCTGCAGAGTGGAAATCTCACTTTGGAATTATCCACTTTTGTTTGTTTTCATCGATGTCAGGGCGCTGAAAACCTCTCCGTTGGGCGCCCATACGTTCCCAAACCACACACACACGAGAGTGCATTCGTCCAAGACACACTGGCTCCACCCAACGCCTTATGGTCTACATCTCTCGTTCACCATGTTGGTGTTTCTTGATGGACGCTAACCAGCGCTCAATACATGTGGCATGTCGTTAGATCCGTTCTTTGGCCGTTCTTGTAACAGGAAGGTAATGTGTTATTCCAACAGGACAATGCTCGCCCACACATGACCCTTGAAAAAAACGGGCTCTGCGAGACGTCCTGCAACATCCCTGGTATGAATTATGTGTCCCTTTGGAAGTCAGATTTGGGAGGTGGAGAGATCTGGAGAGATTGAATAAGAGTCTCTGACCGTTCTTTCCACCAACCTGTCGTCTTATAAAGTGCAGAAGACAGCTCGTCGGTCGTGGGACTGCCTTCGTCGGAGGCTGCTACGCTGCTAGTTCGAGCCTGTGATTGTGATTTTTGCGACGTGCCACTTACCCAGGTTAATCTCTGTATCTGCGGAGGTCAAGATCTGTAGTTCTGACAATGACGGTAGGCGACACTTCTCATTCATGTATGCTGTTTGGCTACTATTCAAATATTCACACTTTTGCACTTTCTTTTAGAACACTCGACATATTTTTCTTAATTGTGTGGTAACTTTTCCATCCTACTTCCGAAATATGGTACATATGTCCGGCTCTCCGGTACGTACTACGCGGATTATGTATTACATAATCACGACTGTTACGCCCGATATAGAGTACAACATGTCTTGCTCTGAAGAACATCCGAAACAGAGCGGCTATTACACAATCACATGTAAGTAATGCACGATGCTGAGATACACGTCTGACACTCCATAATGCCCGAAACAGAGACACTAGCGCAGCAGAAGTACTTCGTCTCCAAGGAGAGCCAAAGCGACCCGAAGGTGTCCGAAGTACTTCGGTTGCAATATCGTTACTCTTACGTTTCTCAGAATTAGTGAAATTTAATAAACAAACACGATAGACTCGTAGGATAACCATGGTAGATTGTCATACTAAAAACTGGGTTAAACACGATGAAAAGTATACCAATAATTAATAAGAGAAGTTAGGCGTTTTGACACCTAGCACTCGAAAGTGCCAACTAGTCAGAAGCAAGTTCAGTACAATTGGGACTGGTACATACTATACCATCTGTCGCTTGTACCTCACTCCACTTATGTACTTGTATCAAGCTTCATCAAGGCGATCTTCTACCAAAATAAAATACTGGCGACCACAAGCAGGAAAATCACACTGGCCAGCATGATCTCCGGAGTTGTCTCAAATCGATGGGATGAAGGGTGGCTCACGTGACTCCTGAAAACTTACAAAACTGTGTGAACAGGTCGAGAAGCTGTGGCATAACGTGTCTCAGGAAAGTAATCGCCATCTGTACGACCGACAGGGTGTCAGAGTCAACGCCTGCGTTGCTGCCAGTGGAGACTACGCAGTGTACTAATATAGGTGTTTCAGTTTGGGTCAATAGCTGGGTCCTCAGAAATGCTTGTTCTATTGATAAATGCAATCATTTCATTTACACCATATGTAGTGCTGCAATAATAATCATGACTGAATTGGAAACCTGTCAAAGGGTGTACCAATTATTATCCGTTCGATCATCTATGTGAAATTTTCGTGCTTACTAAATGAACCTGTAACAAAACACGCTGCTCTTCTTTGGGTCTTCTCTATTCCTTACATCAGTCCTATTTGGTACGGATCTCACACTGATGTGCAATATTCAAATATTGGTCGAACGAGTATTTTGTAAGCTACTTCCTTTGTTGGTGAACTACGTTTCCTGACAATTCTTACAATGAATCTCAGTCTGGAATCTGCCTTACGGACGATTAATTTTACGCAGGAGTTCCATTTCAAGATTCTCCGTACACATAGTCATAGATATTCTATGGAAGTAACTACTTTCTGTCGTTGTGCTGCAACTGTGTAAATATACAATAAATGATCTTTCTGTCTATCTATTCGCAATACTTTACATTTGTTTATGTGGAGGGGAGAGCTGTAAAGCTACTCTCATAAGTACAGTAGTTTTTCTAGTAGCTTTGGTGAGTTCACGTCGTCCCCGCATCACCTTTACATGAGGTGTGTTGCAAACTTATTGGGCTCACAACTATCGCTTTCCTTACGCATGCAGTCAGTGTCTTAACGGAGCCCCCTAAAAACTGGAAGTGGTAAACTGTCTAGAAACTGGATGAGGAAATATAAAGGGCTACGTAACCTATGGAACATTTCTACATACTCAGCCTCCTCTCTGTTAATAAAAATAAACAGTATTTATAGCAAAATTGAACTTTTCAGTGTTTAATTCAGTTTTTATCCAAAAAAATACTGATTTGTGACGTGAAACAGACGGATATCTAGTAAAAAAACATAGATTTATCACATAGCACAAGAAAATGAAATTTCCTCAACAAAAATATAAAAAAAGGAAAAGAATATATTTCTAGTATCTCTTCAGCACTTCATCAAACTTACGTAAAACCTGTTTCTGTTATTCATATACAACTTTCCCATTTATAAATAATAAGAGTGTGTCCCAGCTATCTTGTCCACCCAAAACATCTCTGGAACAATAACAGCTATTGGAAAACGAATTTCACCGGTATCAATGTAGGGCTGGGCCCCATGAATGTACATATTTGGAAACCTTCTAATACGAAAGCATATGTGTTTTTTAACACAAACTTATGTTTTTCTTAAATGGACCTCCTATATCTTTTCTTCGGCAATCCATAGCATGACAAAGCACATACACAATGGCGTTGATTTCATCGCAATATTCCCATTACATCCCGAGATGTTGAGACGCGAAGTTGACGCTTGAAACACCCGACATGCGCTGCTAGCGCACGTCCTGAGGCTTAGGCGTGAACCCCACGCTGCCCGTAATCGCGATGTGACTGACATGTGTAATCACACCTCCATACTTATCAAGAGGTCCGAAACGAATAATACGGTCTGCTGCCATCAACTCTCATAAGAACATAATGGTGTCCCTCTTGCACGTTTTACGTATGTACGTACACAATATGAACCAGTACCGATCGGTGTACACCCGTCAGGTTGTCTTATATATCCTGCACACGCAAAATAAGGTTTATCTAATGCGTTATATGACCCATTGTGCCTGTCGCGCAGGTCCTGGCTCTACCTAGTCAAGTGTCCAACGTAGTTCCCACTACTGCCACAGTTACCACTTGTTTATGATTTGCGACCCGTGCAAACTCCTGTGCTCCACCACCCTCCGAGCATCCCATCTGTTGTTGCTTTGGCGTGCAGTACCCCACTTGCCAATGCAGTCGTGCGTCAGAGTAATCTAGTGACGGCACGGAGGTAGTACACATTGTGAATAAACGTTGTGTTGTGGAACTTATACTGTACAGTATAATGTACACACATGAAGATATGGTAGAAATCCTGCTGATCTATGGAGAATGTACGTTGACGGGAAATACGTTATGAGATTTCTTGTTTGTTGATAGTACTGCTAGCGAACATTATGATTATTAAGTTAATATGTCTGTTTTCTACCCTACTCTACATACCTGTACTGTACCTGTTGTAGGTGGACGAAATGCTGTTCAGGCAGAACGACTGTACAGAAAACGATTCCCTGACAAGCCATCGCCTTCGCGCCGGATGTTTGGTCGTCTCACATCTCGTCTACGTGAAACGGGAAGCTTAAATCCAAGACCTCGACCTTTGCTGTGCTCGCTGCCATAGCTGTGAATCCTCAAATCAGCACACGTCAAATTGAAGGTGAAGTTGGTGTGTCGAAATCAAGTGCACAGCGTATTCTTAAACGTCATAAATTTCATCCTTATCATGTTCATTTACACCAGGATCTTCATGGAAATGACTTTCGCAATAGGGTAACATTTTGTCGGTGGGCTCAGCAAAAACTTCTGACTATATGAGGAATATGCATTATTGGTCCGCAGACAATCCAAAATGGCTCCGTCAGGTAGAGCATCAACGCCCGTGGAAAGTTAATGTTTGGTGTGGGATTATTGGAGATGCCATTATCGGACCTTTCTTTATAAATGGCATCCAAAATGACAGACTATACTCCAGATTTATACGCACAATCTTCCTGTTCTCTTGGACACCATCCCTCTGAACCGAAGAATGGTCAGGTGATATCAGCATGACGGATGCCCTGCACATAGTGCCTTACGAGCACGACGACTTCTGAACCGTAAGTTCCCTGGTAGGTGGATTGGACGAGGTGGCCCAGGTTACTGTCTTTGGGGAGCAGTGAAGGACGCTGTTTACCAACATGAACCAACAACACCAGAGGACATGAAGCAACGCATTATTGATGCTTGTGCAGCCATCAAAGAGGAAACAGTAGCACGAAGTAGGGCATCCTTCATCCGCAGAGTGACCCTATGTATGCAAGCCAATGGTCATCACTTTGAGCATGAGATGTGAACGCTAAGTTTAGTATGTAGTGCTGGTATCACAGTGGAAGTTTCTACAAAGGGCCATTTTACCCAGTGATGTTAAGAAACATTTGTTTGCAACAATTTGTCATTTAACGCATTAGATAAACATAACATTGATAATTATGTGATTATAAAACTAATTGGTTAAACATGTTTACATTCATCTTCTATGTCCTACCTCAACTTCCCAAATTAAAACATTTTTACAACGGTAAAACTTTTAGTTCACTTGCTCGTTTCACTAAAACCATCAACATGAATGATTAACTGTCACTTGCGCTAGATCTACAGTAAAGTAAAGTTTTAACGTTGAACGGCATTACCTTTTTAGTAACGGGTTAACGATAAGCGAAGTTAATTTTGAGACTAACGTTTCGGTACACAGATACGTTAAAGAACCGCATCACCCGTAGCCTATGGGATAAATACCTGCTGGAATATACGACGTTAATCCATGATGGCAGCAGACCGTATTATTCGTTTCG
The DNA here is from genome assembly GCF_023897955.1 of Schistocerca gregaria. NCBI lineage: Eukaryota > Metazoa > Arthropoda > Insecta > Orthoptera > Acrididae > Schistocerca > Schistocerca gregaria. The sequence goes on from NC_064926.1 coordinate 239,626,369, forward strand.
GACCTCTTGATAAGTATGGAAGTGTGATTACGCATGTCAATCACATCGCGATTACGGGCAGCATGGGGTTCACGCCTGAGCCTCAGGACGTGCGCTAGCAGCGCATGTCGGGTGTTTCAAGCGTCAACTTCGCGTCTTAATATCTCGGGATGTAATGGGAATATTGCGATGAAATCAACGCCATTGTGTATGTGCTTTGTCATGCTATGGATTGCTGAAGAAAAAATATAGGTCGTCCATTTAAAAAAACATAAGTTTGTGTTAAAAAACACATATGCTTTCGTTTTATAATGTTTCCAAATATGTACATTCATGGGCCCCAGCCCTACATTGATACCGGTGAAAGTAGTTTTCCAATAGCTGTTATTGTTCCAGAGATGTTTTGGGTGGACCAGATAGCTGGGACACCCTGTATATATATACAGTGTGAGTCACCTAACATTACCGCTGGATATACACTCCTGGAAATTGAAATAAGAACACCGTGAATTCATTGTCCCAGGAAGGGGAAACTTTATTGACACATTCCTGGGGTCAGACACATCACATGATCACACTGACAGAACCACAGGCGCATAGACACAGCCAACAGAGCATGCACAATGTCGGCACTAGTACAGTGTATATCCACCTTTCGCAGCAATGCATGCTGCTATTCTCCCATGGAGACGATCGTAGAGATGCTGGATGTAGTCCTGTGGAACGGCTTGCCATGCCATTTCCACCTGGCGCCTCAGTTGGACCAGCGTTCGTGCTGGACGTGCAGACCGCGTGAGACGACGCTTCAAAAATGGCTCTGAGCACTATGGGACTCAACTGCTGTGGTCATCAGTCCCCTAGAACTTAGAACTACTTAAACCTAACTAACCTAAGGACATCACACACATCCATGCCCGAGGCAGGATTCGAACCTGCGACCGTAGCAGTCGCACGGTTCCGGACTGCGCGCCTAGAACCGCGAGACCACCGCGGCCGGCAACGACGCTTCATCCAGTCCCAAACATGCTCAAGGGAGGACCGATCCGGAGATCTTGCTGGCCAGGGTAGTTGAGTTACACCTTCTAGAGCACGTTGGGTGGCACGGGATACATGCGGACGTGTATTGTCCTGTTGGAACAGCAAGTTCCCTCGCCGGTCTAGGAATGGTAGAACGATGGGTTCGATGACGGTTTGGATGTACCGTGCACTATTCAGTGTACCCTCGACGATCACCAGAGGTGTACGGCCAGTGTAGGAGATCGTTCCCCACAACATGATGTCGGGTGTTGGCCCTGTGTGCCTCGGTCGTATGCAGTCCTGATTGTGGCTCTCACCTGCACGGCGCCAAACACGCATACGACCATCATTGGCACCAAGGCAGAAGCGACTCTCATCGCTGAAGACGACACGTCTCCATTCGTCCCTCCATTCACGCCTGTCGCGACACCACTGGAGGCGGGCTGCACGATGTTGGGGCGTGAGCGGAAGACGGCCCAACGGTGTGCGGGACCGTAGTCCAGCTGCATGGAGACGGTTGCGAATGGTCCTCGCCGATACCCCAGGAGCAACAGTGCCCCTGATTTGCTGGGAAGTGGCGGTGCGGTCCCCTACGGCACTGCGTAGGATCCTACGGTCTTGGCGTGCATCCGTGCGTCGCTGCGGTCCGGTCCCAGGTCGACGGGCACGTGCACCTTCCGCCGACCACTGGCGACAACATCGATGTACTGTGGAGACCTCACGCCCCACGTGTTGAGCAATTCGGCGGTACGTCCACCCGGCCTCCCGCATGCCCACTATACGCCCTCGCTCAAAGTCCGTCAACTGCACATACGGTTCACGTCCACGCTGTCGCGGCATGCTACCAGTGTTGAAGACTGCGATGGAGCTCCGAATGCCACGGCAAACTGGCTGACACTGACGGCGGCGGTGCATAAATGGTGCGCAGCTAGCGCCATTCGACGGCCAACACCGCGGTTCCTGGTGTGTCCGCTGTGCCGTGCGTGTGATCATTGCTTGTACAGCCCTCTGGCAGTCTCCGGAGCAAGTATGGTGGGTCTGACACACCGGTGTCAATGTGTTCTTTTTTCCACTTCCAGGAGTGTATTTCGTAAACCACATCAAATACTGACTAATCGATTCCACAGACCGAACGTGAGGAGAGGGGCTACTGTAATTGGTTAATACAAACCATAAAAAATGCACGGAAGTATGTTTTTTAACAGAAACCTACGTTTTTTTTTAATGGAATCCCGTTAGTTTTGCTAGCACATCTAAACATATAAACAAATACGTAATCAGTGCCGTTTGTTACATTGTAAAACGTTAATTACATCCGGAGATATGGTAACCAAAAGTTGACGATTGAGTACCACTCCTCCGCTGTTCGATCGTGTATATCGGAGAGCACCGAATTACGTAGGGATCGAAAGAAACGGTGATGGACCTTAGGTACAGAAGAGACTGGAACAGCACATTACGTCCACATGCTAACACCTTTTCATTGGTCTTTTTCACTGACGCACATGTACATTACCATGAGGGGTGAGGTACACGTACACACGTGGTTTCCGTTTTCAATTACGGAGTGGAGTAGAGTGTGTCCCGGCATGTCAGGCCAATAGATGTTCAATGTGGTGGCCATCATTTGCTGCACACAGTTGCAATCTCTGGCGTAATGAATGTCGTACACGCCGAAGTACATCTGGTGTAGTGTCGCAGCAGGCTGCCACAATACGTTGTTTGATATCCTCTGGGGTTGCAGGCACATCACGGTACACATTCTCCTTTAACGTACCGCACAGAAAGAAGTCCAAAGGTGTAAGATCAGGAGAACGGGCTGGCCAATTTATACGTCCTCCACGTCCTATGAAACGCCCATCGAACATCCTGCAAGGGTCAGGTTAGTGTTAACTGCGGAATGTGCAGGTGCACCATCATACGTGGACGCGTTTCCAGTGGGACATTTTCGAGCAACGTTGGCAGATCATTCTGTAGAAACGCGATGTATGTTGCAGCTGTTTGGGCACCTGCAATGAAGTGAGGACCAATGAGGTGGTCGCCAATGGTTTCACACCATACATTTACAGTCCACGGTCGCTGTCGCTCTACCTGTCTGAGCCAGCGAGAATTGTCCACGGACCAGTAATGCATGTTCCGTAGATTCACTGCCCCGTGGTTTGTGAAACCCGCTTCATCGGTAAACAGGTATAATTGTCCCGTGTACTCATGTGTGGGTTCATGGCAACAGCAGCTAACACACCAACGCCACCCGCTTCTCCTGTGACGGACCCGTTTGCGTGCTACGACCATACCTGTTGCATACAGTTGGCGGTAGATGTTTTGCAATGTGCGGCACGTTGGATGCTCTCTGTCCGGGTACCGTTCTGCATACACCCTGCAGGCTTCAGCTGCATTTCGTCGACACTCGTCGTAGATGAGTGTCATCTCCGTCTTTTCAGAGTTCGAATACACCATGGTCACAGTTCCTACAACACTGCACTATCACAGACGTCTGGTAACAAGGTGTACTACAGTTGGTCTGCGTGCGGAGACGAATGCAGAATAACAATAGCAGAAAGCGCTACATGCGGTCACTGCGACAGCTAGACCAAACCACAACAGTGCACTACAACCACACTTTTAAACACGGTCGTTATCGTAAACATGTCCCTGCAGATGCTGCTCGCCGACCGTGGCCCGTGTTTGTTACAACACGCAACTGAACGTCGGAGGTTTCAAGCGTCAACTTTAGGTTACAATATCTCCGGATGTAATTAACATTTTACAATGCAACAAACGGCACTGGTTACGTATTTGTTTATATGGTCAGATGTGCTAACAAAACTAACGTGGTTCCATTTAAAAAAACGTAGGTTTGTGTTAAAGAACATAATTCCGTGCATTTTTTTTATGGTTTGTATTAACTAATTACACTAGCCCCTCTCCTCACGCTCGGTCTGTGGAATCGGTTCGTCAGTATTTGATGTGGTTTACGAAATATATCCAGCGGTAACGTTAGGTGACTCACCATATATATATATATATATATATATATATATATATATATGTGTGTGTGTGTGTGTGTGTGTGTGTGTGTGTGTGTGTGTGTGTGTGTGTGTGTGTACACTCTGTGTATTAAACTGTACTTGCATCAGAAGTAATGGCTGTGGTTAAATACAAGCACACTAGTTACGCGATCGATTAATTTATATTACTTATAAAGTGCTGTTTATATTTTGTAAGGATATAAAATACACTACGGACCAACACTGAATGATGTGTGAATGTGCAAAGTAACCAAAGAGAAAGAGAAATCGTTTGCTCCCTGTTTCTCTTTTACAAATTCATTTATGTTTCTTTCCTTACCAATGTTATCAACACTACCAATTATCTTATCCTTTACTACGTCATCTGTGTAGTATACCAAAATTAGCGAGCCGTAGGTCTGATAGTGCACTTTAGCTGACGGTCAGTTGCCATTCTCTGCACAAACCGTCGTTCCTCTGCACAACTTCCTGCATTTCGCTACAATTTTCTGGCGTTGCGACGCTTCTGTGTAAAACAGCATCATGGGCGAAAAGCCCCAGGAAACTTCCGACGTAGTATCTTAGGTTATTTATATACGTTCATTGTGATAAATAATAGTCCTACAACAATCCACTAGGAGTCAATTGAATTTACTTTTATGTCTCAAGACCTCTCTCCGTTCAGAATGATGTGCTGCGTCCCATTTGTTAGAAACTCTTCAATGCAAGCACACAGTTGATCTGATGTTTCATAGCCTTGCATTTTCTTAATGAGGTGGCAGTGCGGGACTGTATCGAATGCCTTCCGGAAGTCAAAGAACACGTCATCCACTTGAGTGCCTGTACCTTCTGCCTTCTGGGTCTAGTGGACGAACAAAGTAAGCTGGGTCTTGCACGATCGTTGTTTACGGAACCCATATTGGTCCTAATCGTTTCTGGGTGCAGTTTGTCCACGCGCATACTGATGGAATTCGATTTCATGCGACCTTAGAATTAAGATGTACGTGTCTTGTTACCAAGCTGAAATATTCCAAGTAATTTCAGTTTCGTCCCCGTGTGATTCAACCTTTACCATGGAAGCGATAGCGATTAGACTGGCTTTCAGATTTGGTCGTCACGCGGTCCTCCGGAACATGTTGACAGTTTCAGACTCAAAAAGCGCATGGCAATCCACTAAAAACTCAAAGTGGAATAGTAACATTAATATTAAAACACTGGAAATTATACGAGGATTATTGCAAAATAAACGAAGAGAAATTCATTTCTATGGATCCTAGCTCATGTGGGATTGGTTTCCGGTGACAAAGTCGACCAGCTGGTGAACGTGATGTGTGTTCCTGGCCCTGAAATGAACTTCATTCTAAAACCTTTCTATTTCAATTCTAGTTGTGAAAAACTGGCCGAGCAAGAATGGGCAGAGCATTGGCGCTTTTCAATCTGCCACAAAGGTCGATACCACGCTCCAGTACGACCGGTAAGTAGAAGCCCCCCCTGGTTTAGAACATTTCAGGCGATTAGGTACGAATGGGTACGTACCACGGTTCGGTTCCATCCCACTTACATCGGACAGGCACCCACAATAACCATTCCTGCGACTGTCAGAAGAAAGAAAAAGATGTAAACGATTTGCTGTTTTGCTGCACATCAAAACCGCGTGCTTAAAAACCTTGTTAAATTGGGAATGTCCTTTCCAAAAAGTGCTTCCGTTTTATTGCCTGATGAATCTGATGAATGTCGTCAAATATACAGGGTGAGTCAGTAACTACTGCCACCAAGAATAACTCCGAAAGTATGATAGGAGTTGAAAAGTTTGTGGGACAAAAGTTGCATGGGACAAAAGGGGCCATAATATGACGTTGGTTTTCTGTTGCTAGGTGGGGTCGCTTCAGAGATATGAAGTTCAAATTTTTTTATGGGAGGCTATAGTTTGTCACTTATTTGTTGATAGCGGCTATCAAGACGAATCCTATGATGTGTAACAGTAAGATCTTTGAAGATCAACGAAGGTCACAAAGGTGGATGAACGTCCATTCACAGGTGTTCGAAGTGATGACCATTGGTATCAATGCAGTGCTGCAATCTTCTCATCATGGATTGAGTGCTATTTCTTATCACATCGGCACTTATAGAAGCACTTGCTCTGACAATTCACCCTCGCATATCTTCAGGTGTCGTTGGAACATCTTTATAAACAATGTATTTTACGAATCCCCACAAGAAAAAAAAGAAAAAAAAATCCAGAGGCTTCAAGTCTGCCAAACGAGCCGGCCACGAAACATCTCTTCCACGTCCAATCCAACGATTTGGGAACTATCTCTGCAACTCATTTCTAACCATCAGCGAAAAATATTCCGGGCACACGTCGTGTTGATACCACATTCTTTTTCTTGTTCCTAAAGGCATTTCTTCTAATAACCGACCTAATATTTCTTGCAGGAATGTGGTGTACTTCCTACCATTAAGATTTCCTTCGATAAAATTGGGGCCAACATTCTGTCCTCCAGAATCGCACACCATACTCAGCGATCACGGTTTTCGGTGTCCAACTTGCCGTAGCCAACATGGATTATCAGTTGCCCAATAATGTGTGTTATGCAAATTAACATTTCCGTGGTTCGTGAATGAAGCTCGTCAGTAAATAAAATCAAATTAACAAATGTGTCATTCCTCTGAATTAGCAGAATGCAATGCGACGCACACATCTGTACCAGTTATTCTTGGTGGAAAGTGATACGGTAAGGATGATACTTATGGTGATGCAGAACACGAACAACACTACTCTGGTTCATGCCGCATTCCCTTGCGATTTGACGCGAACAAACACAAGGGTCTCGAACCACAGTGACAAGAGTACCAATTTCCGTTTCAACGTTACTACCTTTACTTTGCCGTATATGTTTCCGATTCGTTAAAGATCCAGTTGTTCTCAGTTTATCATACACATATTTGAATGTATGACTTTTAAGGTAAGTACGTTGAGGATATCTTTCAGCGTACAGGTCTCTAGCTCTCACTGAATTACGTTGGCATTCTCCGTATATGAGAAGCAAATCGACTTGTTCTTCGAAGGAATACATCATTCACATTCGCTTGATTTGACAATATTAGTCTTACCGTTCCTATTAGTGTTGTATTGCGTAACCGTCGAATGGTGTTTATATGCCAATGGCACGTTAGATATATACTCCATATTCGGCGAATATTTACTATTTGCTCGATATACAAGAGAGAGATGTAAGAGCATGTGCTTCAATAAGTGCAGAAGTGATAAGGAATACCACTCAATCCATGATAAGAAGACTGCAGCACTGCATTGATACCAGTGGTCATCTCTTCGAACACCTTCTATAAACGGATGTTCATGCCACCTTTTCGACCTTCGTTGACCGTCAAAGACCTTACTGTTACACGTCATTGGATTCGTCTCGATAGCCGCTATCAGAAAATAAGCACCAAACTACAGCATCCCATTTAAAAAAAACAAACAAAGTTGACCTTCATACTTCTGAAGTGACCCCACCTAGCAACAAAAAACGAACGCCATATTATGGCCCCCGTTATCCCATGCAACATTTGTCCCACAAACGTTTCAGCTACTATCATACTTTCAGAGTTATTCTACGTGGCAGTAGTTAGTGACTCACCCTGTGTAAAGCTGTTTTTTATTTCATACGAGGTAGTAATGTGTGTATGAGAAATTTCTTGGTCCATTTGCGGTTGCACAAACGTATCTCCAGGTGTGAGCTTCCCAATTTCTGTTATGTTCCATTTTGTCTATAACTGATGTGTCATGATTCCCTTTCTGTAAGTATTGTACATGTGTGGCTACTGTAAAATAATTTTAAATCATTGTTCAAACTTTTATGTCGAGATTTCTCTCTATACATCATTTTAACCAAACTGTTGACTGTTTGTATCATAGTTCAGTAAACCCAAAACACAGAAAATATATCATGAGGCTATTAGAAACGGAACACAAGCTCAGACTGGGGAAGGAAATCATCTATCGCCTTCTCTGCCGTCTCAGCATTTAGGAAACGGCGGAAATCCTAAATCTGTTTGGCCAGTCACGATTTTTTCTTTGGTTAACTGACTTTTGGAACGTCCCCATACAGCCATCTCAACACATGAAATATCATATTATAATTTTTTTGACGGTGCATGGTAGACAATATTTTAAGTCATACTTTGGTACGACATTACATACAATTATCAAAGGACTGATTCGGTGTCAAACAAGATTTACAGTCAGAGTATACCAAAACGAGTAAACAAGAAAATGGACCAGAGGATACGCAGTGGGAGTATATTATAAAAATGTAAGAAATTATAAATTACCGTTGGTACACATTTGGAATATTCCCAGTTGAGTCCATATTAATGGCTACATATCTAAATTAACAATAAAATGTTCTTTGTATGTCCTGTGATAATTGTTTCGAAAACTGCGGATAAGGAAGTGAATCCTTGTGCAGCTCTTTAAGTCTATCTAGACAGAACAGAATTTTTTTTTACAAGAACCGGAGTTGTATATCACAGCCACACATAGATTCAACAGTATTCAGGAGGTTCATAGTGGCATACATTTAGAGGCTGAGCTTTACGTATTCTGCAGAGTAGCACGTGAGTATACGGTCAGATAACTAAGCAGTATTTTAGCAGCGCAGGGAGATAAATCTCGACGTTGGCACTGTTGGCGAGCTCGGACAGTAGCTATACGTTGTTATGTCGTGGAATGCTAACAAAGTTTGGAGACTGCGTGGGAACTGACGACCAAGAGCCCCAACATTACTTGCAAGGACGTTTATATGGTACGAGTTCGGAAGCCATTCTAGAAATACTTGGTCTGGATGTTCCTCCTCTCGGCAAATACATAGAGTGGTGGCGCTTAGGTTGAGCCGATAGAGAGTGTTGAACCTCCAACTATTAAATTTCAGCCACATTATAACTGTCACGCAGCTCCTTCATTTTTGTGTGTTCTTATACCATGGTACTCTTGGAATCGTGGGATGAAATAGTGGGCAGTGACTGCCTTTGATTTTCCACAGTCGGGAATTTGATCGCCCTATCTTCACAACCACTTAAAAAACCGTTCTACGCGAGCGACTTTCTCATCAAAATGGAGTACTCATTGTGGCTGTGAATCAGGTTCTTGCGTGTAGATCTGCCGGCAACCGCATCGCGAGTTGGTCATGACGTCAGTCATGAATTAATTGCGCCGAGACTATCGTTCTAAAATCTGAGTATGCTGCAGATCGCGCATGCGCATAAATAGGGCAGTGTGGCAGCGTCTGCTTACGGCAGACGTTAACCTATTCCGGTCCAGCTCGCTCCTATTAAAGGATATCATGTTTCAGTGTCTTCTCAGTTCTTTTCTTTTATTTCCCCGCAACACACTGCAGATTTTACATGAATGCCTAGTATTTTTTTCTGCTAGTATTTTCTTAGAAATGACATGAAGCAACTGAAAGCAAAAAGGTACCATTGTTTCCCAGTACGCCGACAAAGAAAAAGCCTATATTAGGCATAAAAAAGCAAAGTAAAAAGAGAGTCAATTCCCATTAAAACTGCTTCAAAATTTAAAAAGTCAAATATGTATAATGAGAAAAATAATTTAATTTGTTATTTCGCACTTAGAAAGAAAACAAGTTGCAAAGGCGCTATATACTGGCTTCTAAGTATCGTTTGTAAATACACTGAAGCGGCAAAGTAACTGGTATAGAGATGCGTATTCAAATACAGAAGGGCAACAAATGTCTGGCGCAGTCGTTGGATCGGTAACTGCTGCTACAATGGCAGGTTATTAAGACGCCAGTGAATTTGAACGTGGTATTGTAGTCGGCGACCAAGCGATAGGACACAGCACCTCCGAGGCAGCGATGAAGTGGGGATTTTCCCGTAAGACCATTTCACGAGTGTAACATTAATCTCAGGAATCCAGCAAAACATCAAATCTCCAACATCGCTGCGCCCAGAGAAAGATCCTGGAAGAACGGGAACAACGACGACTGAAGAGAATCGTACAACGTGACACAGGTGCAACACTTCCGAATATTGCTCCAGATTTCAATGCTGGACCATCAACGAGTGTCGGCGTTTGAACCATTCAACGAAACATCATCGATATGGGCTTTCGGAGCCGAAGGCCCACTCTTGTAACCTTGATGACAGCACAGTACAGAGCTTTACGCCTCGCCTGGGCTCTGCAACATCAACATTGGAGTGTTGATGACTGGAAACATGTTGACTGGTAGGACGAGTTTCGTTTCAAATCGTATCGAGCGGATGAACGTGTACGGGTATGGAGACAACCTCATGAATCCGTAAACCTTGCATCTCAGCAGGGGACTGTTCAAGCTGGTGGTGGCTCTGTAATGGTGTGGGGCGTGTGCAGTAGCAGAGATATGGGACCCATGATACGCCTAGATACGACTCTGACAGGTGACACGTACGTAAGGATCCTGTCTGATCACCTGCATCAATTCATATTCATTGTGCATTATGACGGACTTGGGCAATTCCAGACCGCTGGCTCAACAGGAGAGGCATCCAGTGCTGGCTCAGAGTTACCATCAACACTGTGTAGCACCTCATACCTGTTGCTACGACGCACGGCGTGCTCCCTCTTTCGCCTTCCGCCCAGTGACATGCGTACCCACCACTGTCTGCCACCCACTAGAAAGTGAGGACGGACCAGCCAGATGGTGTGTATTGGAAGCCGCAGCGACGTCCGGGTCACCTGGGGATTCCAGTGGCACCTAAGATGTCGCAGGTCCCGTCACTGGCGCCCCGACGTCACCGCATGAGCATTAGCTGGAGCTTGTCGACGGTAGCCAACGCAGCTTCCAGCTGTTAACGGACGACAGCCAACTCTCCTTGCGTCCGCTCTCAACAACAAAAAAAATGGATCAAATGGCTCTGAGCACTATGGGACTTAACTTTTGAGGTCATCAGTCCCCTAGAACTTAGAACTGCTTAAACCTAACTAACCTACGGACATCACACACATCCATGCCCGAGGCAGGATTCGAGTCTGCGGCCGTAGCGGTAGCGAGGTCCCAGACTGTAGCGCCTAGAACCGCTCGGCCACCCCGGCCGGCAGTGAAGCATATTGTAGGGCTTTATTGAAGTAGAGTCGGTAAGAGTCCGACTTGTCCGGGTTTGCAATTGATTTATATTTGACACTCTCGTGAGGATACAGGTGTCATTAGGTAATGGAGTGGTGGTGAGAAACTAGCTGGAGTAGAAGGTTACTCGCAAAGCTTACTACTGTGTATTATAGGGTTAAGGTTGAAGATACCGGACTTGTAATTTTGTTTGCAGATTTGAATTTTAATACAGATCTATTTCGTGATGAGATCATATGCGTGGTAGCGATTGATAATTTTATTTAGAACAATTGTGACGACGGGTGAACGGAGTTGGCCACCACTTAAAATAAATGTTCAACGAGTGACCGCAAGTCGTTTAATAGTGTGTAGCAGAGGGTACTTTCGGTACCACTAACTGATCCCTCCAATCATGTTCCACTCCGGAATAGTGCATGGTAAGAATGATTGTCGGTAAGCCTCTGTATTGGCTCGAATTTCTCGAATTTTCTCCTCATGATCAGTACACGAGATGTATGTGGGGGGAAGTGATAGGTTGCCCGACTCCTCCTGATAATTGCTGTCCCGAAATTTCAATAGTAAATCTCTCCGTGATGCACAACGCCTCTCTTGTCTGCCAGTGGAGTTTGTTTAGCATCTCCGCAACACTCTCTCGCCAGCTAAACGATCCCTTGACGAAACGCGCCGCTCATCGCTGGATCTTCTCTATCTCCTCTATCAGTCCTACCTGATAGGGATCCCAGATAGATGAACAGTACTCAAGAATTGGGCGAACAAGCACCTCATAAGCTACTTCTTTCATGGATGCGGTACATTTCCTTAAGATTCTTCCGTTGAATCTGAGTCTGGTGTCTGCTTTTACCACTATCTGTTTTATATGGTCATTCCACTTAAGGTCGCTCTGGATAGTTACGTCTAGATATTTAACTGCAGACGCTTCTCCAGCTGTTTGTCATTAGTAGTGTAGCTGTAAAGTAGTGGATTTCTTTTCCTATGTATGCGCAATATGTTACATTTACTTACGTTCAGGGTCAACTTTCAGAGCCTGCACCATTCATCAATTCTCTGCAGGTTTCTCTGCAAATTCTTACTTTCTTCTGGTGTTGCTACTTTGGAATAGACAACTTCATCATCTTTAAATAGCCTTAAAGAGCATCCAACGCTTTCTATATATATAACAACGGTCCTCTCACACTTCCCTGTCGTACTCAGGATATTATCTTATTATCTTTCCATCTGCCAATTTAGTTTCGTTAAGAGCGACGTGTTGAGTTCTGTCTGCAAGAAAGTCTTGAATCCAGTCGCAGGTCTGCTCCGATACTCCGTAAGCTCGTATTTTTTTTCTTTAAACAGCAATGCGGGACGGTGTCAGAGACCTTACTGAAATCAAGGAACACGGCATCAACCTGACCGCCGTTGTCCACTGCGCTGTGGGTCTCATGGAGGTACAGAGCGAGCTGAGTTTCTCAAGATCTCTGTCTGCGGAATCCATGTTGACTTTTATATAGGAGATGTTCATTTTCCAAAAACGTCATAATTATTTAGCATAAAATATGTTCCGTAATTCTCAACAAATATAGGTCTGTAATTGTGTCGATCTGTCTTACAGCCTTTCTTAAAAACTGGAATGACCTGCTCATTTTTCCATTCGTTAGGCACCTTTCGTTGCTCAAGTGATCTACGATAAACTACTGCTAGAAAGGAGCAGATTCTTTTGAATAATCTTGATAGAATCTTATAGGTATCTCACCTGGTCCTGACGCCTTTCCAGTACTAAGCAATTGTAGCTGCTTTTCTATTCCGCGATCGGTTATCTCACCATCTGCCTTTTCGATGTTCGTACAACGATTGAAAGTAGGGACAGTGCTACGATCTTCCGCGGTGAAACAGCTCCGGAAGACCGAAATCAGTATTCCGGTCTTCTCTCTGTTATCTTCGGTTTCGGTGCCGGTGTGGTCGCTAAGAGAATCAATAGATGATTTTGACCCACTTAATGACTTTACATATGACCAAAACCTCTTAGGGTTTTTATTGAGGTCGGTTGACAATGTCTTACTTTCAAAATAACTGAACGCTTGTCTCATTGCTCTCATTTCCCTCATTTACACTTCGTCCGGCTTTTGTTTGTCAGCTAGGTTTTTACTTCTCTAGAATCTGAGATGAAGTGTTTTTTGTTGACGTAGCGCTTTTCTAACACGGCTATTAAATCATGGTAGATCTTTCCCATCGCTTAAAACTTTACTCGGAACATACTAGTCTAGGGCATATTGAACGATGCCTTTGAATTTTTTCCATTTGTTCTCCACATCTTCGTCCTCATCACCGAATATTTCATGCTGTCGGCTGGGATATTCTGAAACTTGTATTCTGTCACCCTTGCTGAGCAAATATATCTTCCTACCTTTCTTAACATTCCTTGTAGGACCCGTCGTCAAAGATGGTGTCACAGCCTTATGACACTGATACCTTCCTCTACGTTAACTGATTCGATAACTTCAGATCTGTTTGTTGCCAGGAGGTCTAAGGTGTTGCCATCACGAGTTAGTTATCTAACTATCTGCTCAAGGTAATTTTCTGACAAGACATCCAGAACAACACCACACGATTCCCTGTCTCTGGCACTAGTTTCGCTGGCATAGCACTCCCAATCTATACCTGGCAAGGTCAAGTCACCCCCTATTACAACGGCATGATCAGGAAAATTACTAATAATATTCTGCACGTTCTGTCTGAAGCGCGCTACAACTACAGATCCTGAGCCAGGTGCTCTACAAAGGCATCCGATCACCATTTTTGACAGTTCTTTGATACTCAGTTTCACCCAGGTTAATTCACATTCGGAGTCCGTGATAACCTCGCTACATTTTACCGAATTTTTTACTGCAATAAACACGCCGCCAACGTTATCAGCTAACATGTCTTTACGATAAACATTCCAGACTGAACTTAGGATTTAGTTGTCACTGACGTCGGGTTCAACCAGCTTTCTGTTCCCAATACTATATGTGCATTATAGCCTTCAGTAAGCGATACTAATTCTGGTATCTTTCCTTGAATGCTCTTGTAGTTTGCTAAAATCATACTAATTTTTTCTATCTCTGATCTGCGAGGACCAAGAATGCTCTTGTTGTTTGCTAAAATCATATTAATTTTTTCTATCTCTGATCTGCGAGGACCAAGATTCTCTGAGGTCGCTGTGGTTGATTTAAAAGGCAAATCGTCTGTGATCCCAAGGGAGGGGTTCTCTAACTTAAAAACTCTCCATGTACACGCCTCAATCACTCCGCTACCTTAGTAACCACTTCCTGCGTGTAGTGCACGCCTGACCTATTAAGGGGAACTCTACAATTCTGCACCCGATAGCTGCGGTTGAAAAATTCGCATCCGATACTTTCGCAGAGTCGGCCGAGCCTCATGTTTAGACCTTCCACTCTGCTCCAAACCAGAGAACTGCGATCAACCCTGGGTACGATGCTACAAATAGACAGCTTAGCCTGCACCGCGCGTGCGTTGCTATTTGCCTTCACCTAATCAGCCAGAGGCTGAAAGGAGCCGAGGATGGCCTCAGAATCCAAGTAGCAGGGTTTATTCGTGCCGGCATGTGCCACTACCCAGTGCGCTCGACAACCACCGGCAGGGCCTCCTCCACATCACGGATGAGACCACCAGGCAAACATACTGAATGCACATTGAATTTCTTTCCCGCTTTGCCTGCTATCTCCCTGAGGGGCTCCATCACCCACCTAACACTGGAGCTCCCAATGACAAACATACCCACTCTCTGTACTTGTCCGGACGGGGCAGGAAAATCGACCGCTGGCCCAACAGGAGAGGCATCCAGTGCTGGCTCAGAGTTATCATCAACACTGTGTAGCACCTCATACCTGTTGCTAAGACGCACGGCGTGCTCCCTCTTTCGCCTTCCGCCCAGTGACATGCGTACCCACCACTGTCTGCCACCCACTAGAAAGTGAGGACGGACCAGCCAGATGGTGTGTATTGGAAGCCGCAGCGACGTCCGGGTCACCTGGGGATTCCAGTGGCACCTAAGGTGTCGCAGGTCCCGTCACTGGCGCCCCGACGTCACCGCATGAGCATTAGCTGGAAGCTTGTCAACGGTAGCCAACGCAGCTTCCAGCTGTCAACGGACGACAGCCAACTCTCCTTGCGTCCGCTCTCAACAACAAAAAAAATGGATCAAATGGCTCTGACACTATGGGACTTAACTTCTGAGCTCATCAGTCTCCTAGAACTTAGAACTACTTAAACCTAACTAACCTACGGAAATCACACATATCCATGCCCGAGGCAGGATTCGAATCTGCGACCGTAGCGGTAGCGTTGTTCCATACTGAAGCGCCTAGAACCGCTAGGCCACTCTGCCTGCTGTCTCTCAACAATCACAGTCCCTAGCCATATCGTACTGTGTATAAAATATAACGGCTCAAATGGCACTACTGAGTTTGAAAATATACCAGACGAGAATAAAGTAACACTAAAAGTTGCTGTGTAGGTTTCTCACTGTACTCTGGGACCGCGAGCTTTCAAACAGAAATAAATTTCTCTACTATAGTTGAAGTATTTACAGTTACCTGTTATTAGAAATCCGGTTTGCCCAAAAGTTACTGCACGAGATAAATATCCAAACTAGAATGGACTGATCTAAACTGTGTGCTGTCTACTGGCACAAAATTAAAGATTAGTGGCATGACGGAGTTTCTGATGACGGGAAAATTTACGCTAGAAAGCCGCCCTACACAAGGATATTCGCAAAACTTACCCAAAAACAGAAACTACGATTAATTTTCCAACCACTAGTCTACACAGTAAAAAGACACGTACAGTTCACTTCTTTGCAGAAACACGTGAACCAAAAACAAAGACTAAATTAATTTACAGTTTCTCATACAAGTGCAGCTGTTGCTCAGCTGCGCGTCCTCTCGGCTCTGCGCCTGCCGCTACAGCTTTGTAACATCATTGATTTAGGTTAAGGTGGCCACTTAGTGATTTCTTTTCCTTTACTTTTCAATTACATTTTATTTGACTTCCGTGCAGTTTTTTCTGGGGTACGGAAAGCCGGATATGTTAAAATTACATAGTAAGCAAAAGAATGAAATACCTTGAAAAGTGTTACTATCACAGAGGGTACAAGTAAAGCAATTACGAAAGTATGTTCTGTATAAATAAAGAAGCTGTAACTAGTTTGAAAAATAGGAAATTAAAGACTTGTGTGACTGGGTAGATAAGAAACTTTCAGTAACGAAGAAAGTAGGCTCGAGAGTCACTACGATTTACAGTTTGCAACTTTGAGATAAAGTAAAAGAAAACAAGTATTATTAGTATCGCTGAACGATAGTCTTATAAATGACCATTAGTGATGGGGAAAATTTTGCAGTATATGAAGTGTTTAAATAAACATTACTTTATTAATGAAAAGTGTCGCGTACTTGTAAAACTGCCATATAGATATTTAATCTTCAAAATTGGTTTAATATCGCTGACGGTGGTTAGTAATGGTCACTGATTAATCGTAGCATTACAATTGAGGCGTACAAATAAAGCTTGTAAGCACATTAGCCAGCCGGAGTGGCCGAGCGGTTCTAGGCGCTTGTCTGGAACCGCGCGACCGCTACGGTCGCAGGTTTGAATCCTGCCTCGGCCATGGATGTGTGTGATGTCCTTAGGATTTCGACAAGATGTGATTCATGCAAGACGGAGCTCGACCCCATCGACGCACGAGAGTGTTCGATGTCCTTGAGGAGCACTTTTGGGACAGCATTCCGGCTCTGGGGTACCCAGAGAACACTGGCATGGGCCTCAATTGGCTTGCCTATTCCTGGGAAAAGAACACATGTGACTCCTTTTTGTGGGACTATATTGAAGATAACGTGAACAGTAATAACCCTAAAACCATTTCTGAGCTGAAAACAGCCATTCTGGAGGTCGTCGACAGCACTGATGTTCCGACACTGCAGCGAGTAATGTAGAATTTCGCTATTCGTCACGCCACATCATCACCAATGGAGTCAGGCATATCGAACATTTCATCATCTAAATCCGATTATCTGTAGCGACTTTTACGTGTTGAATAAAGAGTGTGCACGAGTAGCTTGTATGTAATTTACGTCTTTCTCACATAGTTCAATGATTATCACCCTGTATGTAGAGTAGAAGTCTGAAGATGAACTTTTGCTGACTATTTACTGTATTCCTCGCTATAGAGGACAGGATGACACAACAGAAGACGTCAAGAAAAAAATTCGAATACGAAGCTGAATACTGTACTGTATGAAGAAGTCAGAAAGACACTCATATCCATCAGTGGCTGATAAACGTCTGACGTTGAAGAGAATGAAATTATTACAGAACGAAATTAGAGAAATGACTAAAATAGAACGGATATGAAGGTTATTTCAGCAAGAATAGTAGATCTGTTAGGAGACCCTAGCACAAACTAATCCATATAATACGTCCCATGTAATGTATTTATAATATTATTGGTTACAGAGACACATACTCGCATAAGGTGTTAAGCAAAGGCAAACGATTAGGTTCACAGTCAACTAGTTTTTCATAAATATCACCTCGGACTTCAGCGCAGTTTCGAATTCACTTAACAACATCACATGTACACTACTGGCCATTAAAACTGCTACACGAAGAAGAAATGCAGATGATAAACGGGTATTTATTGGACAAATATATTATTGTAGAACTAACATGTGATTACATTTTCACGCAATTTGGATGCATAGATCCTGAGAAATCAGTACCCAGAACAACCACCTCTGGACGTAATAACGACCTTGATACGCCTCGGCATTCAGTCAAACAGAGCTTGGATGGCGTGTACAGGTACAACTGACCATTCAACTTCAACACGATACCACACTTCATCAAGAGACTGGCGCGTTGTGACGAGCCAATTGCTCGGCCACCATTGACCAGGCGTTTTCAATTGGTGAGAGATCTGGAGAATGTGCTGGCCAGGGCAGCAATCGAACATTTTCTGCATCCAGAATGGCCTGTACAGGACCTGCAACATTTGGTCGTGCATTATTCTGCTGAAATGTAGGGTTACGCAGGGATCGAATGAAGGGTAGAGCCACGGGTCGTAACACATCTGAAATGTAACGTCCACTGTTCAAAGTGCCGTCAATGCGACCAACAGGTGACCAAGGCATCCCATACCATCACTCCGGGTGACACGCCAGTATGGCGATGACGAATACACGCTTCCAATGTTCGTTCACCGATATGTCGCCAAACACGGATGCGACCACCATGAGGCTGTAAACAGATTCATACGAAAAAAATGACGTTTTGCCATTCGTACACCTAGGTTTGTCGTTGAGTATAAAATCGCAGGCGCTCCTGTCTGTGATGCAATGTCAAGGGATACCGCAGCCATGATCTCCGAGCTGATAGTCCATGCTGCTACAAACGTTGTCGAACTGTTCGTGCAGATGGTTGTCTTGCAAACGTCCCCATCTGTCGACTCATGGATCGAGACGTGGCTGCACGACTCGTTACAGCCATGCGGATAAGATGGCTGTCATCTCGACTGTTAGTGATACGAGGCCGTTGGGATCCAGCACAGCGTTCCGTATTACCCACCTGAACCCACCGATTCCATATTCTGCTAACAGTCATTGGATCTCGACCAACGCGAGCAGCAATGTCGCTATACGATAAACCGCGATCCCGATAGGCTGCAATCCGACCTTTATCAGAGTCCTCCTTATACAAGGCATCACAACAACGTTTCACCAGGTTCACCAGGCAACGCCAGTCAACTGCTGTTTGTGTATGAGAAATCGGTTGTAAACTTTCCTCATGTCAGCACGTTGTAGGTGTCGCCACCGGCGCAAACCTTGTGTGAATGCTCTGTAAATCCAATCATGCCCTGTAGGCTAAATTTCGCGTCTGTAGCACGTCATCTTCGTGGTGTAGCAATTTTAATGGCCAGTAGTGTAGCTCATTTGAGGTGTCTTGACATTCGTTTATGGCGGGAGCGCTGTTCATAATCAGAACAATGAATTCGTTTCTTGTGTTTAGTTTTCCTTTGTGAGCTTCACCTTTGAACCATATTCACACACAAAAATCTGAAGGGGTCGGTTTCGTGGACCTTGGTGGCCGAGAAACATGACTGTTTCTGAGGATCCATCTTCGGGTGAATTTAGGTTTATACTGTATATCACGTCACGCGTTAGCATTCGCAGGGGCGACGTTGAACGTAAATTTCATTGAAAACTGACTGTTTTTTCGCAGACGAACTGTCTGATGTATCTAGTCTGTATTTCACAGGGAGCACCGCATACTTCCGTTGAAAATGTAATTTTGACATAGCTCTGTTGCCCTGCATGGAGGTTACTATATTTCTATATCAAAATAATTCTTACGCAAAATTTTCAGATACCGGCTTGACACTTACAAATACGAGTTTAAGTATAACAAGGAAATTTCAACCGTACTGAAGATGTATACTGCATACAGGGAAGCGGAAGAACATAATCAGCTAAGTCACAACGTGAACGAAAGTGTGTGTTTATGATAGTGACGGACGTTCATTAAAGAGAATTGTGAAGAAAAATAAGAGGATAATAACTGAAAAAGTCAATGGAAAACTGAATGTTGCACAGTCAGCAGCAAAACAACAGGGAGCTCCATAATCAGGGAATGGGCATGGCGAAGTGGAATTCAAAAACCATGCAATGATGCAAAGTGCCGTAACAGAGAAATGTGGAGCACAAGCCATAAAACCTGAGCTATGGAGAAATGGAAGAGTGTCATTTGGTCGGATGAGATTTCCTTCACACTGTTTCCAACATCTAGCCGACTTTACGTCCCAACGGTTTGAAAGGGGACACTCCTATTTGCCATGAGGATTTTCAGAAAGTTTGTAAAGTATGTACGTAGAACTGTAAAGGGATCCTAGACAAGGCTCGACATGCGTTACGTACTTAGAATAATGAAGATGTAACCCTAGTGCGCAACTTCTGGTTAAGCCACCTCACAAGGACAAATATAAATTTAAAATTTACAGAGTTGCCATTAGCCCAAGCCCATCCTAACAGTTAAGAAAAGACTGAACTGGAAATTATCAGTTCAATTAAATTAAGAATTTAATTATAGGAATGCAATTTTTCTAAAGACACTAACAAGATGAACAGCATTGGATGTCATATGTCAATGAGCTTGTTTAGTTAAACCGATTTTTCCTCCCATTTTTGTTCATCACAAGCAAGCGGATTAACAACAACAAAAAATTAGGGAATAGAAAATTAATTTGAAAACTGGCATCAATCAGAAAGATAAAGGAAGTAGGGTTTATCTTTTACGTACAACATTTACTCCATTACTGAATTTGATGCACATCCTTATGAATACACATGACAGGTGCCTGAATAAAAAATTTAACTAAATAATTCGCCAAAAATGATAAAATGGCGCAATTAAAAAAGGAAAAAACACACAAAAGGGAAGTGGAACACAATAATTCAATCATTCCATCTACATACCCACGACAGAAATAGTTCAGAGAGATACCTATCACCATTATGCTCATGCACTAGCTTGGAAAGAGGTTTATCCGATTCACAAGGTTTGTATAGTAGATATACGACATGGAATCCGCGCCTACCGGTTAGGAACGGCCGAACTTCAGCAAGTGATGAACTTGATTACGAGTTAGCTGTTTAGAAATTAGACTTTAAACCAGGCACAAATGTAACAAATTTTAAGGGTGCAATAGCAGAATGATTTTTGCCGTCAAGAAATAAAATTAACTGTGCAAGGCAGAAACCCTGTCTAGGAGCTACGAACTGTACTCACCGACCGCTAGCTGCAGAGTGTCCTTTCTCCACCGAGCTTCTCCTAACTACCGGTGCAACGGAAGCTACCAGAGGGGTAGGCGTCCGCCACCAACCTGACAGACAAACCAACCTCAGATTAAAAGATGTAAATCTCTCTGTCCAGGTACTGGGATCCTAAGTTAGTCATCCTGTGCTACCCTGCGAACGAGAAGCAAACATCACCTGCTCCTAGCAGACGAAATCCAACTCTGCGTCCCCCACAAGAGAAACCCGAAACCACTCGTACAAACACTCATTCAGTCCCATTCATGCACAAATAGTGTAGGGTGAAGGGAAAAACGTAATAAATACACTCCTGGAAATGGAAAAAAGAACACATTGACACCGGTGTGTCAGACCCACCATACTTGCTCCGGACACTGCGAGAGGGCTGTACAAGCAATGATCACACGCACGGCACAGCGGACACACCAGGAACCGCGGTGTTGGCCGTCGAATGGCGCTAGCTGCGCAGCATTTGTGCACCGCCGCCGTCAGTGTCAGCCAGTTTGCCGTGGCATACGGAGCTCCATCGCAGTCTTTAACACTGGTAGCATGCCGCGACAGCGTGGACGTGAACCGTATGTGCAGTTGACGGACTCTGAGCGAGGGCGTATAGTGGGCATGCGGGAGGCCGGGTGGACGTACCGCCGAATTGCTCAACACGTGGGGCGTGAGGTCTCCACAGTACATCGATGTTGTCGCCAGTGGTCGGCGGAAGGTGCACGTGCCTGTCGACCTGGAACCGGACCGCAGCGACGCACGGATGCACGCCAAGAGCGTAGGATCCTACGCAGTGCCGTAGGGGACCGCACCGCCACTTCCCAGCAAATTAGGGACACTGTTGCTCCTGGGGTATCGACGAGGACCATTCGCAACCGTCTCCATGAAGCTGGGCTACGGTCCCGCACGCCGTTAGGCCGTCTTCCGCTCACGCCCCAAAATCGTGCAGCCCGCCACCAGTGGTGTCGCGACATCGCGTGAATGGAGGGACGAATGGAGACGTCTCGTCTTCAGCGATGAGAATCGCTTCTGCCTTGGTGCCAATGATGGTCGTATGCGTGTTTGGTGCCGTGCAGGTGAGCGCCACAATCAGGACTGCATACGACCGAGGCACACAGAGCCAACACCCGGCATCATGGTGTGGGGAGCGATCACCTACACTGGCCGTACACCTCTGGTGATCGTCGAGGGGACACTGAATAGTGCACGGTACATCCAAACCGTCATCGAACCCATCGTTCTACCATTCCTAGACCGGTAAGGGAACTTGCTGTTCCAACAGGACAATACACATCCCCATGTATCCCGTGCCACCCAACGTGCTCTAGAAGGTGTAAGTCAACTACCCTGGCCAGCAAGATCTCCGGATCTGTCCCCTATTGAGCATGTTTGGGACTGGATGAAGCGTCGTCTCACGCGGTCTGCACGTCCAGCACGAACGCTGGTCCAACTGAGGCGCCAGGTGGAAATGGCATGGCAAGCCGTTCCACAGGACTACATCCAGCATCTCTACGATCGTCTCCATGGGAGAATAGCAGCATGCATTGCTGCGAAAGGTGGATATACACTGTACTAGTGCCAACATTGTGCATGCTCTGTTGCCTGTGTCTATGTGCATGTGGTTCTGTCAGTGTGATCATGTGATGTATCTGACCCCAGGAATGTGTCAATAAAGTTTCCCCTTCCTGGGACAATGAATTCACGGTGTTCTTATTTCAATTTCCAGGAGTGTACTTCATGATTTCCTGTGGAACACGAAAAAAAATCAAACATAATATCATTTAATAAGCCTTAGATTGATTGCTCAGTCTCTCTGGGAGAGTTAAT
This sequence comes from Schistocerca gregaria, assembly GCF_023897955.1. Classification (NCBI taxonomy): domain Eukaryota; kingdom Metazoa; phylum Arthropoda; class Insecta; order Orthoptera; family Acrididae; genus Schistocerca; species Schistocerca gregaria. Next base: position 239,649,166 of record NC_064926.1, read on the forward strand.
AAATCAGGCGGTGGACAGAATAGGATGCACAGAATCCGTGATACAACCGTCTATGAAACGAACACTGATACATTTTAAGTTTTCACCCTAAATGTGAATTCAGCTGCGAATTGGATAAATGCACACAACCTCCGTAGTATCGATATGACCATATTCTTTGTAAGACTGTAAGACCAGAAATGTTGGTCAGATAGGTTATTTCTTTTGAAGAGAGTCAGTGTGTGTTGGACAGTCTGGCAACATGCTTGGTTCGTAAAGAGTTGAAGATGGCCTCCCGTTAGTGGAGGCAGCATTATTTAAAAAGGATTTTGTAATAATATGTTCTGAGAAAAGATATTGATGAGATTGTTTCAGTGGAAGAACACTAAAAGGTAATCAGGTTTCTTTTATGTTTGTAACTGTGTAGTTTCTCACTGTTAAAACACTGTATATGGTTGAAATTTGCTGTAGAAATATTTTAGTGTAGCACATGGACTTGTCTGATATTTGAAACAAGAGTCAAGATAGGCAGCTGTATCCAAGAGAGTTATTAAGACATGTTTTTGCTAACTTGCCTAGGTGTGAAAACAATGAAAAGCGGTATCGTTGGCTGGGTGAAGCATAGTTATACTTTGAGTCTTTGTTCTCATTTATCAGTCGTTAAGATCAGTTCTCCAGTTTCATGTTCACTTTCAGGAATTTATTTGTACATTCGCATTTCACAGGCAAGTTGTGCACTGAGAAGCACTTTGCAGAAAACAATAATATGCCATCTCGCATCGTACATCGCAAATACGACAAATGTAATTTGATTTTTGAGAGTCACATAATTATTCTTAATGGCGTACGGATGCAGAGCAAAAGAGCATTTCGTGCGCACGGGATGCTAACAAATTTAATTACCATCAAATTTCATGTCCACTGTAAGGTACGTTGATAGTAAGAGTGTATTTGTGAAAATAGTATCAGTTCAGAGACTTAATATGAGCAAAAGATTCCAGTAAAGTACTATCTTGTGAATTTTCAAGCGGTTTTGTCAGAGAGTCAGATGCGTTTTTATGTTCTCTTGCTATGTAATTACAAGGACAATCCTGGTACTGTGATTGTTTGCAAGACTGAAGATAAAGGTTAGTAATATTCAGGGCCAACATTTTAAACTGAGCCACTTTGTTTTTGCAGTCAGATGGCATATGTAAATTTCATTATAACGGATTTCTTTCTTGGAGACAAATTGTTTGACGTACCGGCTACTCTGGATTCCGCATCGTGTAGCGTGAGCTTCACATACTTCCGTTCAGTATATAATTGTCATGTACTTCTGTTGCCCTACATCGATATTTGCGTATTTCGATACCAAAATAATTTTTACACATTTCTCAGATACCAACCTGTGCGAGTTAACATCCCAAAGATATTCGGGCTCAGATGCAGTTCCTCTTCGTCGAAATGTCTTGGCTCAAACTTTGTAAGTAGGCTGTTTAGGTTTTTATGTTGGTAACGCCACGTAGCGCTCTCTATTAAAATCGCTGACTGCGTTATGTGCAGTCTGTGGCTGCTTGGTCTCATTATTGGAAGTTATTCGCCATTGTAGTGTTCGGCTGTTGGATGAAAACAGCTCGTAGCGTTGGGCAGTTGGAGGTGAGCCGCCAGCAGTGGGTGGATGTGGGGAGAGAGATGGCTGAGTACTGAGATGTTATTATGAACGGACGATCTGGACGTGTGTCCGTCAGAAAAAGAAATTTGTTAAACTGGATTTCACGGATATATATATTGGACACTATTCACGTAAATACATTGCTTGTTCTCTATCAAAATCTTTCATTTGCTAACTATTTGCCTGTCAGTGCCTTCAGTAGCTAGAATCTTTTATTTAGTTGGCAGTATTGGCGCTCGCTGTATTGCAGTAGTTCGAGTAAAGAAGATTTCTGTGAGGTAAGTGATTCATAAAGGGTATAGGTTATTGTTAGTCAGGGCTATTCTTTTGTACGGATTATTAACAGTCAGACTGCGTTGCGTTAAAATATTGTGTGTAGTTTAGAAATAATCAGAATAAGTAAAGAGAAAACAGTCTCAGTACGTTGTATCACTCTGGAGTTTGAAAATCAAATAACGTAGAAGTGTTACCAGCACTGTCATTCTTTAATTCAAAGGGGAAGTTTCAACTTGTCTAGGGGTTGAACGGCGCGTGTCGCATTACACGCTCTAAATTAGACACTTGTGACCCTTTGGTTAAATTGTCTGGCTAATGTCAAGTTTACGAAATTGTATGAAACGTACAACGTTAATATAACTATAACACCAGTAATAACAATATTGGGAGCTAACTTAACGACCCATAAATGATTTAGGTCACACAATTGCGATTTGGTTAGAATAATGTTTATTCAAAAAGCAAACTAATAGCGAAAGTGGTCGTATGTAGAACTACTATTACACTTGACACTCGACTGTTACACTTGACACAGTTCGGTCGTTCACATTCCCATCGCGAATTACAAGTCCAATACTCCACCTCGTTAACTAAGCATAAAGTTAGAATTCACACCAGGCGCGCGGCTGCTCACCGTTCAGAGACGAAGTTCCGCGATACTTCACAACGCGAAATTTTCTAAGTCGTTTCACTTCCTAGCTTCCTAAAGAGCGACCGACCGCTTTCGCGTCTCCCTCTGCCCGTCCCCGGCCGCGTTTCCCGCGCGCCGTAGATCCTCGCACAACTGACTAGGGCAGTTCCCTTTCCTGAATCCGTCCATCTGATTGGCTACAGCTTATTCTACATTAGTTTAAATTTTAACATATTTAAATAATCAAAGCTTGACCACTTTCACGTTCTAAAAAAAGTAACAATAACGTCAATTGCCTAATAAACGTTAAATTCTTTTACATAAAATCACTGCAATTTCCTTCTCAACATCGAATGTCACGGCCAATAGCCTTGCACAAATGTGCTATCTAATAAATAAATAAAGAACAAAAGTAATTATTATACACTAAACTGTACAACAAATATTCTATTACCTAATGACTCAGTAAGGTGTCATGCTGTCATCGTTCAGTGCGTTTTGTGCGGAGGAAATGATGATCTGTTGTTTAATCGGAAATACTGATAATTTAAATTTACTATCTCTTTAAAACAAATAAAGTTAAAGAGTTGCTATTAACAGCATTTCTCATTTTAATGATGCGCTTTTATGTGAAATGTCGATCATTAAGATCGACCAAAGCGTTCAGATTTTAGTATTCAGGTCTTTGTTACAAAACTTGTTAGTTTCACTAAACTATTATAGATATGATAAATATTCAAGTTTTATTTGGATCTACATGAAAAGGTATGAAGGATGGTAGATTAAAATTATAGTGGCTTCTTTCCCTGAATTGCTACAGAATTAGTTTTCATAAATGTTTCCCTCTATGGCCGATCTTAGGTCGGCCATATTTAACACTGTCTCCCTGGCCACAAACAGGTTCTACAGGGTTTCCCTATGATGTAGGTTCTCGTCTGTCCCACTCGAACATGCAGTGCCTATGCCTCATTCAGCACAATAGACGCCTGTGAATTTCTCCATCTCGTGGCGAATGTGCGCTGTTTGTTGCACACGATCCTGAACGACAGGGTTTCAAAATTCCTGAAAGGTGACTCTTTCGCCAATATACTTAAATGGGAGTGAAATGCAAGTTAACTCACACCTGACACCCAACATACACGAGTTTTAAGTTTGATATTTTTCAGAGTGAGATATGGCGGAGGTTCGCTAAAGACATGAGCAACAAAATCGTGGTATTCCATGGGCCGCATGGCTACTGTTCAAAGTCTCATTACTGCCAAGCATTACGTGACCATTTTGGCTGATCAGGCCCATCCGCTGGAACAGTATTTGTACTGCTCCATAGTTCGCATCGTCCAAGAATAGTTTTGTGATCACGAGGATGATCTGTCGCATCTCCCCTGACCGCAGCAGACGACAGATCTCAGTATTGTCGAGCCTTTGAGGTCGACCTTGGAGAGACGTGTGCATGATCGCTGTCCACGTCTATCATCGTGACCTGAACTTACCAGTATTTTGAAAGAAAACCCTACAAGACCCATATTTAGCTCTTCCGAGACGTAGCTATTTCGAATGCCAACAGTGTTATCCTACACCGCATTGTGTGGTGTTTTTGGTGTTTCCATATTTCTGTCTGCCCTATGTATGTAGCTATAAGAAGTACACACGAAGGTCATTCTGACAGTAAGGTCCGTTCGTTCGCGAAATGGAAACCACAGTGAAAATCAAGTCTTTATTATTATTATTATTCATGGACTCTTCCATCACTTTTTGGTAGAATATTTCCATATTTAAGGCTGAATACTTATTTTTGTGTGTTTTTAAATTTCGGCTTGCTGGGCCATCTTCGGGAAGGAACTGACTAGCATCGGCAAGCGACACTAGTTCTTAGGTAAACAAACATTATAACCGAAGACGTACTCCGCTTGCAGAGAATTCTTTGCACCAAACGTGTTTTCTAGCTTTGCAGATTACACTTCAAGCAATGGACAATATTAAAACCAATAAATATTTAAACTACATAATATATATTGCATAAAGTGTAATCTACAAAGTTAAAACACAAGTTTGGTGCAAAACATCCTGTGAAAGTTGATTGTATCTTTGCTTATAATGTAGATGATCTAGTAAGCCAAAAACTGGTTATAAATAAACAGAAATCAGTAGAACAAAATATAGTTTACTTGTTGCTCAACCTTAAACGAAAATGTTAAATTTGCAACAATTAGCTACACCTTCCGGGTACGCCTCTACATACGAGGGGCGTTTGAAAAGTTCGTGCAAAAATAAAATCTACTTACACGTTTTGGTAAACCTTTTTTTATTTTTCGATGTAGTCTCCTTTTAGACTTATACACTTCGTCCAACGCTGTTCTAATTTGTTGACCCCTTCCGAATAACAGGAATTGTCCAAGTCTACAAAACTGCTATTAGTTGCTGCAATCACCTCCTTGTTTGAATAAAATCTTTGTCTCATCCAGCCATTTCTGTAAATTGCGGAACAAATGGTAGACCGAGGGAGCCAAGTCTGTAGAATAGGGGGGATGTGAAACGTGGTGGAATCCTATTTCCATTAATTTTGCGATCAAAACTGCTGAGGTATGTGCTGGTGTATATCGTGATGGAAAAGGACTTTTTTGCGATCCAATCGCGGACGTTTTTCTTGCAGCTCGGTTTCCAAATGGTTCAATAACAATGAATAATATGTACCTGTAATAGTTTTACCCTTTTCCAGATAGTCCATGCGTATTATCCCTTGTGAATCCCAAAAGACAGTCGCCGTAACCATTCCGGCTGAAGGAATGGTCTTTGTTTTTTTGGTGCAGATTCTCCCTTGGTAACCCAATGTTTAGACTGTTCTTTGGTCTCAGGAGTATGTTTCATCCACAGTGACGAAATGTCTCTTAAAGTCCTGCGGATTCTTCCTGAACAGCTGCAAACCATCCTGGCAACTTCACATGATTCTGTTGTTGGTCAAACGTGAGCAATCGCGGAACTCATCTCGTCGATAGCTTTCCCATGTCCAAATGTTTATGCAAAATATTATGTGCCCGTTCATTCTAGATGCCCACAGCACTAGCAATCTCACGCACCTTAACGCTTCTGTCATCCATCACCATATCATGGATTTTATCAATGATATCTGGAGTCGTAATCTCCACAGCTCGGCCAGAACGTTCAGCATCACTTGTGTACATATGGTCACTCCGAAAATTTTGAAACCACTTATAAAGTGTTCTAATCGAAGGTGCAGAGTTACCATAATGTTTATCAAGCTTCTCTTTAGTCTCCTGAGGCGTTTTGCCTTTCATAAAGTAATGTTTAATCACCACACAAAATTCTTTTTCGTCCATTTTTTGACAATCACTCGACTTCCTTGATTCACACGAATGCCAAACACTAAGAAATAGACCAATGTGGCTGAAACTTGGTATGCGTTCTTTCCAAAGATGCTACTAAATAACATGACCTCAATACGCGCCGGTGGTGCCATCTCTCGGACTTTGCATGGACTTTTCAAACGCCCCTCGTAGTCGCCGCTCGTGCCAACTTTCGAGTACCCTCGTCATGGAAGGTAGCCGTCTGTGCTTTCCGCCAGTTCTCTACGCTGGTCTGCAGCTGGTTCTTTGCGCCAGAATGTTGTTTTCACAGCCAGAGGCTCATTTGAGAAGAGATGTATATCAGAGGAAGCGTCATCATTGCCGGTGCGGTGCGCGGTCGAGAATTATCGGGAAGAAGGATATGCATGGCAGTTATGTTGTGCAGGATTGCTTGAAAACAGGTTAAATCTCTCAACAGACATCCACACTTGCCGGGGGACACTATTTTCTCGGCATCTTCACGTGCTCATTCTTCGCTCAAAACTAAAAAGGGCGACATGACACGATTGACGGGCAAACTAGAGACACTGCCCAACACGTCTGTGCTAAGCCTCAAAGAATTTTCGCTGTGGTTTCCATTTCGCGACCGATCGGACCTCACTTTCCGAATAACCCTCGCATAATATGTAACGTTTTTTATGAGTCTATACCATCAGCTCCTAAATTATTTTATTGACCCTCCTCCTCACCCCCGCCCACCCACAGCACCTTGTGTCTGGCTGGGCCTCTCGGTAGAGTCGCGGTGTGTTGTGACGAGGAGGAGGGTACTTTAACGAGCGGTGGCCCGGCCTCGCACCTCGCGACCCCTCACGTGTGAAGCAGGCCTGCGCGCGCACACAAAGCGGCTCCACACTCCCTTATAAGCGCATCTCCATTACAAACAGCGCCAGCCGTAACCCGACCCCTGGAAATCGTCGCGGCCGAAACTCGAGTAGCACTCCCCCCCACTCCAGTCCACACAGGCACCCCCCGGCCAGAGAGATCTCACTATTTTGACAGCCGATTGCTGTACAACGGAGCGCGCGACCGAGGACGAAATTAACAGTTTTGTGGTAAGGCCCGCGGTGAGCACAAAAGACGCCGTCTGAATGCGGTCCGTAAACTGCGGCAATATTTTCCATTTAGAGCCCATTTTGCGGTCAAATGTTCCGATTTCCTTTCAGCAACAGGCTTGCATTTGCGAACTGTGGCCGTGTGTTGCCCCCTCTGAGGGAGGAACTCTAAACGCCTCCACAGCTGCTGCTGCTGTTAATAGCCAAGACTTTCCCTAGGTCGCAACTCCCATTGCCTGAGAACCTTCGTGTACCTTAACGGCTCAAATTGCCTGTTGTATAGGGATTAACGTCAGGCACTTTAGATTTCCGCTATTGCAGTTCGACTCAAGGAAGTAGTGTTCGTAGAACGTATGTAACGCAAGTTTTAGTAGTAGTAATTACTGCAGAAAAATTGAAGGTGCTCGTGGTAGCAATAAGACGGCCTTCTTATATTTGTAATAGCTGTGATGTTGTTATTCTTACATACTAAAATGCAGACTTTCCATCGAGCTACCGACCTCCTTGAAGATGTCCCCCGCAGACGGGGACGAAACGTTGGGAATTAACACAGATTTCATCAACCGACCACGGCATAACAGCCCGGATAATTATAACGGACATGTTATTGTTGCAGTAGTACATGCAGTTGTAGTGCCACTAATATCGGCAGGTTATGTAGACAGTTGTGAAATTATCCAGGCCGGCCGCGGTGGCCGAGCGGTTCTAGGCGCTTCAGTCCGGAACCGAGCGACTGCTACGGTCGCAGGTTCGAATCCTGCCTCGAGCATGGATGTGTGTGATGTCCTTAGGTTAGTTACGTTTAAGTAGTTCCAAGTTCTAGGAGACTGATGACCTCAGATGTTAAGTCCCATAATGCTCAGAGCCATTTGAACCATTTGAAATTAGCCAGAATGAAATCAAATAACGAATACCTATGGATCTATCACACTAAAGGGACGCTCTACTCAGTGTGGAAAGTAACGTATAGCTAGCCATTTAAATTTTAGATCGATAGCAGCAGAAACAGATATAAGGAAACGTAGACTGCAGAATACTTACAGCAGAAGACGTACAGCAATCAGCAACTTTTTGTATAGATTGATTTACGAGACGTCTTTCAGCCTTTCACACATATTCGAGCCTACAATGTCTTTTGACATTAATAAAGCTATCGCTGCTCGTTGTATTTCTTACAGTAACTCAAGCCAGAGCCACGGTGCTCAACCAGCATTGGCATGGATACATTAAAGTATGATCGACATTGTAAAGTCAGTTCAATAATCTGAAGAGAAAAAATTATTGTCATAATGATGCACATATATGTAATTGACAGATAAAGGTCCATTGTTGTCGTCAAGAAAGAGAAAAAAATTATCGTCATAATGAAGCACATATATGTAATTGTCAGATGAAGGTCCATTTTGTAACCTAGGAAGTGGATTAGAAAGATACGCGTAAATGTAATCTGATGTAGACAGTTTTCCAAAAATTCACGGCCATATTTCAGGGCGAGGTTCAACACCTCCAACAAGTAAAAGTGCAGCCTGTAGGGCCACCACGCAGTACAGTATCCCAGCTCGGCCAGGATCCGTGGAGACCGCACAGTATCGTTATGTAGGACTGAGGGAACGCTACGGCGAGCTCGTAGCGAGCGCTAGTAATGTTCACGTCCGATATCTCAACAAATATCCATTTCCAGACCCAGGTTCATATGAAGTATTTTTATCTCCTGCACGTGCTGAACCTCGCCCCGAAATATTGCGATGTATTTTAGGAACGTCTTGTATAACGGTCCACTGTTGTTTTCCAGAAAGTGGACTAGAACAGTTTACGTAAATGTGATCTGATATACGTGTAACGGCCTACTGTTCTTTTGAAGAAAGTTGACTGGAATGATTAAATAAATAATTGGATCGCGAGTAAGATAGTTGCACAGCGTTTCTCCACAACGTTGTTCGTATTCTTTAACATATCTCCTGATTGTCACCATTTTGTCATGTTGATTGGCGACTCTATAGAGTGCTATGTGCAGAACGACCATAAACGTGAAATTAGAAGAAAGGTCAGCGTTGGCCGTAATATTGATGGTTTATTGACAGCAAAATCGATTTTCAATCACATAGTGATCATCTTCAGCGCTGTGGTGTATAAATTAAACTCATAGGCACAAGTGTCAAGTTATTGTCAGTAACCAAAGCTATGAAACAATCACAATAACTGACAGCCAGTATAGATGGACATTGGTAGTAGTGCATGTTTCAAATGGTTCAAATGGCTCTGAGCACTATGGGACTTAACTTCTTTGGCCATCAGTCCCCTAGAACTTAGAACTACTTAAACCTAACAAATCTAGGGACATCACATACATCCATGCCCGAGGCAGGATTCGAACCTGCGCGGTTCCAGACTGTAGCGCCTAGAACCGCTCGGCCACTCAGGCCGGCTGTGCATGTTTCCATGTTGTGCTACTGAAGTAGCTATACATTAAACAAATTGTAGATCAAACAACAAATTTAGTAATTTTATAATATGGTTTTAGATCAAAGATGTAAAAAAAAAAACTCCGTTCCCTACTTCACCCTCTTAGCGGTCTTTTTTTTTTGCGCTGTCTGAGGATTCAAACAATCTCCACATGCGACTTCATCGAAATCGATTCAACAGTTTAGTTGTAAAAACATAACAGAATGAGTTACTTTTGCATTTAGTAATGTAATTGTGAAAATATGGATTAAACACATTGAGGATTGTACAAGCATTGCATTCATGGCGTTGAATTGCTTAGCAGAGCACTTATAATCCAATAACAGCTTTCAAATCATAAGCCAAAAAATAAACAGCTTTTTGAAAAAGTTAATATTTTTCCAGCCAATAAATATTTTGTATGGCACGCTTTCTAAAGCAGCCTATGTTCATCTTCAGGGTTCAAATTATGTTCATACCAAATTTCATCGAGATCAGTTCAGCGGAGCGCTAGTGAAAATGTACTGAGTTACTTTCACATATATAATGTTGGTATGGATAACATTTTAAATGTTTTTTTTCCTTTATGCGATACTGATTAAGTAAAGCATATATATTGCCCCAAGTCATGCTAAAGTTACCTGTGGAAACCACTGTAAATTCGTCAAGCACTTTTGGAGATTAGTATGTTCAAAGAGATGAAGAGACAGACATGATGGTTTTAGACAATAATTTAAATCACTGTTTTATCGTGATCTGGTTTTGGTGAAATAAAGCCTATATGTTGCCTCAAGCCACACTCACGTTACCTGAGAAAACCCTAATACCTTTAGAAATTAGCGTGTTCAAAGAGACGAACGGAGAGACAAGTCGGTTCACAGAAACTCCAAGGCTGAAACCTATGAACAATCACACATCTTTACCTATAGATACATGTTTGTGCAAAGGGTTTAGGAGTCAGACTCCACCTACCCTTCCATATGGTTCTCGTTCACACTGGAACCCCCACCGCTATCACTGCCACCTCCGCCACCACGCCATCAGCACAGTCATGGGCCAAAATATTCTGTGCGCACCCTACCTCCAATACAGAGCTGACTTGCGCGTTCAGTTTCCCGTCGGCGAAATACACTCATGCTCATAAATTAAGGATAATGCTGATACATGGTGAAACAACGCTCTGGTGGGCGGTTTGCGGGTTTAAGTCACCTCGGGGTATGACCATGCGCTGCATTTGACCTGCGGTCATCGCACGGTGGCGCTGGCAGCAGTCCACAAACACAGAGATGTGTGTTTGTGCATGTCAGAGTACGGTGCATCGAGTGTGTAGACGTTTTCAGACGTGCTAATGGTGACTGTGTGCTGAAAATGGCTCAAAGAACACATATTGATGACGTTATGATGGTTAGAATATTAGGGCGACTGGACGCTGATGACAAAGCAGGTCGTAGCACGGGCCCACCGTGTGCCACAGAGTGTCATCTAAAGATTATGGCAACGATTCCAGCAGACGTGTCCAGGCGCTGCAGTACGAGACGTCCACACGTCCTCAGTATACGACACCACAAGAAGACCGATATCTCACCATCAGTACCCGCAGACGGCCACGGAGTTCTGCAGGTAGCCTTTCTCGGGACCTTACCGCAGCCACTGGATCAGTTGTCTCCAGACACACAGTCTACAGACGACTGAACAGACATGGTTTATTCGCCTGGAGACCTGAAAGGTGCATTCCACTGACCTCTGGTCACAGGAGACCTCTTAAAGCCTGGTGTCAAGAACACAGTACATGGTCATTGGAACAGTGGCCCAGGGTTAAGCTCACGAGCGAGTCCAGGTGATTCTCGCCGGGTTTTCATCTGGTGTGAACCAGGAACCAGATACCAACTCCTTAATTTCCTTGAAAGGGACCTAGGTGGTCGTGGTTTGATGGTGTGGGATGGGATTATTATTGGTGCACGTACACTCCTTTGACAGAGAAACTGTAACAGGTGCCGCCGAAGTGGCCGAGCGGTTCTAGGCGCTACAGTCTTGAACCGCGCGACCGCTACGGTCGCAGGTTCGAATCCTGCCTCGGGCATGGATTTGTGTGATGTCGTTAGGTTAGTTAGGTTCAAGTAGTTCTATGTTCTAGGGTGATGACCTTAGGAGTTAAGTCCCATAGTGCTCAGAGCCATTTGAACTGTAACTGGTCAGGTGTATCGGGACGTCATTTTGCACCGGTATGCCTGCCTTTTCAGGGGTGCAGTGGGTCCCATCTTCCTCCTGATGGATGATAACGCACGCCCCCACCGAGCTGCCATAATGGAGGAGTACCATGAAACAGAAGACATCAGGCGAATGGAGTGGCCTGCCTGTACCCCAGACCTAAACCCCATCGAGCACGTCTGGGATGCTCTCGGTCGACGTATCGCTGCACGTCTTCATCTGATTCAAAGTATGCCAACTCGTTGTCCAGCCTGTGTACGTGTGCATGGTGATCATATCCCATATTGATGTCGGGGTACATGCGCAGGAAACAGTGTCGTTTTGTAGCATATGTGTTTCGGGACGGTTTTCTCAACTTATCACGAATAACGTGGACTTATAGATCTGTATCGTTGTGTTCCCTATGTGCCTATGTATTAGCGCCAATTTTGTGTAGTGCCACGTTGTGTGGCACCACATTCTGCAGTTATCCTTAATTTATGAACACGAGTGTAGTATCCAGAAAGAGGTTTCCAATAAAAAAAAACGTAGCGCAAACGATGGCGGCCATTAGGATAGCGCAAAACTGTTTTGAGCAGTTTATGTGTTGCTGTATACCACTACATTCGATATGGGAGTGCGCTGTTGGGGCGGTGTCCTGAGGGGACAGCTGGCGCCATACCCGACTGTGTGTGTGGTGCCGCAGCACTGTGCACTAGCAGCGCTAATTACAGTCCGTCCTGGCTAACTGCAGTCAATTACCGCCCCCCAGCCACCAGGGGCACAATCTCAAAATTCACACCACTCCACTCAGCGAGCGCCCACTGCTGGCGCAGCCGGTAAACGCCCCGACGTCAAATTTCGACCGCACTGCTTGCCTACGTCCTACGGTACAGATTCCGACGGCACCACGTCGTAATACCAGGAGACTTAAGTAGGTACTGAAAGCCGTTGATGCTTCGTTCACTACACTCACTTTTTAGTACTTCCGTTGGGGTTGATCTTCGTGCGACACGGGAATATCACGTCGCCGGATGCGTTAACCAGGTAGTCAACGGCACTCCACCGCAATAAGAACTGGTGGACTGCCATTGACCACCTTGTTATTGCATCCGGCTACATGATAGTCCCGTATCGCACGAAGAATAGCCCCAACAAGACTGGAGCAACATTACCAAGAGGTAGTCTATACATACCATAAACTAAAGGCCCACGTCACTTTTTTCTGTCTGTATGTGAAAGTTAATTCCGAGAAGTACCACTAATAGACTGATTCATGAGGAAGGTTTGTGTACATAATTCATAACCATTTCGTGCAAATTAGCTGAACTATAGTGAATTGAAACCCCCACCACGTTTTTATGTCTGCACGTTACGGCTGGGGAACAAATGAAATGATTTTGATACTGTATGCTCTACACTATATACAATTTATTACCGCTACGGTACGGCAGACAAGTCATCCACTTCCTGCGCGAAGACAGGGCCGTGTATATGTTACCGTGAAAGACCGAAACTGGAGAACATCAAGATTCAAAAAGTCATTTGTTGGGAATGGCAAGATTCACATAGTCGAAATATTTGCTAAGTATCCTTATTTCTCATTTATACCGGCAAATGTCTATATTAACCAAGCACTGATGGTAAAAGTTGAATACAATTATTTTTGTTACGTTTTAAATCATACTTTATTACTAAAACGTATTATGATATATGTTAACAGCACATGTAAACAAACAGTTGAAGTTAAAAGGAACAGTACATTCTAAATGAGAAAAGTAGGTAATACCAATAATAAACTCAGTTACCTGATAGTCGTGATACAATCTTATTTATTGCAACAACTTAAACTATCAAACTAGTTTGAATAGTCTAAGATTCCCTTGCTTTTACAGCTGCCAATTTATGAAAGTCAGATTCTTCTACTCCAGTTTCAATAGCCAATACATATAGGGTATCTGCACGTTCACGGTCGACGTCAGGGACTTTTATTCGTACAGCATCAGCAATTTGAGCAGAAGGAAGTTTTCTTTTTCAAGGTCGTAAAATTTTCATCGCAAGCAGAAGATGACGTGGCAGAGAAAGCACGTGAGGATACTGAACGGGTAATTTAGTACGTAAAGGAAGATGAAGCCTAATACTCATGGGGAACTGGAATGCGGTTGTAGGAGCAGAAGAAAGGAGCACAGGAGACTACCAAAAATGGTTCAAATAGTTCTGAGCACTATGGGACTTAACAGCGGAGGTCATCAGTCCCCTAGAACTTAGAACTACTTAAACCTAACTAACCTAAGGACATCACACACATCCATGCCCGAGGCAGGATTCGAACCTGCGACCGTAGCGGTCGCGCGGTTCTAGAGTGAAGCGCCTAGAACCGCTCCGCCACTTCTGCCGGCGGAGACTACAGGCTTAGTGGAAGGAATGAGAGACGAGAAAGACTAATTCTGCAATACATTTCAGATGGCAGTAGCGAATACTCTGTTCAAAAATCACAGAGGAGGAGTATACTTGGAAAAGGCAGAGATTCCAAAATCAGATATTGGATTTAAGGCGAGCCCTGCAGCAGATACACTATGTGATCAAAAGTATCCCGACACCTGGCTGAAAATAACTTAAAAGTAAGTTGCGCCCTCCATCAGTAATGCTGGAATTCAATATGGTGTTGTCCCATCCTTAGCCTTGATGGCTTGTTCCACCCTCGCAGACATGTTTCTTGGGGAATGGCAGCCCATGTTCATGGAATGCTGCACTAAGGAGAGGTATCGATGTTGGTCGGTGAGGCCTGGCACGAAGTTAGCGTTCCAAAACATCCCAAAGGTGAAACTTCCTGACAGATTAAAACTGTGTGCCGGACTGAGACTCGAACTCGGGACCTCTGCCTTTCGCGGACAAGTGCTCTACCACTTGCTCGCGAAAGGCAAAGGTCCCGAGTTCGAGTCTCGGTCCGGCATGCAGTTTTAATCTGCCAGGAAGTTTCATATCAGCGCATACTCCGCTGCAGAGTGAAAATCTCGTTCTGGAAACATCCCCCAGGCTGTGGCTAAGCCATGTCTTCGCAATATCCTTTCTTCCAGGAGTGCAGTTCTGCAACAGTTTCTGTGAAGTTTGCAAAGTAGGAGACGAGGTATTGGCAGAATTCAAGCTGTGAGGACGGGTAATGAGTCGTGCTTGGGTAGCTCAGATGGTAGAGCACTTGAGCACTTGCCCGCGAAAGGCAAAGGTTCCGAGTTCGAGTCTCGGTCCGGCACACAGTTTTAATCTGCCAGGAAGTGTAGCAACACCACCACAGGCCGTGCACTAAGAACAGGCGCTCGATCTTGTTGAAAAATGCAGCGACCATCCCCGAATTGCTCTTCAACAGTGGGAAGCAATAAGGTGCTCAAAACATCAATGTAGCCTTGTGCTGTGATAGTGCTGAAGATGAGTGATCAGTTAATTTGTTACGAAACCTCAACTATTATGACACCATTCATTTGTGGAGTTATTGCACCCTTGGCTGTTCGGGCTAGCAGCATTGTATGATGTGTTGGAGTCAGCGAAATTTTGCAGCAGTCTTCCTAAGTTGTGATTAATTACTAAATTGACTGTAACTTATCAGTGAAGTGCACCAGCGGTATTCTCTGCCCTATGGCCGGTAACGCTCCAGTTACCTGCACTGGTCGCTGGCATACTTTGTAGGCAGTGTGCCCTTTCCTCGCCGTTTTGTTGTTGTCCAGCATGGCGTGTGATTCGACAGCCTTTTAAGTTGTTTGATTCATATTTTGCTTAGAGTCGTTATTGTTCCCATGGCTGTTTTTAGACGCCACTTTCTCGTCCTTGCCGGTATTCTCCATCGTTGTGCCGTTGGTCGCACGGAAGGGAATTGGTTTAAATGTTTGTCGGTCCTTGGGTTGCCACTCGATTACCAAATTTCAGCTCTTGGCTGCCTGTCTCACCTCACGTTTGAGCTACGTTCCCAGGCCGACCCATGGAACACTTCTGAGCACCACTTGTTCTGTTTGTGTTAAATTGTGATTGTCATTTTAGTTTAAGTACTGTGCGAGGCCTTTGGCCGTGTATTAATTCGGTCTTTTGTAATTTTACATAAACGCCTTCAGCCGTGTTAAATTAAAATTTTGAGCATTGACTGTTTTAGAAAAAAAAATTATTCTTAGAAATTGTTCTATCTGAAATTGATTGTAATCCCGGCATTAAACCGCTAAGTTGTTCCACGTGTTATGTGTGGCCTTCCGCTGAGGATTTGTGTGAATCCCTTAATAAGGCCTTCAGCCGTGTGTATTCCCTAAAGGAAATTTTTTAATAAGAAGCAAGGGGTTTATTCTAAATTATTTATCTGACTTATTGTTCAGGCCTTCTGCTGTTGTTTCAGATTTCTGTGTGGCCTTCCGCCGTGCGATAAGTTAATCAGGTTTCGGCCGTTCTGTTCTAAGATTAAAAAGAAATTTTCATGCTGAGAAAAAAATTGTTTATTAATGTGCCTTAATTATAATTGTCCTCCAGATGTGTAGTGTTGGCCTTCAGCCGCTAATTGTTTTCATTGCATGTGTTTTTTAAAAATTACCTTCTGTTTTTAATTGCTTTTTATTTCTAAGCCAGGCCTTCAGCCGTTCTTGTGTTTGCTATGTGGTTTTGGGCCTTCACCCCAGAAAGAATCTCAAGTTTTCTTTAACTAGGCCTTCAGCTGTATTGTGTAATCGTGATCTTTTAAGCCAAAGGGTAAATAAGTGGTTCGTAGAAAAATAAAATTGTGTGTTTGATTATGCAACTCACACTATTTGTTTACGGCCCCATCCACAACCTTAACCTTATCCTGCGCGCTCTATGACTAACTACCAATTAGGTCTCAACTACACACGCAGGCAGATGACGTTCACCGGGTATTCGCCATACAGACACACTGCCATCGGATTGCCACATTGTGTACCGTGATTTGTCACTCCACACAACATTTTTCCACTGTTGAATCGTCCAATGTTTCTGCTCCTTACACCTAGCGAGGCGGCTTTGGCATTTACCGGCTTGATTTGTGGCTTATGAGCAGCCGCTCGACTATGAAATCAACGGTTTCCCACCTCCCGCCTCACTGTCATAGTACTTGCTGTAGATTGTGATGCAGTCTGGAAATCCTGTGTGACGGTCTGGATAGATGTCTGCCTATTATACATTACGACAGTCTTCCACTGTCGGCGGCCTCTGTCAGTCAACAGACGAGGTGGGCCTGTACGCTTTTGTGCTGTACGCGTTCCTTCACGTTTCCACTTCTCTATCACAGTGAACCAAAGAGTGTTTAGGAGTGAGGAAATCTCACAGACGTATGACATAAGTGACACCCAGTCACTTGCCCACGTTCAAAGTTCGTGTACCTAATATGAACTACGTATGTTTTTGGGGGTGTCCGGATACTTTTGATCACAGAGTGTATAAACCAGATTACAATTTGGTAATGATCAAGAGGAGGCTGAGGTTTGAGAGACTAAGGATGTGGGGTAAGAAAGTACTAAGGAATGATGAGATACGATTGAAGTCCGTTGATAGTATAGATACTGCGATAATGAATAGCTCACTAGTCAGTTTAGTTAAAAAAGATCTGGACATCTCTAAGAAGAGCAGTCACAGAAGCTGGAGGGAAAAACTTAGGTATAAGGAAGGTAACTGCGAAGAAACCATGTGTAACAGAAGAAATACTTATCTCGTCGATGAAAGAAGGCAGTACAAAAACGTTCAGGAAAATTCATGACTCCAGACATCGACCTCACTCAGGAATGAAATGACTATTAAGTGCAGGGCGAAATGTCTACATGAAAAACTTGACGAAATGGAAAAAGAAATGATCGTCGGAAGGACTGATTCAGCATACAGAAATGTCAAAATAACCTTAGGTGAAGTTAAAAATTAAGAGTGCCATTGGAATTCCACTGTTAAATGCAGAGAGAGCGGATCGACGGAAACAATACACTGACGGCATCTATGAGGGGGAGGACTTACCTGATGACAGGATAGAAGAGGAGACAGAGGTGGGTAGGAATGATAAAGGGGATCCGGTATCAGAATCGGAATTTAGAGGAGATTGGGACGGATAACATTTCACCGGAATTTCTAAAATCCTTGGGAAAATGGCAAAAAATTGATTATTCACGGTGGTCTGTAGAAATACATCATCCTCACAATTCCCAAAATGGCGAAGAGCTGGCAAGTGCGAGAATTATCACACAATCAGCTTAACAGCTCTTGCATCCAACTTGCTGAAAAAAATAATATACAGAAGATGATGATCAGTGATGATCAGTTTGGCTTTAGGAAAGGTAAAGGCATCAGAAATGCAATTACGACGTTGCGGTGATAATGGGAGCAAGGCCGAAGAAAAATCAAGACAAATTCATAGGATTTGTCGACCTGGAGAAAGCGATCGAATGTTGACGTGACTGACGCTCCATAGTTTTGTGACATCACTTCTCGGTATTCCAAGTTGAGAAGCCATTCCGCCACGTGAAATACAAAATAAGTTTTGTGATAATTCGGCAACGTGTCTCGTAAAGTAGAACCAATAAGAAGCAAGAACGCCCTCTACGTTACATACAGATTGTTCCCTCTAAATTTCAGACTTCATTTCGTTGTAACATGGCAACCGCGCAAAGAAAAAATATGTATTTTGACGGAAGCAATGAAAGAAGAACAACGTCAGTATAGCGTAAAAAGCAGGAATTATTGTTACAAACATTGTCCTATGGAAGCGCTCTCGTGTTTTCTAAAGTAAAGCGTGTTAGGCCTCAACCGTGCAACCCAAAGCATTGCCAAGCGAAGTTTTATAATATGCAGAACATGTAAAAAGTATAAAATAGAAAGAGAGTATGAGAAGTTGCATATGAGAAGTCGAGTAGGAACATATGATGTAAGTATTCACCATTCATCTACTGCATTATTAATAAAGTAAGTACTTACTGGTATTTGACAGTACACTGTAACCAGAAAACGAAGTGCAGCACGTTTCATAAATCGATTTAAAAAAAATTTCAGGTGTATTCACCAGGTTTGTGGTCCTAGAGGCTGAAATTTCTAGGCGAACATTACATACCACGTAATGGCGTGGCAACAGCATTACACAACTCTATAAAAAAATTCTTGCTGCCAGGTATATTTGAACGTATACTGGGTATATTTAGTATGCTGAATCTGAAAACGGATTTGCCGGTCGCTGTGGTCGAGCGATTCAAGGCGCTTCAGTTTGGAACCACGCGCCTGCTACGGTCACAGGTTCGAATCCTGCCTCGGGCACGAATGTGTGTGATGTCCTTAGGTTAGTTAGGTTTACGTATTCTAAGTCTAGCGGACTGATGACCTCCGATGTTGAGTCCCATAGGGCTTAGAGCCATTTGAACCATTTTTGAAATCACCTTTCCCGAACTGGCTCTATTTTCTTAGATACAGGCTCTCTCTGGCGTGTAGCATTTAATCGCTAAATATCATTAAAACGGTTGTTAATTCCAAAATTCTGTATGCCTATTCATTTTATATTTGTGATTCCGTATGTACAAATATAATATCTTACATTTTACATGTTATAGAGGAGAAATTGAGATTATGGGACGTGTCTCGCAATTTCAAGAAGAGTCAGTTGGTCACACTGCTCAGTGAAGGTCAGGATCCCCCACCCCCTTGGCCGGCCGAAGTGGCCGAGCGGTTCTAGGAGCTACAATCTGGAACCCAGTCTTGAACCGCGTGACCGCTACGGTCGCAGGTTCGAATCCTACCTCGGACATGGATGTGGGTGATGTCCTTAGGTTAGTTAGGTTTAAGTAGTGCTAAGTTATAGGGGACTGATGACCTCAGCCATTTGAACCAACCCACCCCCTTGCTTGTCCCCAGAGCGGCTGTCGAGAGAGCAACGAGCGGAGGAGAGGACGCGATTTGTGTAGTAGGTGTTAAAAGTTTTTGTTAGTGAAGAATTTCTCGTTTATTGTATCAAGAAAGAGGTATGTGACGATTAGTTATTACATTATTGTTAGTTAAATGTAAGTTATAGATCATGTTGTAATATGTATTGTCTTATTAGTTTCACCTTATTATATTTGTAATAATATATTTTTGCAAACATAATTATTCTATTTTATTCTTTT
Source organism: Schistocerca gregaria (assembly GCF_023897955.1). Classification (NCBI taxonomy): domain Eukaryota; kingdom Metazoa; phylum Arthropoda; class Insecta; order Orthoptera; family Acrididae; genus Schistocerca; species Schistocerca gregaria. Next base: position 239,668,866 of record NC_064926.1, read on the forward strand.
CATAGATAAACATGAGTTCTTCGCGTAAAGATTGTTTCAACTCCCCTGATGTGTTGCTACATTCGTGGAGAATACACTCTGCAAGGCCGGCCGGGGTGGCCGAGCGGTTCTAGGTGCTACAGTCTGGAACCGCGCGACCATACTACACAATTAAAAACTAAAGCAGTGTTTAATAACCAAATGGGGTAGCTACTATTCCATGTTGCATTACGTGTGATCACAGGATACTGCTCTCACAGAAAAATCATGTACCTAGGCCTAAAGTGTATGACAACAATGTCATACTCCCTAGCTCAACACGTCACTCATCATGGTAGAATGTCAACTTAGTTTTTCAGATGGACATGAAGAGGTAGGTGAGGCATTGTTGAACGTTTACAGACATGGAGTCGCTTTTCTGGATAAACTGGAGGGAGAGCACGGGGCGCAGGAGCATGTGTGTTGTGTACATAGTTCCGCGTAGTCAGCGCGTACACAACTTTCCCAACAGAGCACGCCCCGCTAAGCACAACAGCGCAGGCGCAGCGCTCGTCCGTCTCCGCACTACGAGATGGCGCTGTCTTAGAGACGGACCAAATTCTGCTTCCGCCGATCCGCGTATTAATATGTCACGCAGCCAATGAGATTGCTCCTCGCGGATCACACTCGCGCAGTGATTTCTGAACGCGCGAGGTATTATTACGAGTGTACAGACCTCCGATTAGTTAGTCTGCATCAATCTGCATTAGTCTGCATTTATCTGCACTTGTCTGTACCAGTCTACATTAGTCAGTTCCAGTCTATAGTCAAGTTTCAGTCTGCACCTAATAAGATTACCATATTCCTGTACATAGCCATAAAGATAAATGTATAGACACTTTGTCAAGTAGCAGAGATATGGGAGAATAAGATTAACGTACGAAGAGCAAAGGAACTTCAGATTATCAATTATAAAGCATCCAGAACCAAGTTAAGCTATTTTTATGCTTGTTATTATTTTAATAAATGTGTGTGAAAATTAATTAAGTTGGTCACTGTCAATCTGCTACTCTTAAGCGTGCAAGTGGCATTTCTATCGTCTGACCTAACGGCAGAAGATAAACACGCCACGATAAGACCAGACCTATTGCTGACACTCGCCTACTTCGTTAGAGCGACAAGTCAAATAATCTGATGGTGTGTGTACCGAAGGTCTTACAGTACGCACACCACAATGTGTTTAGTTCATGAGTTATTAGATGGTGTCCATACCGCATGAAGTGATAAATTACTTCTCTCAAGTTCTGGTACAAAATGTGTATTATTGAAAGAACGTTTTGATGCAGTGCTGTTGTTAAGACATTGACCTCATATGTGGGAGGATTGTGTGTGCTTTGTCAAGTCATCCTGATTTAGGTTTTCTTCAATCATTTCAGTGCTGGGATTGTTCCTTCAGCAAGGCCACAGCTGACTAGTTGCCCTACCTCATAAAAATACAATTACATATTCTGCATGTATGTACATTTGAGTTATCTTTTATTGCATTACGATAACGAATACTATTTTACTAGTAGATGATCACAGTAAATAAATAAATACATAGACATGATTACCGCCAAAATCAGACAGCACTATATACCAATACATTACTCTTCTTGCTGCATCCAAAACTGGATAATAAGATTACCATACGCAATTCGTACGGGAGCGTTCTCCTCCAAATTTTATTGTCATTACAACATTCGCCTTTTTGCTGATGATCTGTTGCATGGGACTGACTATGAACACTGGGTCGTCTTATAATATGTTATGTATATCATGCCACGAACCTACTACGTTGTTTTAGGAGGACGACAATGATGCTCCTACGTGGTGCGTCCCAGGTGGCTGATAGGGCGCTCCTAACCGGCTTACCAGCCGACTTGAGTGAAATGAAATAGCAGAGATTGAAAATACCGCTTCAGTTGTAAATTATTTTATTTTCACACGACCGGTATCGGACGGTTATAAGCCCATTCTCAGGAGTCGTAGCTGTACTGTGGTCCCCGAGAGCCGCGTGTACCACGCGGGGTGTGCTGCCTATGAGCGCAGAACAGGGAGTTAATTGGGGTTTTCTGTCCTTGGGGCGTTACAGTCCCCTGCTGCAAATGAACGGAGCATTGACTGAAAATTGTTATGTTCCGCTACTTGGAGACCATTTACAGCCATTCATGCTCTCCACGTTCCCACACAACTATGCAGTTTTTATGGATGCCAATGCGCCGTGTCACCGGGTTACAATTGTTCGCGACTGGTATGTAGAACATTCTGGACAGTTCGAACGAACGATTTGGCCACCGAGATCCCCCGACATGAATCCCATCGAACATTTACGGGACATATTCGAGAGGTCAGTTCACGCACAAAATCCTGATATTTGCTACGATGCACGTTGTCCCTGTCACTACAAAGCGCTAACTGAAGTCAGCGGAAAGTTGCAACGGGCACCTGTCTGGTAGGCAGTGGGCAGGTTTGCCACCCAGAGAGCACTTCACAGGCCACACAAAAGACACGGTCGCGGAAACGGGTTAGGCGCAGCTCTCTTGGGTAGGTCGTAGCCAGGGGCTAAGGACAACAGACATCCGCTCCACCCGGGCCATGCAAGATTCCAAGAATGTCAACAGATTTGAAGTTTTGAACTAACATTGCAACATAAGTACTGGGCAGATACCTTGCTCATTATTCGCAGATGACCCGCGGATATCCGCCCCGGTCGTGATTTTATCCGTCAAGTAACAAATACCGCGGATTCCGCGGATATACCCGCGTATAGTACTCTGGAACTCACGAATGATTCCTTCCGCTGATTTCATGTGATATTTTGCAACCACCATCCGCAACGCTCGCTTGACCCTCTCCATCAGTACGTGACGTCAGACTGGTCAACTGGGCACCGTTATCTAGCTGAAAGTCAGGTGACATCCAATGTCTAGTCCACGTCACTGAGATCACCTACTCACCTACTCCGTCGTTACTACACTAGTAGCCATTAAAGTTGTTACACAAAGAAGAAATGAAGATGATAAAGGGATATTCATTGGACAAATATATTATACTAGAACAGACATGTGATTACATTTTCACGCATTTTGGGTGCATAGATCCTGAGAAATCAGTAAGAACAACCACTTCTGGTTTCAATAACGGCCTTGATAAGCGTGGGCATTGAGTCAAACAGGCCTTGGATGGCGTGTACAGGTACAGCTGCCCATGTAGCTTCAACGCGATACCACAGTTCATCAAGACTAACGAGCCAGTTGCTCGGCCACCATTGACCAGACGTTTCCCATTGGCGAGAGATCTGGATAATATGCTCCCCAAGGCAGGAATCGAACATTTTCTGTATCCAGAAAGGCCAGTCCAGGACCTGCAACATGCGGTCGTGCATTATCCTGCTGAAATGTCGGGTTTGGCAGGGATCGAATGAAGGGTAGAGCCACGGGTCGTAACATCCACTGTTCAAAGTGACCGCGACGTGTAACCAACCGCACCCCATACCATCACGCCGGGTGATACGCCAGTATGGCGACGACGAATACACGTTTCCAATGTGTGTTCACAGCGATGTCGCCAAACACGGATGCGACCATCATGATGCTGTAAACAGAACCTGGATTCATACGAAAAAATGACGTTTTGCCATTCGTGCAACCAGGTTCATCGTTGGGTATACCATCGCAGGCGCTCCTGTTTGCGATGCAGCGTCAAGGGTAACCGCAGCCGTGGTCTCTGATCGGATAGTCCATGCTGCTGTAAATGTCGTCGAACTGTTCGTGGAGATGGTTGTGGTCTTGCAAACGTCCCCATCTGTTGACTCAGGGATCGAGACGTGGCTGCACGATCCGTTACAGCCTTGCGGATGAGATGCCTGTCATCTCGACTGCTAGTGATACGAGACCGTTGGGATCCAGCTCGGCGTTCCGCATTACCCTCCTGAACCCACCGAGTCCATATTCTGCTAATAGTTATTAAATCTCGACCATCGCGAGCAGCAATGTCGCAATATGATAAACCGCGCAATCCCGATAGGCTTTTCCGACTTTTATCAAAGTCGGAAACGTGATGGTATGCATTACTCCTTCTTACACGAGGCATCACAACAACGTTTCAGCAGGCAACGCCGATCAACTGCTGTTTGTGTATGAGAAATCGGTTGGAAACTTTCTCATGTCAGCACGTTATAGGTGTCGCCACCGGCGCCAACCTTGTCTGAATGCTCTGAAAAGGTAATCATTTGCATATCACAGCATCTTCTTCCTGTCGGTTAAATTTCGCGTCTGTAGCACGTCATCTTCGTGATGTAGCAATTTTAATGGCCAGTAGTCTACTTGTCTGCTGACAGCAAAACCCTCCTCTCCTCATTTTAGACAGGTAGGTAGGTCCGCCTCTCATGATATGTAGTCCTCACTTCCACATTGGACCCAGGGGTCCGGATGGTTTTGATCAGACGCTGTATTTCTCATCACGTTTCCCCTATTTACAAGAAGAAGAGCAGTCGGCACGGCCGTTGCCTCCGGGTGTCGCAGAGAGCGGCCGTCCGGCGCCGCGGGCATCGATCGCCGTCGCGCGGCGGCGTCGCTGGCCGCCATTTTGGGCGCCGGGGCGCGCGACTTCAAACGCGCCCGCAGCCGCACTAAGTCGCCGCGGCCTGAATTATTAATCTTGTTTCGGCGGGGCCGGCACGCCGCCTGATCGTGTTTTCCGGCACGCTCGTGCCGCGCTGCTGTTTTGCAAAGCGTCTTTGAGTGCGAGCGAAGCAGCGGTAGTCAACCCTTCTCCCTCCAGTGGCCTCCCTCTCTCCGGCAATAATAGAAGTGGGGGGAGGGGGCTTCGTTGCGAGAAGGCTCGCCTCCCACCGTGCCACCGCCTAGCTGGAAAGCTCTTCTTAAAAGGAGGCGGCCTGCTCCAGCTGAGTAATTAAGGAAGCCGGCCAAAGTAATGGGGAAACAGCGGGGGCGGCGGGATCGCTTCCTGCCCGCCAAGTGCTTCCGCTAACAGCGCGCTAAGAGGATTGCGCAACAGATCCCCGGCCACCCCTGTCTGACTGGCGTCTTACTTACGTCCAATGCATTCACTCGACACTGCTACGCCTGCCGCGGAGCACAGGCAAACACTACTGAGACTCGGGATGAAGTGGTACGGTAAGTGTCCATACACAAGGCAGATAACAGTGATCTAACAGAGCGTAATGACGGATACAGGGGTTAGTGAACACAAGTTCATTGTAGCGAGACTCGAAACCATATCAACCAAAACACTAAAAATAAACGCAAAATATATCTATTTAAAACAGCAGAAAAAAATTCGCTTGATGCCATTGTAAGAGAGTCTCCATTCCTTCCAAGCTAATTATGTAAGTGTAGACCAGATAAGCTCAAATTCAAAGACACAGACAGTATCGACAGCAATTGATATATTCATACCGCATAGTAAGACACGGTACTGATCCACCATGGTACACAAAACACTTCACAACACTATTGCGGAAGCAACGAAAAAGACTGTCAATTTCAGGAGAACGCAAAATCCCCAAGACTGGCGTAGTCAGCCGTTGTGGCCGAGCGGTTCTAGGCGTTACGGTCGTAGATTCGAATCCTGCCTCGGGCATGGATGTGTGCGATGTCCTCAGGCAGGTTAGATAGGTTTAAATAGTTCTAAGTTCTAGGGGACTGATGACCTCAGAAGTTAAGTCCCATAGTGCGCAGAGCCATTTGAAATGTCTAAGTTTCACGGAAGCTCGAAATTTAATGTCGACGTCATTGCGAGATGCTTTCAATAGTTTGCACAGTGAAATATTGTCTCAAAATATGCTAGTTAACCCAGACAGATTCTGGTCGTATGTAAAGTACACCAGTGCCAAAAAAAAGTAAACACTGTCACTGCGCCATAGCGATGGAAATGTTACCGATGATGGTGCCACTAAAGTGGAGTTAGTAAATACAATTTTCCGTAATTCCTTCACGAAAGAAGAAGAAGTAAATATTCCAGAACTCGAAACCAGAACAGCTGTTAGCATGAGTGACATAAAAGTAGATATCTCAGGTGTTGCGAAACAACTCAAATCACTTATGAAAGGCAAGTCTTCCGGTCCAGATAGTATACCAATCAGGTTTCTCTCCGAGTATGCAAACACAATAGTGCCTTTCTTAGCAATCATATACAACCGCTCACTTGACGAAAGGTCTTTTCCTAAAGACTGGAAAATAGCACGGGTCACACCAATATTCAAGAAACGAAGTGGGAGTAAACCATTGAATTACAGACCCATATCACTGACCCCAATTTGCAGTAGGATTTTGGAGCCTATACTGTACTCGAACATTATGAATCACCTTGAAGAAACAGACTTATTGATACATAACCAACACGGATTAAGAAAATATCGTTCTTGTGCAACACACCTAGCTCTTTATTCCCATGAAGTAATGAGTGCTGTCGACATGGGTGAGCCGTGGTAAATTTGCTGTTTTGAAGAGCGCGCCGAAGCGCGTAGTGTGAAGCAGTCGCCCTCCGTTTCTGGCGGTGGCGCCGCTGTGGCAATCGCAGCTTTGGTGTCTCTGGTGGTAAAGGGGAAGGGTAGCCTGCTCACGTGTGTTTAAGGCTCAAAATGGCTGTGAGCACTATGGGACATAACATCTATGGCCATCAGTCCCCTAGAACTTAGAACTACTTAAACCTAACTAACCTAAGGACACCACACAACACCCAGTCATCACGAGGCAGAGAAAATCCCTGACCCGCCGGGAATCGAACCCGGGAACCCGGGCGTGGGAAGCGAGAACGCTACCGCACGACCACGAGCTGCGGACTGTTTTCAAGGGCCGCTATGAGCTCGCTAGGGGAGGGGGGGGGGGGGGCGAGTCTGGTCAGTTGGTCAGCCGGGTCAGTGTGGGGCAGTCAGTGCCTGTCTGTCGTCCGGAGTGCTAGTATGTGTTAGGCCGCCAGTCTGCTCGAGTTTGCTCAGGAATGGTCTTTGGCGGTTGGATCGATCGGTTGGTCGGTCGTGCACTGGGACACAAGATGACTTGTCCGTCTTGAGTGTCGGCGCATGTGAGGTCGCCACGTGAGTCCAGTGGGCCGCGCCGTATAGCGAAAGGTAGTGGCTTCGCGGCCGACACGAGAGCAACAGGAGTCAAGCCACGACATCAGTCTGGCCGGCGCGAGCTGCGACGCCGTGAGACGGGAGATCGGCGCGACTTCCTGCGTCCGTTGAAGCGGCTGGCAGCGGACCGTTCGGGAAAGCGTTTTGGAGGTGCTGCGCCAGTTCTTCGCCAGACATCGTAGTTCATTAGAAGTGATTCGTGATATGTCACAAAAGTCATGGGATAACGATATGCACATATACAGGTGGCGGTATCTTGTACACAAGGGATAAAAGTGCAGTGTATTGTCATTTGTACTCAGGTGATACATGTGAAAAGGGCCCCGAAGAGATTATGGCTGCACAAAGGGAATTAACAGACTTTGCATGCGGAATGGTAGTTGGAGCTAGACGCATGGGAAATTCCATTTCGGAAATCGGTAGTGAATTCAATATTGCGAGATCCACACGGTCCAGAGTGTGCCGAGAATATCAAATCCCAGGCACTGCCTCTCACCACGGACAACGCAGTGGTCGACACCCTTCACTTAACGACCGAAAGCTGCGGCGTTTGCCCGTGGAGTTGCCAGTGCTAACTGACAAGCTGGTCGTAGGTTGTGTTCCAAAAATGAACAGCAAAGAGACAGAAGTGATGACACTTTCTGCAGGACCTGACTATCATTTTGCAGGACAATACTCAAGCACGTACAGTGCAAGCCGTTACTGATTTGTTTGGCTGATGGGGCTGCTAAGTGCTATACACCTACTGCATTCCCCTGGCTTAAGACCTAGTAAGTTCAACTCTATTTCTAAACTGAAGGAAACACTTCACGGCATTCGCTTCAGAACTGCTACAAATTCGTCGGGCAATAGACCACGCCTATGGAACTATCAACACAACTGGTGCTGCTACGACATCCACATCGCTGGTAACGGGTTATACACAATGCTGGTGACTACTCTGAAGCTCGCATTCGGGAGGATGACTGTTCAATCCCGCGTCCGGCCATCCTTATTTAGGTTTTCCGTGATTTCCCTAAATCACTCCAAGCAAATGCCGGGATTGTTCCTTTCAAAGGACACGGCCGAGTTCCTTCCCCGTCCTTCCCTAATCCGATGAGACCGATGACCTCGCTAACTGGTCTTCTTCCCCAAACCAATCGACCAACCTACTCTGAAGGTCAGTAAAGCTTTGAAACACGTATCTATTATGTACGAGCTGTAAATAAATATATGTCATTACTAAAGTTCCAACCCTCGTATTAGTGACGTTTGAGTACAAAAGCCTTTTAGTGATAAAATTTGTGCATCATGGTCTGAAAGGCCAGTCACCGTTCTACTAACAGAATGTCCATCTAGTAATGAAGAATGAATAAAAATATTTTCTGTGGCTGTGCTACAGTTCCCATGAACCCTAGTTGGAAAAAACACAGCCTGCATCAGATCATATGAATTTAGATTTACGAACATCATTTTCCTTGTACCATCATATGCAAAATTTATGTTGAAGTCATCGCATGTAACTAATTTCTGGTACTTCCTATAAAGTGAATCAAGAAACATTTCTAGCTTGAGCAGAAATGCTCTGAAGTCAGAGTTAGGGGAACTATAAACAACAACAATTACAAGTTTAGTTTCACTAACTTTAACTGCCCCTGCACAACATTCAAATATCTGTTCAGTGCAGTGCCGTGATACGTCTATAGACTCAAATAGAGTACTGTTTTTTATGTACGTGGCTGCTCCCCCACTTTGCAAGGAACTCCTTGAAAAACAGCCAGCTAATCTGCATCCCGGTAAAGGAAGCCTCTGAATTGTCAAATTATTTAAGTGGTGCTCTGATATACCAGAACACCTCTCTTGAGCTCGTTCCCATGTCCTTTGGACCCTAGACGACTGGAAAACAACGGCATGGTGAGATGAGTTCCGATTTCAGTTGGTAAGAGTTGTTGGTATGGTGTGCCGCAGAACCCACGAAGCCTTCTCACTGTGCAAGCTGGTGGTGGCTCCGTAATGGTCTGGGCTGTGTTTACATGGAATGGACTAGATCCTCACTTGCAACTGAACGGATAATTAACTGGAAGCGGTTATGTTCGACTACTTAGAAACCATTTTCAGCCAATCATGGTCGCTATGTTCCCACACAACGATGGAATATTTGTGGATGAAAGTGCGGCATTTCACCGGGTGGCAGTTGTTGGTGATTGAGGAACATTCTGGGCAATTCGCGCGAATAATGTGGCCACCCAGATCGCTCGACGTGAATCCATCGAACACTTATATGGCGTAATCAAGAGGTTATCTCGTCCACGAGATTTTTCACCGGCGACGCTTTCGCAAATGTGGACGGCTATAAAGACAGCATGGTTCAATATTTTTACTGATGCATTCCAACGACTTGTTGGGCCCATTTGACGTCGAGTTGCTGCACTACGCCGGGGCAAAGGAGGTCCGACATGACACCGAGATGTCAGACCTTAGTGTACGTGACTCACTGTCCGACGGATTTAGTCACAAACGTTTACTGGGGGGACCTGCATTAATCCTGGGCTCTGCTACATGTCAGATACTTCTAAATAAGGATCGCCATCCTCACTTGGACCTGCAAGACATGGTTAAACTCCAAAGTCAGTTATTAAAAAATCTGCGGCCATCCCAGTGCCTTTTTGTGACAGAAACCAAATGCCATGCATAAGTTTGAACTTTGTCTCAAAGGTACCTAAAACCTTCTTCTGTAATGGTGTAAAAGCATGGCATCCTGTAATGTCACCCTTGGGCCCGGTGATGCTTCAAACAACAAGGTCTCGGCGCAGGTGAAGGCATGGCCATAGCTACGAAGTTCATATGATTTCTAAGGTGGGTAAATGATGTCACAATGGCACTGTTGTTGTTGTTATTGTGGTCTTCAGTCCTGAGACTGGTTTGATACAGCTCTCCATGCTACTCTATCTTGTGCAAGCTTCTTCATCTCCCAGTACCTACTGCAACCTACATCCTTCTGAATCTGCTTAGAGTAGTCATCTCTTGGTCTCCACCTACGATTTACCCTCCACGCTTCCCTCCAATACTAAATTGGTGATCCCTTCATGCCTCAGAATATGTCCTACCAACCAATCCCTTCTTCTAGTCAAATTGTGCCACAAACTCCTCCCCAAGTCTATTCAATACCTACTCATTAATTAATGAGGATGTGATCTACCCATCTAATCTTCAGCATTCTTCTGTAGCGCCACATTTCGAAAGCTTCTATCCTCTACTTGTCCAAACTACTTATCATCTATGTTTCACTTCCAAACATGGCTACACTCCATACAAATACTTCCAGAAACGACCTCCTGACACTTAAATCTATACTCGATGTTAACAAATTTCTCTTCTTCAGAAACGCTTTCTTTACCATTGCCAGTCTACATTTATTATCCTCTCTGCTTCGACCATCATCAGTTATTTTGCTCCCTAAATAGTAAAACTCTTTTACTACTTCAAGTGTTTCATTTCCTAATCTAATTCCCTCAGCATCACCCGACTTAACTCGACTACATTCCATTGCCGTCGTTTTGCTTTTGTTGATGTTCATCTTAAATCCTCATTTCAAGACACTGTCCGTTCCGTTCAACTGCTCTTCCAAGGCCTTTGCTGTCTCTGACAGAATTACAATGTAATCGGCGAACCTTCAAGTTTTTATTTCTTCTCCATGGATTTTAATACCTACTCCGAATTTTTCTTTTGTTTCCTTCACTGCTTGCTCAATATACAGATTGAATAACATCAGGGACAGACTACAACCCTGTCTCAGTCCCTTCCCAACCACTGCTTCCCCTTCATGTCCCTCGACTCTTATGACTGCCATCTGGTTTCTGTACAAATTATAAATAGCCTTACACTCCCTGTATTTTACCCCTGTCACCTTTAGAATTTGAAAAAGAGTATTCCAGTCAACATTGTCAAAAGCTTTCTCTAAGTCTACAAATGCTAGGAATGTAGGTTTGCCTTTTCTTAATCTTTCTTCTAAGATAAGTCGTAAGGTCAGTATTGCTTCACGTGTTCCAACATTTCGACGGAATCCAAACTGATCCTCCCCGAGGTCTGCATCTACCAGTTTTTCCATTCGTCTGTAAAGAATTCGCGTTAGTATTTTGCAGCCGTGGCTTATTAAACTGATAGTTCGGTAATTTTCACATCTGTCAGCACCTGATTTCTTTGGGATTGGAATTATTATATTCTTCTTGAAGTCTGAGGGTATTTCGCCTGTCTCATACATCTTGCTCACCAGATGGTAGAGTTTTGTCAGGAATGGCTCTCCCAAGGCCGTCAGTAGTTCCAATGGAATGTTGTCTTCTCCGGGGGCCTTGTTTCGACTCAGGTCTTTCAGTGCTCTGTTAAACTCTTCACGCAGTATCATATCTCCCATTTCATCTTCATCTACATCCTCTTCCATTTCCATAATGTTGTCCTCAAGTACATCGCCCTTGTATAGACCCTCTATATACTCCTTCCATCTTTCTGCTTTCCCTTCTTTGCTTAGAACTGGGTTTCCATCTAAGCTCTTGATGTTCATACAAGTGGTTCTCTTATCTCCAAAGGTCTCTTTAATTTTCCTGTCGGCAGTATCAATCTTAACCCTAGTGAGATAAGCCTCTACATCCTTAAATTTGTCCTCTAGCCATCCCTGCTTAGCCATTTTGCACTTTCTGACTATCTCATTTTTGAGACGCCTGTATTCCTTTTTGCCTGCTTCATTTACTGCATTTTTGTATTTTCTCCTTTCATCAGTTAAATTCATTATTTCTTCTGTTACCCAAGGATTTCTACTAGCCCTCGTCGTTTTACGTACTTGATCCTCTGCTGACTTCACTACTTCATCCCTCAAAGCTACCCATTCTTCTTCTACCGTATTTCTTTCCCCCATTCCTGTCAATTGCTCACTTATGCTCTCCCTGAAACTCTGTACAACCTCTGGTACTTTTAGTTCATCCAGGTCCCACCTCCTTAAATTCCCACCTTTTTGAAGTTTCTGTAGTTTTACTCTACAGGTCATAACCAATAGATTGTGGTCAGAGTCCACATCTGCCCCTGGAAATGTCTTACAATTTAAAACCTGGTTCCTAAATCTCTGTCTTACCATTATATAATCTATCTGAAACCTGTCAGTATCTCCAGGCTTCTTCCATGTATACAGCCTTCTTTTATGGTTCTTGAACCAAGTGTTAGCTATGATTAAGTTGTGCTCTGTGCAAAATTCTACCAGGCGGCTTCCTCTTTCATTTCTTTGCCCCAGTCCATATTCACCTATTACGTTTCTTTCTCTCCCTTTTCCTACTACCGAATTCCAGTCACCCATGACTATTAAATTTTCGTTACCCTTCACTATCTGAATAATTTCTTTTATTTCATCATACATTTCTTCAATTTCTTCGTCATCTGCAGAGCTTGTTGGCATATCTGTATTTCACCAAAATTCCGTCCAACGCCACCTCGGACGTGTCACACGATGAGAAGGTCGTCGAAGCCTCTCTTATCCACATTTCACTCCTTCTTTTGACGTGTCTGCGATGGAGGTGATAACCACGACAGAAAGGGTTGAAATCATTCTGTTTTCCTATAGGTGGCTGAGGAAAACATTCCACACACACCGCCGCTCAGAACCGGCACGAAGAGGTCTCAGGGGGTGGCATAAATGGTGTCAATGAAATCACCACTTCCCTTGGGGTGTTGATTTCCACACATTTCGATGTTGGAAAGACAGTTGGCAGTGCGTTGAACAACTGGAAGATGTTCTTGACAGCCTTTAACACTGCTGACATTATTGAACGTTTCAATATTCTAAGGACATTGTGGAACTGCATCCTAACTGAGCGTGATCGCACCCCTTTGGAGTGCAGAGCGACTGTAATTTTTGGTCTAGTATACATGTTGGAACCACTAGGGATCGTTGAAAACCACTCAACGAAATTTGAACGTGATCCGAAGCAGCAAAGGGTACTTATGGTTCTTTAGCGCTCCCATTTTCCGCCGGATGCGCTGAGATCACACGGGAATGCGACATTAATAAGTGTGTGACTAAAAAAGTAAAGGATCCCTCGTGTTGGACAACACCCTCGTTGCCACACAAAGCAACTTTCTTAATCATTTACAGGTATACATTCAGAGATTTCGATACCAAATCAACTTCGCAGATGCTCTTGCTCCTAATAGTAAGGCAACCTCTTTGCCACCTTTTGCGTGAGGTTTGCCTACCTCCAGGCGCTAGAGCAGCCGCCAGGCAGTATTGGTGTCAGAATTTCTGAAGGTATATTTCCAGCATTCTCAACATTCAACATAGATAACTAAGTGGCACCGAGGGTGTTGCCGAACTGAAAGGGGGGGGGGGGGGGGGGAGAGAGAAGAAAATTAGAGCGATCCTTTGCCGTTTTATTCACGGACATGTTAATCTTGCACTCCCATGTTATGACGCCACAGGAGGTCGGAAAACACGTGCTGAAAAAGCATAAGTATCCTTTGCTGCTTCGGATCACGTCCAAATTATGCTGAATAGTTTTGAAAGTTTCTTAGTATTCCAACCTGTACACGAGATAAAAAAAACTGTATTCGCGCTGCGCTCCAAAGGGAAGCGATAACGTTCAATGAAGATGCAGTCCCACAATGTCCTTAGAGAAAGGTTGAACATCCAGGGCCGTCTGCAGCTTCAAAGGTTGTCAAGAACATTTTGCTGTTTCCCATCGCACTGCAAACTGTCGACTGTGAAACGCGTGGGAATCATCGCCCCAGGGAAAGGGATGGTGTCATTGACGACCTTTGTGCCAACAACAGAGTTTTTCGTCTCGAGTGAGCAACGGTGTGTCTCAAATGTTTTCCTCGACCATTCATAATAAAACAGCAAGATTTGAACGCTTTGTGTCACGGATATGACATCCATCACACGGACGTCAAAAAAAGGGCGAAATGGTGATAAGAGGAGCTGTGACGACCTTCCGACCGTTAGACATGTCCACGGAATTAGGCAAAATTGTAGTGAAATTTGGTGCCAATATGACGTCATTAACCCGCCTCACAGCTGTCATGAACTTCCAAGCTGTGGCCTTTCCTTCACATGTGTCGCCTGCTTGCCGTTTTTGTAATTTCGCCGGATCCGAGGGTGACGTCGCAGGGTGCCATGCTTCTACACCACTACAGAGGAAGGCACTTCAAACTTCAAACTTATGCGTTGGAATAAGAAGCAATTACGGATTTTCAAAATGTGATCCTTTAATTTGTTCGGCAGTGTACTATCAGGAAGATACCGATATCCACGGACTGCACTGGAATACATTCACCGCTAACAGTTCTGTGCAGCGCCTCCAAGTGGCTATCAGCAACACTCTCCTATAATCAACACCACAACAAAATACACTGAAGAGCACACTGGTGCACCTGTTTATATGGTGCAGCCCCTCCCCCCCCCCCCCCCCCCCCCCCAAGGCGAGCACGCAGAAGTGCCGCAACACGGCGTGGCATTGACTCGACTAATGTGTGAATTAGCGCAGCGCTGGAGGGAACTGATACCATGAATTCTTCAGGTCTGTCCACAAATCCGTAAGATCACGAGGGGTGGAGATCTCTTCCGAACAGCATATTGCAAGGCATCCCAGACATGCTCAATAATGTTCATGTCTGGGAAGTTTGGTGGGCAGGGGATGTGTTTAAACTCAGAAGAATGCTCCCGAAGCCACTCTGTAGCGTTTCTGGATGCCTGGGGCGTCGCTTTGTTCTGCTGGAACTGCCCAAGTCCGTCGGGATGCACAATGGACATGAATGGATGCAGGTGATCAGACAGGTTACTTACGTGCATATCACATATCAGAGTAGTATCTAGACGTATCAGCGGTCCTATATCACCCCAACTGGGGTACTCCTCACACCATTACACTCTCCACCAGCTTCTACAGCCCCTGCTGACATGCAGAGTCCATAGATTCGTAAGGTTGTCTTCATATCCGAAGGCGTCCATCCGCTCGATACAATTTGAAACGAGACTCGTCCGATTAGGCAACGTGTTTCCAATCATCAACAGTCCAATGTCGGTGTTGACCGGCTCAGCCATGGTGTAAACCTTTGTGTCGTGCAGTCATAAACGGTACACGAGTGGGCCTTCGGCTCCGAAAGACCATATCGATGATGTTTCGTTGAATGGTTCGCACGATGACACTTGTTGATGGCCCAGCATTGAAATCTGTAACAATTTGCGGAAGGGTTGCTCTGCTGCCACGTTGAAACATTCTGTTCAGTCGTCGTTGATCCCGTTCTTGCAGCATCTATTTCCGGCCGCCGCGATATCGTAGATTTGATGTTTTACCGGATTCCTGATATTCAGAATACACTCGTGAAATGGTCGCAAGGGAAAATCCCACTTCGTCACTACCACGGAGATGCTGTTTCCCATCGCTCGAGCGCCGACTATAACACCACGTTCAAACTCACTTAAATTTCGGTAACCTGTCATTGTTGCAGCAGTAACCGATCTAACAAATGCGCCAGACACTTGTTGTCTTATATAGGCGTTACCGACCGCCTGTTTATATACCTCTGTGTTTCAATATTCATGCTTATACCAGTTTCTTTGGCGCTTCAGTGTAGAAATACAGTCGAAAGTCTGCAGAGAAAGCGTCACACAAAAGTATCGCCCTCAAATGTGAATGGAAACAAATGAAATTTATTGGCATGAATGAAGCCAAGCGCGCCAGTTTCGCCCAGCGCCGCCTGCTAGCTAATGGCTCCACGCTCTTCCCTGGGGTGTCTCTATTTAGTGAACAATTTCACGGCTCAAAAGCCGCAACGCTCGCCGAATAAAGAACAAAAATTGTTAAGCACAATTCCACACCGCCGGTGCATGGTAACGCACTTTCTAACGCCTTGGCGAGATTACAGTTGAGCATTTAGCATACCCCTGGGATGCTAACAAGGTCCTAACCCGGTGACCTATACAGTGGACACACCTGTCCCCGTACGATCATGTGAAATGTTAAGAAAAAATTCGCGCAATGGGAACTAATAAGTGATTGAATTTTATCATGGGTGGCCCATTTAAACATGAAGTACGGGTACCATATCTCACACTGATATGAGAGAGAGGTGTCAAAGAAATACAATATGAAACCGAAGGTCATTATAAAATCTCATTTATTGCTTAGATGCATTAATTGGATTCCGGTAGACAAAGGAATCAATAATAAAGTGCATATACGTTCGAATTAATTATAAAAGAAACACGATAAGACCTTGGCAGAAGAGATTGGAACTGGAAACGGAATAATACTATTGGTTGTCATCATAACACCCAAATGATCTCCGAAAAGAAGACGAAAAAGCACATGTAAGCACCAATGCCCTTGACTAAACACGTTCTGAGTCTAAAAAGCAGATTTTGTGAATTAATTTTAGAAAATCATAACTCTAACTTGCAACAAACAACTTCACGGTCCCATTGCCACGAAATGCGCAGATGCGCTTATTTTTACCATCACTTTAAGACTCAGGTATGGAGGGTGGCTGAAATTGCAGCTGAAAGCTGTACGTTCGGCCCCAGCGTCTTCGAACAGCTCTGGATTGGAGTCTTCCCTATGTCCAGATCTAAGATGAAGTCTTCCATCTCTAGAGTTCTAAGGCAGAGTGTTGCCTCTCTGCAACTCTGTGATGTGATGTTGTCTCTCTGTAACTCTAAGACGAAATGTATATCTGCTGTCCAACTCGAAATTGTTGCTAGTTCTGCCAGCAGCGGTTTCTCTCCGCCCCTGTCTCCAAGAAGGGAGCAAAGCAGAACTTCTCCCCCAGCATGAGAGCGGTTTCACGTTCTGACAATGGCAATGGCTGCACATATGCACTACGAAAATCTGTGACTGCTTTACAGATTTAACAACCACCTCTGCTGACCTACTCTCAGTCAAGCAGATTCTTCACGGCCTGAAGAGCATCGTGTTTTCCACCTGCTTGCAGATTCGTGTCTTTTTCGAAAGCTTTCTTTTCTCGAATTCATACAATGGCAGCTCATGGCCAGCCGGAAGTCAGATTTGGGGCTCTGCGAGGCTTTTATTTGCACGTGTGGCATTTCTCTGACAATCGCATGCCTCAAGACCTTGCCATAAAGTTTGAAACATTTGAACGACATGCTAACGGTTGGACGCCTGTGCCCCTCATGTTCCCACAGTCTGCCAGCGGACCCTGCTTCATGAGAAGCATTACATATAGCTTTCATGAAACTGAGAAGTACTAACTAATTTCGCGATCATAGGTGTTCGCTTGATTAACCTTCGTATTTTCATACGGTTGTAATTTGAATTTAATTTGGATAGAGATTTATTAATTAGGTTGCTGAGCAGTTTTGGCAAAACTGTCTCTTAACACTTTGTAGGCTTTCTCTAACTGAAAATTAACCTCGGTTGTTCACAAAGACTAACTCCAGACTCCAAAACTATGCACAGCCTTGGACCCGGCTATCGCGATGTTAAAAGGACGCGACGGACGCGGGATGAAAACATTACCGTATGTGGCGAGGAAGAGAGCACCAGCGACGTCATAGCCAGCAGTGTGGCTATACAATGACTCGGCCACGGCGACACAGCAGTCAGCCTTGCCAATTGACAATGACCAGGGAGAGCTCGGTCGAAAGCTCGTGGGATTTTAACCACCTGACGCGGCTGGAAGCCCGAGAAAATTTTATTAATTCATATCGCCGCGAAACAATGCATTCATACATGTCGTAATCATTTGTTTGTCTGTATGTGTACACCACATCCCACCTTCATGGACTGATGACTGAATGACAAAAAGGAGCTATTGCGTTTGGAGGTGCCCTTGACCACACCGTAACTAAATGTGCATCAGTTGTTTGCAACACGGACTGTCTAATATGTCAACGAGGAATGGTGAACTACTTCCACCCATCTTCCATGGGTAAGAACAGTGGCCATAACGATATCGTAACCAGCGACCACGGGTGTCATGCTCTGTCAGTTAGAACTGAGGGGGTCAAAAGGAAAGCAGTACACGTGACATTTCCCAAAAAATGAGGTAAGTGCACCTACAGCATGGTAAAGCATGTAGGATTGTTATTGAAAGGAATAAACTGAAATTCCACTCTGCGCTGGTCCCCGATGAACGAAAAGAAAACTAGTTAATAAATTGTCACGAAACAGTTGGCAGCAAGGACATACAAGTGCAGTAGTGTCTAACAATACCGGACAGAAAAGGCAAAACTCCCACGGATGTCATCTTCTCACCTCTGTACAGCCAATCTCCAAAGCTTAAGCTTCCCAAATAAAAAAATCTTCTGGACTTCCTTCCATTTTTCCCACCTATCCATCATATTTTGAACAGTTCAGTGGTAGGGTAGTTCTAATCAGGATCGGCAGCAAACCAACATCAACAATGATAGTTCAGGCACACACGTTGACGTCGCAAGCCGAAGAGATAGAGCAATTATATGACGATACTGAACAGTTAATTCAGTACCTAAGGAAGATGAAAATTTAATATTCACCCGGGACTGGAATTCTGTGGTAGAAGGAGAAGTAGAAGAAAGGGTTACGGGAGAATATAGTCTTGGTAATAGGAATGAGAAAGGAGAAAGACTAATTGAGCTCTGCGATAAATTTCAGCTAGTAATAGTGTAAGTAAGCTGTTTAGGTTTTTTTATTGGTAACGCCGCCGCCACGTAGCGCTCTGTATAAAAATCACTGGCTGTGCTGTGCGCAGTCTGTGTTTAGTTTGCATTGTTGTCTGCCATTGTAGTGTCGGGCAGCGGCAGCTGGATGCTAACAGCGCGTAGCGTTGCGCAGTTGGAGGTGAGCCGCCAGCAGTGGTGGACGTGGGGAGAGAGATGGCGGAGTTTTGAAATTTGTAAGAATTGGTGTCATGAACTGCTATATATATTATGACTAGTGAGGTAAATACATTGTTTGTTCTCTATTAAAACCTTTCATTTGCTAACTATACCTATCAGTAGTTAGTGCCTTCCGTAGTTTGAATCTTTTATTTAGCTGGCAGTAGTGGCGCTCGCTGTATTGCAGTAGCTTGAGTAACGAAGATTTTTGTGAGGTAAGTGATTTGTGAAACGTATAGGTTAATGTTAGTCAGGGCCATTCTCTTGTAGGGATTTCTGGAAGTCAGATTGCGTTGCGCTAAAAATATTGTGTGTCAGTTTAAGCACAGTCGTATAATAATTTTTCAAAGGGGACGTTTCATAATAGCGAATACTCTGTTCATCAATCACAAGACGAGGAAGTATGCCTGGAAGAGGCGGGGAGATAAGGAACAATTTCAGTTTGATTACATCATCGTCACTCAGAGATTCCGAAATCAGATACTAGATTGTAAGGCGTACCCAGCAGCAGTTATAGACTCAGCTCACAATTTGCTAGTGACGAAGAGTAGGCTAAAGTTTCAGAGGCAAGTCAGGAAGAATAAAAGCGCAAAGAAGTGGTATACGCAAGTGCTAAGCAATGAAGAGATATGCTTGAAATACTCTGAGGCTATAGCTACAGTGAAAATGCATAGCGCAGTAGGCAGTGCAGTTGAAGAGGAATGGACATCTCTAGAAAGGGTATCATAGAAGCTGGAAACCATAGGTACAAAGAAAGTAATTGCGAAGAAATCATGGGTAACAGAAGAACTACTTCAACTGATCGACGAAAGACGAAAGTACAAAAATGTTCATAGCAGTTCATGAATATAGAATAAAACACACTTAGGAATGAAATAAATAGGAAGTGCAAGGAGGCTAGGGCGAAATTGCTGCTTGAAAAATGCGAAGAAATCGAAAAAGGACTGATAAGGGACCTAGAAAAGTCAAAACAACGTTAGGTAAAATTAAAAGCAAGGGTGCTAACAATGAGAGTGCAATCGGAATTCCAGTGTTAAATGCAGAGCAAAGAGCGGGTAGATGGAAACAGTGCACGGAAGGTCTCTTTGATGGGGAAGACTTGTTTGATAACATGACAGAAGAAGAGAGAGGAATCGATATAGAGAAGATAGGCGATGCAGTATTAGAATCAGAATTGAAAAGAGCTTTGGAAGACTTAAGATCGAATACGGCATAAGGGATGGACAACACTGCATTACAATTTATAAAATCATTGGGGGAAGTGGCGAGAAAACGACTGTTCAGGTTTGTGTGTGGTGTGTATGAATCTGGCGATTTACCATCTGACTTTCGGAGAAACATTATCCAAATAGATGTGAAGACTGAAACAGATGACATTGCGAGAACTATTGCACAATCAGCTTAACAGCTCATGCATACAAGTTGCTGATAAGAATACTATACTAAAAATAATGATCAGTTTCGCTATAGGAAAGGTAGAGGCACCAGAATGGCAGTTCTGACGTTAAGGCGATAGAAACACGGCTGAAGAAAAATCAAGACACGTTCATAGGATGTGTCGACTTGGAGAAAGCGTTCGACAATGTAAAATGGTGCGTTATGTTTCAAATTCTGAAAAACATAGGGGTAAGCTATAGGAAGAGACGGATAATATACAATTGGTACAAGAACCAAGAGGGAATGATGAAATCGGGTATTCCAGGCCAATAAAAGTCTACTAGTATCAAACATAGGACATAATTTGAGAAAGAAAATTCTGAGACTGTACGTTTGGAGCAAAGAATTGAACGGCCGTGAAACATGGACTGTGGGAAAACAGGAAAAGAAGAAATTCAAAGCATTTGAGATGTGGTGCTACACAAGAATGTTGAAAATTAGGTGGACTGATAAGGTAGGTTATGAGGAGATTCTCCGGAGACTCTGCGAGGAAAGAAATACATGTGAAACTCTGACAAGAAAAAGGGACAGGATGGTAGGATATTTGTTAGGATATCACTCAATAGCTTCCATGGTACTTTATGGAGCTGTAGAGGGTAAAAATTGTAGAGGAATACAGAGATTGGAATACATCCAGCAAATAATTTAGGACGTATGTTGCACATGCTACTGTGAGACGAAGAGGTTGGCACAGGATAGGAATTCGTACGGGCTGTGTCAATCTAGTCAGAAGACTATTCTTTCCCTCGCTTCCATATGAAGAAGTACAACCAAGGAGAACAACTAGGGATGAGCCGCACGAAGAACTTAACCCAGATGATGAGAGAGACTTCATGGAATCAGATTATAATTAGTTACGATTAGACTGTTTCTTAGTTTGTAGCACTATTTTAAATGCTGTACCAACAAAATATGTTGTATTCATGTAGGGTTATAATTATTTTAATGCAGCTTATTTAAATAACTATGTTATGATACAAGAACAGAGGAAAGGGACCGAGGTAATGCGAAGTAGCCAGACGAAGTGGCCGAGCGGTTCTAGGCTCTACAGTCTGGAACCGCGCGACCGCTACGGTCGCAGGTTCGAATCCTGCCTCCGGCATGGGTGTGTGTGTCGTCCTTAGGTTAGTTAGGTTTAATTAGATCAAAGTTCTAGGGGACTAATGACCGCAGAAGTTAAGTCCCATAGTCGCGGCCGGCTAGTTTCGTTTCAAATTATATCGAGCGGATGGACATGTACGGATACCGAGAGAACCCCATGAATCCAAGGATCCTGCATGCCAGCAGGGAACTGTTCAAGTTGGTGGGGGCTGTGTAATGGTGTGGGTTGTGTGCAGTTGAAGTGATCTGAAACCCCTAATGCGTCTAGATACGACTCAGACAGGTGGCACGTACGTAAGCATCCTGTCCGATCATCCGCATCCATTCATGTCCATTGCGCTTTCCGACAGACTTCGGCAATTCCAGCAGGACGTCCACAATCGCTGCAGAGTGGCTCCAGGGACACTCTTCTGAGTTTAAACACTTCAGCTGGCCACCAAACTCCCCATACACGAACATTATTATGTCAAGGTACACTTCGCCACACACCGTCAGGTGGCTTGCTGAGTATGGATGTAGATGTAGATGTAGATATCTTGCAACGTGATGTTCAGAATAGATCTCCACCCCATCGTACTCTTACGCATTTATGGACTGCCCTACAGGATTCATGGTGTCAATTCGCTCTAGCACTACTTCAGTCCATGCCACGTAGTGTTGCGTCACTTCTGCGTGCTCGTGGGGGTCCTACACCATAATAGGCAGGTGTACCAATTTCCTTGGCTCTTCATTGTAAAACCGTTCACTTATATTAAACTTTTATTCCAAAATATAAATTGTAAATGCTTCAAAGTAGTTTTGTGCCTAATTTACACATTTTGAACTCTCAAGACAATTTTGAAATCTTGCGAAGTTATATTTTAGTTTCCTCAAAACTTCAAGATGTGTACTTACACCTCTTTTCTTCTGACCCCCATCAGTTAGTCTCAGACCCGACAGGAATCGGTGTTGTCAGTGTTTGCGGGATGATCTCAAACAGTGTCCGAGCGAACACTTCGAATGGAGCTGCATTAAACTACCATTTGGAGTCGGGCACCTCGCAAAAATCGATTGCTGTAAACGGAACATAACGCTACCGATGTTTCGGGAGAGTTGTAACTGCCTTTCTCAGAGTAAAGCGTAATTAGGTGGGATGTGGTTTCATGAATATGTCCCTTTTCTGATGATTTCACTAGACTACTGATGTCACTTTTATTAAATTTCAGTGGCTCTGAAAAACATATGGCTCTGAGCACTATGGGACTTAACATCTATGGTCATCAGTCCCCTAGAACTTAGAACTGGTTAAGTTAGGTTAACTAACCTAAGGACATCACACAACACCTAGTCATCACGAAGCAGAGAAAATCCCTGACCCCGCCGGGAATCGAAAAAAAATGGCTCTGAGCACTATGGGACTTACGATCTGAGGTCATCAGTCCCCTAGAACTTAGAACTACTTAAACCTAACTAACCTAAGGACATCACACACACCCATGCCCGAGGCAGGATTCGAACCTGCGACCGTAGCAGTCGCGCGGTTCCTGACTGAGCGCCTACCGCCGGGAATCGAACCCGGGAACACGGGCGCAGGAAGCGAGAACGCTACCTCACGACCACGAGCTGCGGACTGAATAACATAAGGCGAATCGGAAGGAATAAGGATGACTATTTGTGGGTTGTGCGGCTTATTAGCTATTCGTAACTTGCTGCGAAGCAGCAACAGGTCTCTAGGGGGCGTGTTTTCCAGCTGTTAGTAGCGGAAACACGACGCAAGATGTGAACGCGCTGTTATTTTAGCCCAGGCTTAAAAACTCGCCGATTTTGAACGTGAGCACTCGTACCTGCACAGACTTCTGTTCGCGAGTAAAGCAGTTGCGATTGTTGGATAGTGAGGGGACATGCATGCGCACAGTGAGGTCGAGAGAATAGAGGAGAAGCACCAGCTGCAAAACAGGGGGTGGTGGCGGGGCTACCTAGGCAGCAATGTTTACTCGGTGTCGGGTAACACTGGCAATGTCTTTGCATTTCAATCAGCAGTAAGAGGAATCTTCAGTTTCACAACGTGCTGTTATCAAAGATGACACTCAGTCACGTATCGCATACATGGTATGGCGGATGATCTTCACAATCAGTTTGAAAATCTTTGTAAAGAGTTTGTTGCGGCACAGCTGGCCAGTTTTGTAACACGTCTAAACAGTAAACTTGATTTTGAGAAGAGCACTTCGACTTGTTAGTAGCAATGAGCAACATTCTTAGCAGTTGTTACGTGGCTGTTTTTCTCAAACTATCCTGTAATTAATATACTTACAGCGTAAGTACATGTATAATTTGACGTGGATACCTACATCAGAATATTGTATGATCTGAAGATGGCAGTAGCCGAAACCAGTAGTAATGAAGTGTAAAAGTTTCTGTAATCAAGACGTACCTTTGGAATAAAGCGCCACGGACTCATTTTCAGAACTTATGTTTTCTTTTGGTAATGTATATAAAACTCGAATAAAAAGACAAATCAAATCGGAATTAATTAATCCCGACCGACAAATGAAATCAGTACCAGTGATTTTCAATACTTAACTGTTAGCTTACAATTTCCTATCATGAACTGCATGCACACGTACATATGATCATCTATGTAAGTGTATTGCACTAGACTTTAGGTGAGGCAACGTGCCCTGGATCATAAACTGCCAGGAAAGACAGCTGCATCAGAATTCTTGGAAGGTCCCGAGGGTGTCGAGCACAGGTGCAAGAGACCTCCATAGGTGCCGTCTATCTATTGAATCATAAGCCTTTTTAAAATCCATGCCGGCCGTTGTGGCAGAGCTGTTCTAGGCGCTTCAGTCTGGAACCGCGCGACCACTACGGTCGCAGGTTCCAATCCCGCCTCGGGCATGGATGTGTGTGATGTCCTTAGCTTAGTTAGATTTAAGTAGTTCTAAGTCTAGGGGACTGATGACCTCATATGTTAAGTCCCATAGTGCTCAGAGCCACTTGAACCTCTACAGGTGGTCAGAATAGGCAGTGCTTTGAGGAAAGCTAATTTGGCGTGACGCACTAAAAGTCACGTCACGCATTGTCTCTCTAGGTTGTGCGGGGGAACGGTGACAATCTGTAGCGCGTTATGTGAGGTCTGGGGACGCGTGCTGGTTTGGAAGAGCCCCCAAAGAGCTCCTATTGTAGACAGAACTGCAGGAAGTCAGAATTAGTCGAAATACACCCACCTTTAATATAACGCCTCGCAGAGCGGAATGGGAACAGAAAAGTTCAAGATTGTGAGAAACAGACACCATGCACAGGACCCACAAGACAAATCTGTTAATTAAATTTAAAGAGAACAGCTAACATTGGTTAACCTAAGCAATTTCCGAGTCTAAGTAATAAACACGGCTGAGCTTAAAGAGGTCCGCTCTTCTTGCCAAACAGACGATCGTAGACACACACACACACACACACACACACACACACACACACACACACACACACACACACACACACACACACACAAAGAGAGAGAGAGAGAGGGAGAGAGAGAGAGAGAGCAAGACACAGTTCTGGAGCGTCAAAAATCACGTATTTTGTAACTAATTAACCACCTGAAATGAGGGTAAAGACGGGAATCTCGCATCTTCGAAGACAGCTTCTTACTGGTGAGCTCTCGGAATATCTATCGTATAGGCAATCAAAATAACGTGTTGCCGGAAATCTCAGAGAAATGAGTCTTCCTTGCCAGAAGTGCACTTCAGAATGTCACTTCTCCAGCGTTTAGAGTACCAGACGCCACCTGGGGCAGACATCGCAGCCAGAGGCTGTCATCTAGCGGAGCTAAATTTAGAAGCGAGTTGGTGTAGAGACAATGACTCATGCACACTTCATTCACTACCTGCAGATTAGGAGTATGGTGAGACCCAGCCACAACCAGACTGCAAACTGTTGGGATGGTCGAACCATGTTCAGTAATTTCAGTCTTCACGTTAGAAGTACAACGTGCTTTCAGATCTGGTAACAGATGCAGCGGCATACCCGTCTGTAGTATTTCCTATCTTTTTGCTCTAACCTTTGACGACCATGGTACGACTTACATGGATGTGTACATGTTTATCCACATACCCGTTCACTTGAATCACATCCCTGACCCATGTTATGGTTTGCCAGTCTTTAGCTTAATACTGTCAATGACTATTAAACCATTTCTTATACATTTTCGTGTAATGAACCGAGTTAACTGATACCATTGTTTAATTTCATAAATAATACACTCCTGGAAATTGAAATAAGAACACCGTGAATTCATTGTCCCAGGAAGGGGAAACTTTATTGACACATTCCTGGGGTCACATACATCACATGATCACACTGACAGAACCACAGGCACATAGACACAGGCAACAGAGCATGAACAATGTCGGCACTAGTACAGCGTATATCCACCTTTCGCAACAATGCAGGCTGCTATTCTCCCATGGAGACGATCGTAGAGATGCTGGATGTAGTCCTGTGGAACGGCTTGCCATGCCATTTCCACCTGGCGCCTCAGTTGGACCAGCGTTCGTGCTGGACGTGCAGACCGCGTGAGACAACGCTTCATCCAGTCCCAAACATGCTCAATGGGGGACAGATCCGGAGATCTTGCTGGCCAGGGTAGTTGACTTACACCTTCTAGAGCACGTTGGATGGCACGGGATACATGCGGACGTGCATTGTCCTGTTGGAACAGCAAGTTCCCTTGCCGGTCTAGGAATGGTAGAACGATGGGTTCGATGACGGTTTGGATGTACCGTGCACTATTCAGTGTCCCCTCGACGATCACCAGAGGTGTACGGCCAGTGTAGGAGATCGCTCCCCACACCATGATGCCGGGTGTTGGCCCTGTGTGCCTCCGTCGTATGCAGTCCTGATTGTGGCGCTCACCTGCACGGCGCCAAACACGCATACGACCATCATTGGCACCAAGGCAGAAGCGACTCTCATCGCTGAAGACGACACGTCTCCATTCGTCCCTCCATTCACGCCTGTCGCGACACCACTGGAGGCGGGCTGCACGATGTTGGGGCGTGAGCGGAAGACGGCCTAACGGTGTGCGGGACCGTAGCCCAGCTTCATGGAGACGGTTGCGAATGGTCCTCGCCGATACCCCAGGAGCAACAGTGTTCCTAATTTGCTGGGAAGTGGCGGTGCGGTCCCCTACGGCACTGCGTAGGATCCTACGGTCTTGGCGTGCATCCGTGCATCGCTGCGGTCCGGTCCCAGGTCGACGGGCACGTGCACCTTCCGCCGACCACTGGCGACAACATCGATGTACTGTGGAGACCTCACGCCCCACGTGTTGAGCAATTCGGCGGTACGTCCACCCGGCCTCCCGCATGCCCACTATACGTCCTCGCTCAAAGTCCGTCAACTGCACATACGGTTCACGTCCACGCTGTCGCGGCATGCTGCCAGTGTTAAAGACTGCGATGGAGCTCCGTATGCCACGGCAAACTGGCTGACACTGACGGCGGCGGTGCACAAATGCTGCGCAGCTAGCGTCATTCGACGGCCAACACCGCGGTTCCTGGTGTGTCCCTGTGCCGTGCATGTGATCATTGCTTGTACAGCCCTCTCGCAGTGTCCGGAGCAAGTATGGTGGGTCTGACACACCGGTGTCAATGTGTTCTTTTTTCCATTTCCAGGAGTGTATATGCCTTGATCATTGTTTTGGTTGGTGATCGATTTAATTATATCAGATATACAGGGCCATTATTATATATCCAATTAAAGATTCACATTTTTAAACCTTCACAGCCGAAATCTTAAAATTTGGTGACTCTCCTTAGGATACGTTAACTGTGAGAACTTCATGCCACAGTTCGAAGTCTGATTTAATTTTTGAGGCGTGATTTCCCTTTGCCATCTCAATAATCGTTAAATTAAGGAAAATAAATTGTTTGAAGTTGCTGGTGCTTAACCATTTCATGCACATTTTTCAGTGAGCTGAGGTTGGTATAAGTGTATAATTGTCCAGTTGAAGGTCATTACTGAAGGTTTGGAGGGGTTTTACTTGCTTCTTGTGTGCTTTGTGTGTTTTCTTTAGTCTGTATGTGGGCTTTCAGCAGTTTATTGTAGGTTCGTTTGTTTTCACTCAAACGTTGAGAGTGTTGAAGTGTGGAGATACTGTTTGACGTTCCCGAAATTTACAAGTGGGTGAGCTACAAATTGATCAAGAACAAGCAAGGCAGAGTAAGAACTTTCAAATAATTTAGAAATGGTAGAGAGTGGTTCAGACACGGACGATCAAAATTCAGAATGTAAGTATTAGTGAGCGTTGGGATGTAGAAGCGCAAAATAAAACGAGAGGGTCAAGCACAGGTTAATGATGAAATGTCAAAAGTTGAATTTCGAAGAGAAGACGATAGAGAAATTTCACACGTAACAGGGACTTCCGAAATAACAAGGCGTCAAAGCGTAGTATGGGGTGATGCCACTCGTAAGCCCATGCCACAACAACCTGCAGCTTTAGAGTGCAATTAACGAAAAGCGAACGTATACTCAAGAAGAATAAAGAGATATTAGAGGAAAGCAAAGAGAAAAACGATGGGGGGTTCAAGAAAATGGGCAAAGCGAAAATTTATTTAAGAAAAATGATGAAAAAAGGGACACACAATTTGAAGGAAATATGATGCAATTTAAAAATGCAATGATTGACGAACAAGTTGGAGCCATGAATGTGAAACTTGAGAACTCATGAAGAAATGCGAAGAGCAAATTAAAGTTCCGGCTGCTACTCCAGGCGGTTGTAAAATAATTCTGCGCAAAAGAAAATAATAAACTATCCCCTGAAGCAGGTCTTAGGATCTCTTAATTCTATAAATTACAATCTAAACATACGTGAATGACGAAGGCACTAATCCTACTAAATGATAAACGTTGTTCCTGATTATATATTTATTGTAGATTTAAAAAAAACCTTTCCTAAGTAAAATGACTAACCAATTGCCCAACTCTGCCCCTTATTATGACTGCACGGCCTAATATTAATAACGCGAAAAGACTGACGTCATCTACGTACCAAACACTAGAAGACACTACTTTCAAAGATGATCCACGGTGGTGTGGAACCTCAGTGGAAATGAACTAACATGATGATAGCTGTTTAGCTTTTATAGCCCTAATAAGAGGAAGCAGTCTGGGATATCACCAAATGCACTGCGTCCGGTGCGTCGAAGTGATGGTTCTCGTACTCGTCTGCGACGATGGAAGAACTCCAGCCACAAATAAACTCTTTCATACACTAGGAGGGCAGGAGGCGGTCCTCTGACTAATATAATCTAATAGTGTCTTCTCCTCTCTGTGTTCTACAGACGAGAAACGCGAACTCCCAGTCACAAGGACGGAGATCGGATAACGTCTCAACGTAAGTATAGCCAGAGGAAGTGCTCTCAATTACTGAATGCTGCCTACTCAATGACGGCATCCAACCAGGAGATGAAATCAAGAATCGTATAGGTTCGCAACAATACAGTGCCTAACTGTTCTAACTATAAACTCTCCTGACAGCAAAGACAGCAAGTCCGTCTGTACCAACGAAGCTGAAGTCGAGCGACCGTCACACAGGGGCGCTCACAAAGGAAGACCTCGTCTCTCCACCGCTGGCTTCCGAGCAAGGCTTGGCTCTCCACCCTCGTAATTCCGAAAACGAATCATATTCACGAAACCACGGAATATTCTCCCTCTCTACAGATTCTTCCGAACGCCGACCAACCATATTTTAGTCTTTTGTCGTCCAGCGCCGAAATTTAATATTCATGGCTCCAACTTGTTCGTCAATCAAATACAATGGTACGCTTCTGAGTAAAAATACTTGGAAATAAACCAACTTGCGTGGTTTCCGAGATGCCGCTTCTTCCTCTCACCTGCGTCCAAGATTTGCAAAGTTCGGAAGTATTATCCGGTTATCCTTCCGGCACTACTACAGTAGCGGCCGACCGTCACTCTATTGTGCTCAAGAGCTCAGGTGCCACGACGTCCGTCTAGCTACTTCCTGTGTTTAAGCAGGACCAACACCTGTGTGAACCTTGCACCCATAGCTTGACTTCTGCCTGCTGTTTCAACTCCACAGGTCTTCCAACCTCTACTAGTATAAGCAATCATTCATTACTCCGTTTTTATAAAAAGGACACTCCGTCACCTTTCATGCAATAAGCGTTAACAATTATTTACAAGGCGTAATTGACAGTGTCAGTCTCCTTTAAATATTTATATATACAATGTGCAACCTATCAAATGACATCTAATTTTGGTTGTAGTTCATGGCAAAGTGGATGAATGCTTGTAAGGGGCGAAATTATATCCACCTTACAAAGCTTTAGACAAGAAGACTGATAGACAGGTTATTGAGGTAAGGAAACAGATCACAAAGAAAACAGATGAACAAGTTCACGCCTTAATATGACAGTTGATGTGTTGACACAGAATACAGAGGGGACTACAGAGAGATTAAAGCCGGCCGTGGTGGCCAGGCGGTTAAAGACGCTACAGTCTGGAACCGCGCGACCGCTACGGTCGCAGGTTCGAATCCTGCCTCGGGAATGCATGTGTGTGATGTCCTTAGTAAGACTTAAGTAGTTCTAAATTCTAGGGGACTGATGACCTTAGAAGTAAAGTCCCATAGTGCTCAGAGCCATTTGAACCATTTTTGAGAGATTAAAGAAAGATACTGAGACAGTCGAGTCATGGAAACAGGAGTACGAAGGCTCACAGACAGAACAGGAGGAGGAGGAGGACGTAAGTGTTTAACGACCCATCGAAATCGAGGTCATTAGAGACGGAGCAGAAGCTCTGATTAGTGAAGGACGGGGAAGGAAATCAGCCGTGCCCTATCAAAGGAACCATCCCCGGAATCTGCCTGCGGCGATTTAGGGAAATCACGGACAACATAAATCAGGATGGACGGACGCGATTTTGAACCGTCATCCTCCCGAAAGCGAGTCCAGTGTGGTAACCACTGCGCCACCTCGCACGATCTCATAAAAGAATGTTGTTGTTGTGTTCTTCAGTCATTAGACTGGTTTGATGCAGCTCTCCATGCTACTCTATCCTGTGCAAGCTGCTTCATCTCCCAGTACCTACTGCAGTTTACATCCTTCTGAATATGCTTCGTGTATTCATCTCTTGGTCTCACTCCGCGAATCTTACCCTCCACGCTTCCCTCCAATACTAAATTGGTGATCCCTTGATGCCTCAGAATATGTCCTACCAACCAATCCCTTCTTCTAGTCAAATTGTGCCACAAACTCCTCCCCAAGTCTATTCAATACCTACTCATTAATTAATGAGGATGTGATCTACCCATCTAATCTTCAACATTGTTCTGTAGCGCCACATTTCGAAAGCTTCTATCCTCTACTTGTCCAAACTACTTATCGTCCATGTTTCACTTCCAAACATGGCTACACTCCATACAAATACTTCCAGAAACGACTTCCTGACACTTAAATCTATACTCGATGTTAACAAATTTCTCTTCTTCAGAAACGCTTTCTTTACCATTGCCAGTCTACATTTATTATCCTCTCTGCTTCGACCATCATCTGTTATTTTGCTCCCAAATAGCAAAACTCCTTTACTACTTTAAGTGTCTCATTTCCTAATCTAATTCCCTCAGCATCACCAGACTTAATTCGACTACATTCCATTATCCTCATTTTGCTTTTGTTGATGTTCATCTTATATCCTCCATTCAAGACACTATCCATTCCGTTCAACTGCTCTTCCAAGTCCTTTGCTGTCTCTGACAGAATTACAATGTCATCGGCGAACCTCAAAGTTTTTATTTCTTCTCCATGGATTTTAATACCTACTCCGAATTTTTCTTTTGTTTCCTTCACTGCTTGCCCAATATACAGATTGAATAACATCGGGGAGAGACTACAACCCTGTCTCACTCTCTTCCCAACCACTGCTTCCCTTTCCTGTCCCTCGACTCTTATAACTGCCATCTGGTTTCTGTACAAATTGTAATTAGCCTTTCGCTCCCTGTATTTTACCCCTGCGACCTTCAGAATTTGAAAGAGAGTATTCCAGTCAACATTGTCAAAAGCTTTCTCTAAGTCTACAAATGCAAAAAACGTAGGTTTCTCTTTTCTTAATCTAGCTTCTAAGATAAGCCGTAAGGTCAGTAAAGCCTCACGCGTTCCAACATTTCTATGGAATCCAAGATGATCTATCCCTACCAGATTTTCCATTCGTCTGTAAAGAATTCGCGTTAGTATTTTGCAGCTGTGATTTATTAAACTGATAGTTCTTCTTGAAGTGCGAGGGAATTTCGTCTGTCTCATACATCTTGATCACCAGATGGTAGAATTTTGTCAGGGCTGGCTCTCCCAAGGCTGTCAGTAGTTCTAATGGAATGTTATCTACTCCCGGGTCCTTGATTCGACTCACGTCATTCAGTTCTCTGTCAAACTCTTCACGCAGTATCATATCTCCCATTTCATCTTCATCTACATCCTCTTCTATTTCCGTAATATTGCTCTCAAGTACATCGCCCTTGTATAGACCCTGCATATACTCCTTCCACGTTTCTGCTTTAACTTCTTTGCTTAGAACTGGGTTTTCATCTGAGCTCTTGATATCCATAGAAGTGGTTCTCTTTTCTCCAAAGGTCTCTTTAATTTTCCTGTAGGCAGTATCTATCTTACCCCTAGTGAGATAAGCCTCTACGTCCCTACATTTGTCCTCTAGCCATCCCTGTTTAGCCATTTTGCACTTCCTGTCGATCTCATTTTTGAAACGTTTGTATTCCTTTTTGTCTGCTTCATTTACTGCAATTTTATATTTTCTCCTTTTATCAATTAAATTCAATATTTCTTCTGTTACCCAAGGATTTCTACTAGCCCTCGTCTTTTTACGTGCTTGATCCTCTGCTGTCTTCACTATTTCATCCCCCAAAGCTACCTATTCTTCTTCTACTTTATTTCTTTCCCCCATTCTTGTCAATTGTTCCCTTATGCTCTCCCTGAAACTCTGCACAACCTCTGGTTTAGTCAGTTTATCCAGGTCCCATCTCCTTAATTTCCCACATTTTTGCAGTTTCTTCAGTTTTAGTCTACAGGTCATAACCAATAGATTGTGGTCGCAGTCCTCATCCGCCCCTGGAAATCTCTTACAATTTAAAACCTGGTTCCTAAACCTCTGTCTTACCATTATATAATCTATCTGAAACTTGTCAGTATCTCCAGGCTTCTCCCATCTATACAACCTTCTTTTATGATTCTTGATTAAGTTATGCTCTATGCAAAATTCTACCAGACGGCTTCCTCTTTCATTTCTTACCCCCGATCCATATTCACCTACTACATTTCCTTCTCTCCCTTTTCCTACCATCTAATTGCAGTCACCCATGACTTATATTTTCGTCTCCCTTCACTATCTGAATAATTTCATTTATCTCATCATACATTTCTTCAATTTCTTCGTCATCTGCAGAGTTGGCATATAAACTAGTACAACTGTAGTAGGCTTGGGCTTCGTGTCTATCTTGGCCACAATAAGGCGTTCACTATGCTGTTTGTAGTAGCTTACCCGCACTCCTATTTTTTATTCATTATTAAACCTATTCCTGCATTACCCCTATCTGGTTTTGTATTTATAAGCCTGTATTCACCTGACCGAAAGTCTTGTTCCTCCTGCCACCGAACTTCGCTAATTCCCACTATGTCTAACATTAACCTATCCATTTCCTTTTTTAAATTTTCTAACCTACCTGCCCGATTAAGGGATCTGACATTCCACGCTCCGATCCGTAGAACGCCAGTTTTCTTTCTCCTGATAACGACGTCCTCTTGAGTCGCCCCTCCCCCCGGAGATCCGAATGGGGGACTATTTTACCTCCGGAATATTTTACCCAAGAGGACGCCATCAGCATTTAACCATACAGTAAAGCTGCATGCCCTCGGGAAAAATTACGGCTGTAGTTTCCCCTTGCTGTCAGCCGTTCGCAGTACCAGCACAGCAAGGCCGTTTTGGTTAGTGTTACAAGGCCAGATCAGTCAATCAACCAGACTGTTGCCCCTTTGTCCCTGCAACTATTGAAAAGGCTGCTGCCCCTCTTCAGGAACCACACGTTTGTCTGGCCTCTCAACAGATACCCCTCCGTTGTTGTTGCATCTACGATACGGCTATCTGTATCGCTGAGGCACGCAAGCCTACCCATCAACGCCAAGGTCTATAGGCCTATGGTTCATTGCTGGGGGGAGGGGGGGCATTAAAGAATATGCTAGGAAAATGGTTCATTGCGGGGGGGGGGGGGGGGTGCGTAAAAGAATATGCTTGGAAAAGGAAGTAATAGAGCAGGTGAAGTATTAACCACAACCGATTAGTAGTTGTTGACACGCAATGAAGCCACATCTGACAGAGCAGAACCAGTGAATATACACGGAACTGAAGAAATTCCAGATTTGGAACAGTATAAGGAGACACAGGTCCACTTTAACTGGATGAACTAAGAAACGTTAAATGCGCAAATGAAAAATAAGAAGAGCGGTAGAAATTCGAGCAGTAACGAAAGAGAAAATGTGATAAACCAAAGTGAAGAAGAGAAGAACCGAGAGGAAGAAGGACTATGAGGGCTTACACACAGGTTATGTCGTATCAGGGGAGTACCATCACATTCAACTTCACTGGTGATCACCGTCGCAACTCTCGGAACCTCGTGATGCGATGTAGCTGAAGTAATCAGAAAACAATTTGTAACAGTGAGAAAATACTCGTTAAATTACAATGAAATGAATTCCCCCAGCTGCATAAAGGCGTTGATACCAGCCAACGGGGCAGTTGAAAATGTGTGCCCCGACCGGGACTCGAACCCGAGATCTCCCGCTTACATGGCAGACGCTCTATCCATTTTTTTTTAAATCTCATTTTGTTCGTTATACTTCGTAGCAATTGTTAGTGGCGGACATCCCCTGACGCCCGTTAAAGTCCGTTATTGATCCATTCACTCATTTTTTTTATTACAGAGCACAGCTAAGCCTGTGACCGAACACGCTGAGCTACCGTGCCGGCGTCCCATCTGAGCCACCGAGGACACAGACGATAGCGCGACTGCAGGGACTCATCTCTGGCTCGTCCCTCGTGAGACGCACATCCCCAACTTATTGTCCCGCACTGTATTCAATGTGCCCCTGCCCATCACACTCATTACTCGCGGCTTTCCTGCCGATTCCCGTAAGAGTCCGGGCACTGTTTGTGCATCCGCACAGAAGATGGTCAAATGGCCTGTGAGCCTTAACTACATACAGGGTGTTTCAAAAATGACCGGTATATTTGAAACGGCAATACAAACTAAACGAGCAGCGATAGAAATACACCGTTTGTTGCAATATGCTTGGGACAACAGTACATTTTCAGGCGGGCAAACTTTCGAAATTACAGTAGTTACAATTGTCAACAACAGATGGCGCTGCAAGTGATGTGAAAGATATAGAAGACAACGCAGTCTGTGGGTGCGCCATTCTGTACGTCGTCTTTCTGCTGTAAGCGTGTACTGTTCACAACGTGCAAGTGTGCTGTGGACAACATGGTTTATTCCTTAGAACAGAGGATTTTTCTGGTGTTGGAATTTCACCGCCTAGAACACAGTGTTGTTGCAACAAGACGAAGTTTTCAACGGAGGTTTAATATAATCTAAGGACCGAAAAGCGATACAATAAAGGATCTGTTTGAAAAATTTCAACGGACTGGGAACGTGACGGATGAACGTGCTGGAAAGGTAGGGAGACTGCGTACGGCAACCACAGACGGCAACGCGCAGCTAGTGCAGCAGGTGATCCAACAGCGACCTCGGGTTTCCGTTCGCCGTGTTGCAGCTGCGGTCCAAATGACGCCAATGTCCACGTATCGTCTCATGCGCCAGAGTTTACACCTCTATCCATACAAAATTCAAACGCAGTAACCCCTCAGCGCCGCTACCATTGCTGCACGAGAGACATTCGCTAACGATATAGTGCACAGGATTGATGACGGCGATATGCATGTGGGCAGCATTTGGTTTACTGACGAAGCTTCTTTTTACCTGGATGTCTTCGTCAATAAACAGAACTGGCGCATATGGGGAACCGAAAAGCCCCATGTTGCAGTCCCATCGTCCCTGCATCCTCAAAAAGTACTGGTCTGGGCCGCCATTTCTTCCAAAGGAATCATTGGCCCATTTTTCAGATCCGAAACGATTACTGCATCACGCTATCTGGACATTCTTCGTGAATTTGTGGCGGCACAAACTGCCTTATACGACACTGCGAACACCTCGTGGTTTATGCAAGATGGTGCCAGGCCACATCGCATGGCCGACGTCTTTAATTTCCTGAATGAATATTTCGATGATCGTGTGATTGCTTTGGGCTATCCGAAACATACAGGAGGCGGCGTGGATTGGCCTCCCTATTCGCCAGACATGAACACCTGTGACTTCTTTCTGTGCGGACACTTGAAAGACCTGGTGTACCGCCAGAATCCAGAAACAGTTGAACAGTTGAAGCAGTACATCTCATCTGCGTGTGAAGCCATTCCGCCAGACACGTTGTCAAAGGTTTCGGGTAATTTCATTCAGAGACTACGCCATATTATTGCTACGCTTGGTGGATATGTAGAAAATATCGTACTATAGTGTTTCCCAGACCGCAGCGCCATCTGTTGTTGACAATTGTAACTACTGTAATTTCGAAAGTTTGTCTGCCTGAAAATGTACTGTTGTCCCAAGCATATTGCAACAAACGGTGTATTTCTATCGTTGCTCGTTTAGTTTGTATTGCCGTTTCAAATATACCGGTCATTTTTGAAACACCCTATATATATATATATATATATATATATATATATATATATATATATGTGAAGACGGTATCTGTTCTTTCGAACATGTCCGAAAGAACAGATACCATCTTCATATAAAATACTCATGGTTTCCAGATGCATCGTACTGCTTACTCTCGAAGATTTGGATTGAGACTTCCAAGTGGCTTTACCTGGATCGCGGACAAATGCTCTGAAGATTAATTTTGTATGTGATTGCGGGACAATGTAAGATGTACGAAGAATTCAAAACGCGCTTTCCCTAATGAGTACTGGTCGAAGGCAAAACAAAGATCACTTAAAACTGGGGAAATCTGTGAAGAAAAATTATCCTGAACGAGATATTCACTCTGCAGTGGAGCGTGCGCCGATATGAAACTTCCTGGCAGATTAAAACTGTGTGCGGACCGAGACTCGAACTCGGGACCTTTGCCTTTGGAAGGTAGGGGACGAGATACTGGCAGAAGAACAGCTGTGAGGACGGGGCGTGAGTCGTGCTTGGGTAGCTCAGATGGTAGAGCACTTGCCCGCGAAAGCCAAAGGTCCCGAGATGGAGTCTCGGTCCGGAACACAGTTTTAACCTGCGAGGAAGTTTGAAAAATTATCCAGATTCAAGGCGTCAGGACCCCACTCTTCAAGGAGGTGGTCGACAGCAACCAGTTCCTTGACATAGCTTGTGAGGCGACAGAGCACACATGAATTTTTTTGAAGAAACTTCTGTATGGAATCCAGAGGGAAATTATAATCGCCGGTAGGACGACGCACAACGTAAGTGGATCCCAACGTTTGTTGCAAGAATTAGGTAACAATCGAAGTATGGAAGTGATGGAAACAGCGCACTTTATTCAGACGCACATCCCACCTGAAACTCAGCGAACGAATAACCAAAACTGGAGAGTGACATACCCGCCATGAGGAAATGGAAAATGGGTTGGATTGGCGAAATGAAAACAGACGATGGAATCAGAGTATCCTTGATTCGTTATCAAAAGTCTTCTTTTAATTTTCATCGGACGTCTGTTATGTGCAGTCAAAGTAGCAGAATTCATGCACTTGCGTTATAGTTGCGTTTTCTGTCCTCGTGATTGTTGCCTCTTACATGTTATTTCATTTATTACCGTTGTTTTGGTTTTATTTGAGTACTTACCTAGCTTTTAGTTGGCACTCGAAATTTTATACTCCAAAAAAGAATGAAATAGCTATGGTGCACGCAGATAGATGGCCATATTTTTTCATGGTGTAACCCTAGAAATTGTAAGCTACGCTGTGAGTGAATGTTTTTTAGTGTTCGGTGTGACTAGTTTTGTAACAAAATGAAAGCCGATTCTGTCGGTGTAGCACGTTTTCGTCTAAGTAGAGGGATGTTTACGAGGCAATGAAGAAGCAACAGCGCGGTAAAATCCTGAGTCTGTACATATATGAAAGAAAAACGTCAAACGACGATGAAAAACTTCAGTTAAAATTCCCGATTGTGAAGCCGTAGTCGATACATAAACCTGTTCCCTGACAGTTCGTATACGACTGCGAGAGACTTCTTCGGAGGTAAGACGGCAGCTGCAGTATAAACCGAAGGAAACACTGATAGTGAAATCCGACATCTTACTATCACAAAAAAGTTCATATTTATAACTATAGACTACAGAGCAATATACGCGCCTCTATAGTTTACTAGTGGGTTTCAGATATCTGTTTTCGCCGTCTTGAGCTGTGCTCCGAATGTTGGTGTTGATGATATTTGGTTTGTGGGGCGCCCAAGTGGGCGTTTATCAACGCCCGTACAAATTCCCAGTTTTTCCACTGTCCAGGCTGCCAAATGATGATGAAATGAGGAGGACCACACAAACATCCATTCCCAGGGCCGAGAAAATCCTCGACCCGGCTGGTAATCAAACCCGGGACCCCGTGATCCAGAAACAGCAACGCTAACCACTGCACCACGAGCTGCGGGCGCGGAATGTCGTAGAGTTGTTGGTTATACTTTTTATGAAACGACCGCGCTACAATCTTCATAATAATAGCTTTTAGTGGGATGCAACTAAATGAGTTGCAAGAATAGACCCCTACTCAGAGTACAAAATTAATTAAGAAAATAACGGTTCAGATTTCTATCAGTCGATTCTGGAAAAACGGTTCTTAAGGTTTCACGATTCACGTCCTACTAGAAGTATCCTATGCCTTATGGAACACATCCAAAGTATAAGAACTTACCAAGCAAGTATTTGAACGTTAACATTTGAACAAGATTTGAACAGCAATATTCAGTCTGCAGCCGCATACGTTCATTCGATTAATCGATCTAGAAAAAGACTTCGGCACTGTGACAATGATGCAAGATGTTCGAAATTGTGAGAAAGAAGAAGCCACAGGGAAATGGGTGATACGGGCTGCAATACGTTCAAGAACCAAGAGGGAATAATAATACTGGAAGGCTAAGAACGAATTGCTCGGATTACAAATGGTATAAGGCAGGGATACAGTCTTTCGCTAGTATTCTCTCATTTATTCATAGAAGAAGCGATGACGGAAATAAAAGACACTTTAAAGAACAGGATTAATATTCAGGGTGATACGATATCAGTCATGGGATTCGCTGATGACAGTGCTGTTCTCACTGAAAGTGAAACAGAATTGAAGGACCTGTTGGATGGAATGAACAGACTAATGAGTGCAAAATAGGAACTGAGAGTAAATTGGAAAAAGACAAAAGTAATGGGACGTAGCAGAAACGAGAAGAAAAACTTAATACCAAAATTGGTGGTCAAGTAGATGTATTTAAGGAATTCTGCTACCGTGGAAGCAAAATTACCGATGATGGACGAAGCAGAAAGGACATAAAAAAACAGACTAGCACGGATAGAGAAGTCTACTGGTATCAAAATAGTACTTAATTTCATGAAGAAATTTCCAAGAGTGTACAATTGGAGCGCAGCATTGTATGGTAATGAATTATGGACAGTGGAAAACCGGAAGTAAAGGGAAGCGGATGATTTCAGATGTTGTGCCACAGAAGAATATTGAAAATAAGTTGGACTGGTAAGATAAGGAATGGGAAAGTTCTCTGCAGAAACGGCGACAAGACACTGACAAGAAGATGGAGCGGGATGGTAGGATATGTGTTAAGGCATCAGGAATTAACCTCCATGGTAATAAAGGGAACTGTAGAGGGTAAATACTGTAAGGGAAGACAGAGATTGGAATATAATAATTAAGTAGTTAAGGACGTATGTTGCAAATACTCTGAGGTGAAGAAGTTGGCACAAGAGAGGAATTCGTAGCAAGCCGCATCAAACCAGTAAGAAGGCTGATGTCTCTTTAAAAAAAATTAATACAAAATTTCTCCTGGCACTTTCCCTGCCACCTCTGCCAGGTACTCAAGCATGGATTGCAGAGTAGTCATGTAGATATAACTCTTCGTTATATTTCTGTAGTTTTATGTTTCCGTTCGTCGTATCCTTCTCTCAAGTGTTCTTTGTTATTCAATTTGGCGCTCATTTGAGCAATTTTATATCTGCCGCCGTCTGCTTTTCATTTGTCCCAAAATATTTAAGGAAAGGCAGATTCAGTTTGTCTTTTCCCAGTAACTAAGCAATTAGCGAACACAGAGAGAGGCCCGCTCACGCTTTCGTGCAAAATTTATTGAAATAAACGGTGAGTCTGAAAACACAATGTTGCGGACTACATTATTCGTTAAATTACTACACAATTTCATATCGGTGTTCATTAATTATTCAAATAAAAATCTATTTGTAACGTAACACGTTTTTAAATCGGACGAAAAAGTAAATGATTTCTGCTAGCCCCATACAGACCCCAATGCCGTACAGATTGTTCTGAAAATTTCAGATTTTTAGTAATTACGAAACTACTTGTAAAATTTAAAACGAAAACCGTGTGGGTCATGCATTAGATAATAATAATGAGGTGAACCATTCCTTTATCAGTTACGTATTTCATGCGCCTCACTTTTTCGTTTTCAATTTTACAAGTAGTTCCATAGTTATTACAATTTCACGATCACAAATATTCAAGGCTATCCGTTATGAATCTGTATAGGCGAAAAGATATTACTTTATACTTTTCTGTCCAATAAACACATGGTATACTTGAAACTGATTTCATTTAAATAATTACATTCTTTTTTGCAGTCTTGCGTGCGTGAAATCTTCCAATCAATTTCAAACATTTTGATGAGATTACCTCAGCGAGAAGTGGTAAATTTGAGGTTTATTTTATCTGGGTCGACCAATATGTTGCTTCGTCTTACATATTTCATGCGAAAATACCGTAAAGATAAAATCAATGAGATTCAAGCTCATATAGAGGCTCACCAACAATGGTTTTTCTTGCGAAATATTGGCGACTGGTGCAGAAATAGAGGGCAATAGCAGTGGTACACAAAGTACCCTCCTCCATTCCGTGACCAGTGTCATTATAAATAAAATACTTTGGACAATAGGCTGCATCACTGTAAAACACTAAAGCAACTGCTGGCGTTTCGACCGACTTGCTGGAGTCGTCTTCAGGGCGGTAATTTTATGCGAGAATTATTTTAATCGAAAGTTAACATTGCTTTGTCAACCAGTTCTGAGCCACGTTTAATGTTTCAAGTTTCTAGCTCTTGGGGAAGTTGCTCTAAAATCAATGTCAAAATATGTATCGTGGAGACTAACAGAAAGAGAAGAAAGCGACCCAATAAAAACGTATTAAGTTCTATACTCTTTCTATAATCTGTAGATAGTTAAGAGATATTTTCAAAAATATTGTGTAAAACCTTCCAAACAATTGTAGAGTTCGCTTGTAGCTGATAATCATTTATTGTGGGATCAAGGTACAACAGGTATCACGATAACGAAATGCATTTTTGATTTGGCTGAATTACAATAAGCCATTAAGCCAATACGATCTCCCAACGTTCTGTAAGCTACAGATCCTGGCACCATGAAATACAATGGAAGCTGAAAGATCCATATTCTCAGATAATTATGGGTCAACAGTCCAAATTAGTAAATCTCTCAGTGATGATGCATAATTATCTAAGATTATTGATGGGTCTCTCAACATCCGTCGCATTTGATGTTGCCATTATATGTGCTTTATAGAACGTCGGAAGATCGTATTGGCTTAATGCAATCCTGCCAGATAAGCCTGAAGATGCGATTCATTATCGCGAAACTTGTTATACCTTGATCCCACAATAAATAAGGATTAAAAGCTGCAAGCAAACTGTACAATTTTTTAACTATTTTATCACATTTTTTATATATCTTTTAATTGTGTATAAACTCCTCGTGGTCGGGATTCACAGTCATGCAGAATTTTTAAAGGACATCACATTCGCCGTTGTATGTAGAAATTGTTTATTTGACAATTGCAATTTCAGCGTTTTGGTATACATGTCATCGTCAGACCTAAACCATACCACTATAAAAATACAGCAACATGAAACGAGCGCAAATCTCCGCACATCGTGAAGTAATTAATTTAAATCATTTCACGATGTGCAGAGCATCACACAAGGGTGATGTCAATGCATTTCTATAGTGAAATGGGTTAGTTTTGACTACGGCAGTTGTACATGCCGGAGGATTTTTAAGTCCAATATGTGCTGAAGCAAAATCTTTTGCAGTGCCGCTTGATAATGGTACAAAGGACGATAAGGCAATAGTTAAATAAAAAATTTCTACAGTCAACAGCGAACACGACGACCTTTCAATAATAAAAACGTGTCGAAGAGAAACAGAGAAGATGAGGATGCGGAACATAGAAAACAAAAGATTTCTTCCGCGGGGTCTGAAGCAGTAGCAACGGAGGAAGTTGTATGAGAGGGTCTGTAGACCGTAAATACTGTCCTGGACACGTAGTTCAACAACGTCCATCGTGGATCGAACAAAAAGGTCTAGTACAGTACACAACACTTGCTACAAAGGCTAATATTGAATAGCACATGTGAGTGGTTCGTTTGTGTACGATTCGATACAGACGTGTCAGCTGCAGATGCAGGACCATATAATTTTGAACCCAAGTCATGTTTTGCACCAGGGGCGTACGTGCCGAACTAGAATATTCTGTAGCGGCCGACGCTACTGTCCACGGCCGCGTTAATCCTTTTAGCGACGAGTCTAAATACATGTTTCCAAATAAACCATTAGGGGCGGCGTACAAAGCGGACGGCGGCGTTACGTGGTTATTAGTGATTTCAATGCGCGCGCTGCGCTGGGAACGCCGAGGGGTTCCCGTGTCGGCCGGCTGCTCCAGTTTGAAAATAGTTGCCGGCGGGAGGGGTGGGGGAGGAGAGACCGTATTTACCCAAACAGCGCTTTGTTTGCGCGCAACATGGCGCCGCGGGGCGTGGCGGCGGCAGGGGATTGGCCGGCCGGCGGGCCAATGGCGGGCGCGGAGCGGCGGGCGAGGGCGGCGAGGCGCGGCGCGCACGCGGGCAGCGGCAGTCAGAGCGCTCCGCCATGTGCAGCAACGAGCGGCCGAGCGTGGCCGCGGCGGGCCCGCCGGCGCCGGCGCCCGGCCCCGCGCCGCTGCCGTACCCGCTGGCGGTGCTCAAGTCGCTGCACGAGTCGGACCAGTACCGGCTGCAGCTGTACCAGTACGCGCGCGCCTTCCCGCCGCACTACCCGGCGCTGTGCTACCCGGCCGCGGCCGCCGCCGCCGCCTACGCGCCGCGCGTCGCCGCCTTCTCGCTGCTGCACGGCCAGCACCCGCGCGTGCTGCAGCCCGAGGAGCCCAAGCCGCAGCACAGCTACATCGGACTCATCGCCATGGCCATCCTCAGCTCGCCCGACACCAAGCTCGTGCTGTCCGACATCTACCAGTACATCCTGGACCACTACCCGTACTTCAGGACGCGAGGGCCCGGCTGGCGCAACTCGATACGCCACAACCTGTCGCTCAACGACTGCTTCGTCAAGGCGGGCCGCAGCGCCAACGGCAAGGGTCACTACTGGGCGATACACCCGGCCAACGTGGAGGACTTCAAGAAGGGCGACTTCCGGCGGCGGAAAGCGCAGCGCAAGGTGCGCCGGCACATGGGGCTCGCGGTGGACGACGACGGGACCGAGTCGCCGAGCCCGCCGCCGCCCCCGCCCCCGCCTCCGCCGCCCCCGCCGGCGGCGGCGTCGCCCCCGCTGTGCTGGGCCGCCGCGGCGCCGCCCCCCGCCGGCGCCTTCCCGACGCTGCCGTCGCACACGACGCTGCAGCACCACGCGGCGCCGCACCAGCCGTACAGCCGCAAGCGGCAGTTCGACGTGGCGTCGCTGCTCGCTCCCGACGACCCTCCGCGGACGACGGCCGCCGCCTCTTCCTCGCCGGCGCCGCCCACCAAACGCTGCACCTTCGCGGCGGAGGG
The DNA here is from genome assembly GCF_023897955.1 of Schistocerca gregaria. Lineage (NCBI taxonomy): Eukaryota > Metazoa > Arthropoda > Insecta > Orthoptera > Acrididae > Schistocerca > Schistocerca gregaria. Next base: position 239,712,504 of record NC_064926.1, read on the forward strand.
CAGCGAAGACGACGACATCGACGTGGTGAGCGGCGACTGCGGCTGGGCGTCGTCTCCCCCGCCCCCGGGGGCGGCGGCGCCCGCCCCCGGCGCGGCGGCGTTCCCCGGGCTGGAGCAGGCGCTGGTGTCGCGCTACTACGAGTCGCTGCAGCTGCACCAGCGCCGCCTGCACCACCTCGCCGCCACCGGCGCCGTCACCATCACCGAGATCTCCGACGCCTGAGCGCCCGGTAACCTCGCCTCTGGCTCCGCGGAGCGTTTTCTTGCCCGTCCCGGTGACCACTCCCCGTAACGCGCTCCCCCACAATACACTAATATTATTTATTTTGTTCATATCGGAGACTATGCTAATCTTATGTCTATACTAAGATGAAACGAGGAACCAACAGTCACTTACTTGTTCCTTGTTAGCCCCATTCCCGACGTAAGAATTCCTTGAAAAGTACGCCATTGCATGGTACTTCTAAACACAAAGGCACAGCAATACCGCATTTATCCGCCGACACCGAGCAATCGACTTTCAATTAACAGGTCTCCCCTGTCCGGTAATAATAGCCTGCATTACAAATCTGTAAGTTCAGGTTGCAGACACATGGTTCACGACATGTAGAAGTTTCGGTCTGGCTGTGAAGCGTGCTCGGATAGCCAAAGCAAGGCGACTGCTCATGATAAGCGGGAAACCTGGGTTCGAGTTTCGGTCCGCACAAATTTTCATTTTGTCATCCCACTGTAAAGCCAACTGCCAATTCATCTCATGTATTCCTTCAAAACCTCTTAAAAGTTGCGTCGTATGATGTTGTGGTAACCGCACTTCAAATTTTCCCCCCTTCATTTGGGCTTCAGCGTGGGAACACTATTCACAATAATCACAAAAGAGCTGATTAAAATCCATATAATTGCACATGTTAGCCTACTAAAAAATAATTCTCCATTATTAACAAAAAGTAAAAGTTTCTTAGTTTTTAAATATAGAAGTAATTATCTGTCTTTTCTTTACAAAAGAAGTATTTAGAAACAGATTCGTGCATCCGCTAGCCTCTGCGACTGACTCACTTATCAACTTGTCGTGGTCTGGGGTTCACAGTCATGTAGAATTTTCTTTTCCTTCCACATGTAAACAATGTCTTAAAACATTTATATGGATCGATTTATGTGAAGTATGTTAACATTTCACGTAACCTACATCATTTCACGATGTACAGAGCTTCGCATCTTCGATTTTACTGTATTTCTACAGTGAGAACGGTTTTTTGTTTTTTTACGATGACATGTACACATGTCGGAGTATTATAAAGTCTAACATGTGCTGAACCAAAATCTTGCAGCACCACTTAAAAATTGCCCAGAGGCCGAAATTGCAATTTTCAAACAAATAATTTCTGCAGTGAACGGCGGACATCATATGCTTTAAAAGAACAAACATTTATGTTAACTAACCACTAAAAATCGTAACTGCATCTTCTTTACAGGCCGGTGTTCAAATTCTAAAATTTCCGACTAAAATAAATCTTATGGCGCATCTAAGAACTACCTGATCATTCTGTAATAAAAGACCACTAATGCTTGTACGGAATGGTACCTTCAGCTTTCTCAATTCTGCGAACAATTTTTCTTTGTTTTTTCTCTGTGTTGTCAGAACGACCTAACATTAAATGATTATTATCTCCGCAACGTCTTAACTGTAACTAAAGATCACGACCAACTTCCTCGTAGAAATATTGTGCAGTTGCCACAACACAATCCGACGTAACACCCAAAAATATTTCAGTCACTTACGTATTCGAATCTGATCAAATTTTGAGCATTTCGGTCAGCACTTTTGTTCAGGACTTAGGTGCCTTCTTTGTGTCGCTCAGGTCATTTAAAAACGCCATAAGTCATTTAAAACAGCTTACATGGAGGTATAAAAACTTCGGCGTCAGTTAGCATAAAATCCAAAAAAAATCACTGCTGTCATATAGTAAATATAATTAATTACTGACAGTCTAGTATATTTTACTACAAGACAGCAGCGATATATGATGGATTTTGTGCTAATTCATGCTACAGATCCTATTTCGTCATGAAATTGTTTGAAATGCGTTGTGATATCTGATGATCGTCCGAGGACTGCAGTTGGCAGAAATAAAGAAGCATTTGTCATCAGCTGTTGGCATTGAACTGGGACCTTTAACAAATACTTTTTTCTGGGTAACAACTTCACAACATACATTTCTCTTCAGTGAAATGCTGGGACGAGGCCCATCTCTTTCCCCCAACTCTAGCTTGTGCTCTGTCTCTGATGAGACTTTGAACCCTGCTTTCTTGTGTAAAAACGAGCCGGCCCCAACGGCAAAGCCCTACTATTACTTATTGCCTTATTACACAACGCGCGCATTTGCTCATTATTCATTCTCTCGCGCCTGACCTGTGCCTTGACAGTAGGCAAGTCACGCAAATTACTAAATGTTCACTGGAAGACACATTAGTAATTTGCACATTATTTTACATTTGACCGTAGCCGCATGAGGATAAGCGGAAACACTCGACATCTGTTTTCCCATGAATTGTATAGGTGACTGTTGGTGCTTCATTTGATCATCATCAATGATAACTTGTGTAAAGAACTGAAACGGGAAGCGACAGTAGCAGTAAAAACTTCCCTGACAGATTAGATCTGTGGTATTTTCTCGTTCACTCAATTGCTGCCAGTCGCAACCAAGAGCTAACTGGGTGGTTCTGTATTAAATTCATTTGCTTTTCAAGCAGCCATTGTGCACACTGTTTAGTTAATCGAGACTCACAACTGAGATTACATAGTTCTATGGTTAAAAATTTTTGTCCACTAATCGCCTAAGTGTGAGCAGTACACGATCGAATCGTGTTTTATTTTAAAATATGCATTTAAAATGCTCAAAGTTTTAGACATTATTATTCTTATTGACATGTTCCTAATTTTATTAGTGATTCTTGAAGCAGTAAGAGAGTAACCTTGTATTATGCTTTATTAATTATTGTTTCTCTTGTGTCTCTTTCTTCTTACCTTCTCACATTTGGTTTGCCGTAGTATCCATTTGTGTTGTGTGTCCCGCCCTCCCTGTAGAAAATTAGTAATTGTTCGTAAATGGTAAAAAAAAGTTCATGTTCTGAACCAACAGAATATGTATTTTTTGTGGCTGGGAGTCGAACCTGGATCTTCGCCTAAAAAAGTATTTCCCACAGAAAGCGACAATCCAGGTTCGATTCCTGCTTCTAAACACGCATTTAATCTGCCAGGAAGTTTCACATGAGCCCACGCTCCTCTGCTGAGTGAACATTCCGATTTAAAGACATAGCGTTATGACAAATATTTACTAAACTTTGAATTTTCCAGTCCAGTGGCAGATGGAGAGCCACTTTAAAGCATCTCTCTCTAAACGCGACCGTTCCTTTTTCTCCTTAGTTTTATCGTAAATCACAAAAAGTATTGCTCGTTGCTCGTTGTTTCAATCAGAATTATTTATTTCACCATTTCAGCTGTTATTAGGTTGATTTTCGTTCTACGTGACCCAGTGTCGGTCATTGACTCTCCTTTGAACTGCTGCCAATATTCAATAACTTTCTAAGAATCGAAATCGCCTTAAGATGAATAAAATGATCACATTTAACGCTAAGTGTTTGTTGCTTCTAAAAGATACGAGAATCATGTTAATGCTTTCGGAAATGACTAAGTCATACTAAAATTTAACGTGTGGCCTATTTTTGCCGGCGGGAGAATGATTATTTTAACTGAATTTATATTATAGTTCACTTTTAAAATACCACATTAACAAAGTTATGTATAACTAAATTTGGCAGTGTCTTTTCCACAAAGTAGCAGAATTCATTTATGAATAATGATGGTAATAGCTCTATCTATACCACCCTTTCAGTTTATATTTCCCACAGTTGAATTTGTGATGGAATGAAAACGCTGGAAATATGTGGGTTTTTTATCATTGAATAATTGGAATCAGTAGTGACGGAAATAAATAATGAAACAAATAATGTACACTCTGATTCGGTTTTAAGTTCTTTGAATTATGTGGGTTCTCAGTCGATGAGGTCGGTGGAAGAAAGTGGTAACCCTCAGTACGCAGCTGGCAATAAGTAGCTTCATGTGTACAGCGAGAAAGCACCGCATACTACGTAAAAATGCTGCGTCTTATTGTGCTTATTTCCTTATCTTTGCATTTAACCAAGGATGAAGCATACAAAATACTCAAGATACATGCGTGAAGGTTAGCACTTTCTGCCAGCCAACCCCTTCAGGTTTCGGTAACACTTAGTGTTCATGCTACCTTTACAATATGTATCAATTGCCATTTCTTGCTACTCCTGTCATACCTAGAAAGTTATTCTGTTTCAGACTATTTTGTATGATTGCATCAGACTAACTCGAATAATTTCTGATCACCGAAGTGTAAAATTAAGGAACTATCTCAAGAACATATTTAAGACTGTTGCTGTCAAAACTTAAATGGCCAATATACTTATGTATATAGCGGTAATTAGTAACCTATTCCAAATATTGTGTATTTGGACAGAAACATTTTTGTAAATTTTTTAACTCAATGTGGTTCGACCTTTTGTCTCAAAACCAGCTGCATTATTGACCTTCTTTATTTACATTATGAACTGAATTTCAAGTCGTCAATGTCAGAAAAAATTTCTGGCGCAGAATACAATCATATCTCTTCACTCCGGCGGTCATTCTGAACCGATTTGTAAAAAATCTCTGACGTTTTAAGAAAACGCTCCGCTACATTGTAAATAATCTGCCGAATACCGCCGTTGTGTGTTGCCTGACGACCCGACTTGATCGAGTTGTTGCTTCAGTGGCAATTCAGTACAAAAAGGAAGCACCATATAACAAACTGATTGGCGAGCATTGCTATGATTTATGCAACTCATGCTTGTAAATAGCTCTGCCATCCCACATGTTAATGGACGTATCCAATAAAGCACTTTGCCACATAATCAGTACTAAACATGGTAAATATTATTATACATGTCTGCAATATGAAATTTATGTACATAGTTGTCTGACAAGTGCACACACATTGGCGATTTCGGCTAAGCCACTGAATTTCATGTATATAATTCGCCAAACGAATTTCCAAATTGGTTTCTCTGTATGTCCTCTAGAATGAACACTCTCAACTCCTCTGTTAGTTCTGAAGCAGTTCCAGTAGCAATATTGCTGCCTGGAAGTTTTTCATAATATTGTTCCGAGTCCCGGAATAAGCCTTATGACAGACTCCAATGTCTTTGCGGTATTAAGTGCGTCACTTGTACGGAAAAAATACAACCTACTTTCTGCTATTTGCGCAACTTTAAAATCATCACAGAGTGGAGCTAACGTAATGTTAATTTTAAATAATCCTCATGTTCCTAATGACAACTTAAATATCTAATTTACAAAATGTATGACTCATTTCTTGTTGTGTACTGTTACCTGTCCAAAGAGAAACTGAACAATGACCTGTTTTTTGATTTAAAGTGTGTTTTACTACGAGGGGCAGTCAAAACTGCTATAGCCTGCCGTATTTTATTTAATAATATGATACTTGATTCGAGCGCGGTGTAAATATTATTAACTCCACGTTTATATATTGTCGTAAATGTGAATCTCTGTACATACGTTTAGTGTAAGTGTGAAACCGCTTAAGTACCCCTTAAGAACTGTGATCCTTCATCGGAAACGCAAGTGTCATGTCTGTTTACGCTTAAAACATTGACGCTTTTGCGTGTTTAATAATGTATTTTCATGCCCCCTCCCCCTTTCGTTAGAACAACAGATGCAATGCTGTTAGTCCTGCTGTATAAAGGAAATACTCTTAGGACTGATGAATTCATATCGCTATTCTTCTTTTATAAAATGACGTTGTTTTTTGGCCACTGATCTGTATTCTAAATTTTGTGTTTCATAATATTGTTCTGTGACTTTGGAAATAAGATGCATATTCCTGTGAATTTACTGTCTCCTTTGGAGTTATGATAACAGGAACTTCCACATTAATTTATATGTACACTAATTTGTAAATATTGTGTAAGTCGATCAATATACAATTGTCCAAGACGAAAACTGTGTTTTTGATATTTTTTTTTACCCCAATCATATCCGACCCAATGTCTCTCTACATTGCACCTGGAATTTACATACCTTTAGATGTTCTTTGTTAGCTTACATATTTCATAAATGACAGTCGGATGACTATTCGTGCTGTATACAAGTGACATATATTCATGAAGAGAATGCAAGACGACTTATTGATCATTGAGATCTTTCATTATATTTAGCAAGCATGTGTCGCAAATAGCGTTTGTTATTCAGTAGTTGACAGCAATATCCCAGACTGATCCGATCAACACACAATATTTATTCTGGCTTGTTTCACAGCACAGGCAATTTGGACTTGTAGAATTTAATTTTTTCGTCGACTTTTTCAAGACATGCTAATTTCAGCATTTACTGATACTGTACAACTCAAATGTAATGAGGTGGTACTATGAATAAACTGCTGTCTTATTGGTTTCCCCTAAAAAAAAAAGGACTGATGTTACTCTTCCAACAAACAATGACATCTCAGAATCTGCATTGTTATTAATACGTATACTTATTTTACTGTCGCTGTTACTAGATTCATTTTATAATTATCTTAAAACTATTCAGAATAAATCGTTCCACATGAAAACTTAGAATTTACAATGAACAACTGATTCTGTTACAGTCAAATATTGGATATAAAGATTATTACTAGAAACATTAATTATCAGATCTATAGGTAAAATTGATTGCTTGTTCTCTTTCTTTACAATTTTCTGCGCATTTCAGCCTGCGTAACACGGTAGTAAATTTAATTCAGTTCACATAATCGCGTTCTAATTTCGCAGCTAGTGCAAGCTAAAGTAATTTATAAAGAACTGGTTATAGTATGCATGTTAAGACCTTTTGGTATAATGTTCTCTTCTTCAGTTAACTTTGTCATTATAATGTAACAAATTACAAATAAAAATAGCTAACTACCTTTTTTGCACAACACTTGAGTCGTGGCTTCGTGTACACCAGTCATACTGCAACACGCACTAAACAAATCTATCTACTGTATAGTAGTTATTCTAACGATATGTCTCCCTTGAAAGAGCTATTTAAAACTGATTTTCTCGATAGTTGGAACACGATTCGGTAGCGCACATAGACAAAACTGTGGCTCCGTAATTTACTTATTTTCGCGACCCAAAATAGCTGCGGCAAATTCTCGACCAACGTGGCTTTTTCTGGGTGTTCATTTTTTCCAGGCGCCATGTGCCTATTTACACATACATCCCAAGTTAGCCACTGACTAATATTTAGCTGCATGTAATTTTGGCCAATTAACAATAAAAGAACATTTAATACTTACTTTAAAACGCACATGGTACCGCGCAATCATGCGCTCCTATCAGGACTCTACCAATTGTTATCCTTTTATTTCACTATTATTTTAAAATTGTAATTTTTGTGATTTCAGTTCACGTCAAGTCTTTATATTTTCTGACCATGTTGTGACTGCAGTCTCCTGTGCGACTTTTATTGCTTTCCCAACTACATGTGTATCGGATCTTTTGGACGTACCCCGGAAATTTTTAATAACCTGAGAATACTCTGTGATGTCAAATTCATGTTATTTGACCGTTTAGAGTAATAACTTAAAGTTACACTCATCTCAGCAGAACATGTACGGGGTTAGAAATGTTATATGCCTCACCTTCCATGAAATGTGTATTACATTCACGTATTGACAAGTTCTTGTATTCTGCAAATTACTGGTTTAAAAATTTAAGAAAAATTAATTTTGTGTTCTGCCTTTTCAGCAATACAGGTGCACATAGAATTCTTAAAATTACTGGACTACACAGCAGGAAAGCTATTCAACGAAAACCTACTCTTTGTATGTCACCCCAGTCATTACCCGAGTTTTTAGAAAGGTCAAATATTGTTATAATTAGTTTCTTGGCAAATTGCAGAACACGGAATTGTTAAATGAAGATTTTTGCGACCTTTTACTCTAACAAAATTTTCTCAGGTTTCCTGAAAGGGAAATTTTGTATCTTGTCTGCGACGTTTCGGGATGTATATTCTGCGCTTCCAACTTCGACAGGAGATGTACGAGAAGTGTACCTAAACGTTGCGGACACACTGCGAACTTACGATTCAGGAAACCAGAGAACATTTTATTGAATGAAGAAGTTTCTTATTGTTCTATTTGTCGGTGCTCTCCCCATAACAATAATAGTTACAGATATTAAATAGTCAATCAAAAGAAATCATCAATGTAATATAATGTGTGCGACAATCGGGCTTCTCGTATACTACACAGGGACCCCCGCCCCCCTCAAAGAGTTAGTTAACATTTAAACTTCATTTTTGTTATTTGCTGTGAGCGTTTCAAGTGAATCATTTGTTTAAAGCAGAGTCTGTCCTTGGAAATGTAGAATCCTCTATTTTCATTTGACTGTATTTGCTTGCAAGGGAAACTGTAACAAATACACGACAAGAATAAATTGATAGAAATTACCCCAAGGAATTTCTGGCCGTGGACGCCTGAGCAGAACAACGAAGTGATACACTGGTATCCGCGAAGTCTTGTAGGATGATATTCCTGTACAAAGACTAACTATTCTCTTGCCACGTCAAATTTTGGTATAAACTTGAGGTTTCGATGACTGCTTTCGGGCGCTTTGTCATGAGTAATTAACTTTCAAAAGTAGGTAAATACAGTTTAAAACCTGTCGCTAACAAATCATTTAGGCAATTACTGCTAGTGATAGAGAACCAAGACGCATTTCCAACTGTCATATGTTTGCTCCTGACGAGGGCAGTTGGCTAACGCTCAAGGTTGCTTGGAATATTATCGCGAGAAGACGCCTGAGAACGTACACACTAGAAACGGCGGACAGGATGAGAGACACATTTTTACTATCTGAAACTAAAATGAATAAAATACTTGTTTCCTTGCAGCCAAACGTAGGTCACTCGAATACATCTGTTAAATTGAATTACACAAGGAGCACGTCTAACTAAAAGTAGTTTCTTTTATGTGCTGTACCCAACAGTAAACTAGAAAATGAATCAAACTATCAAGCAAAAAGATACTGTAAGAAATGCACGCGGAGAATAAGGCTATTGTCCATCCAAGTGGATTAGAAATAATTTCACAGCTCGTCATATTCACGATCGGTGCGCTAATGCCGACTTTGCATGATGATCCATCCAAAAGCGAATGCATTGTTCTCACAGTTTTCTCATTACATACGGGCTCGAGGTTAGTCACAGTTTTCAGAAGCACACTGATAATAAACTTAGGCCGCGTTTTCCGCGGAGTGCAGCGATTTGGCGCTATATTTAGATTAAAACAAGAGTCGTGATAAAATTAGGTTTTATGTTAAAAATCTTACGATGGCTTTAACAAAAGCCGAGACCGGACATAATAGACAAATGTTGTTGCGAAATCCACTGTTGTTTTAACTTAAAAACAGTGATAATAATTTTCACATTTGAGTCGCAGCGAAAAGTCGACCAAATGCCTACTTCTTAACAGTAAGTGACGCGCGAGATCCACTTGGAATACTATGTGTATTCTATTGTAGGATCAAGGGATTCAGCAATCATCTGTAAATTACCAAAAACAGTGACTAACATTGTTTCTGCAAAGAGGGAAAGAACATGGTGTGTTGTGTTTCAGGTTGTGAACTGCGAATATATTGATCATTGCCCCTGCAAGCACACATCATAGAATTCTACTAAGCGTAGTACCTTAGTAAGTGGTAGCCTACTTGTGAACACGCTCAGATGTGCGCACACGATTGTGTGTGTGTGTGTGTGTGAGTCAGACAGAGGAATTGCAAATTGGTTTTCGCACCTTTGGCTCTGTGTTAACGTAATTAGACCTAACCACTTCGCCGGCCGCGGTGGTCTCGCGGTTCTAGGCGCTCAGTCCGGAGCCGCGCAACTGCTACGGTCGCAGTTTCGAATCCTGCCTCGGGCATGGATGTGTGTGTGATGTCCGTAGGTTAGTGAGGTTTAAGTAGTTCTAAGTTCTAAGGGACTGATGACCTCAGAAGTTAAGTCCCATAGTGCTCAGAGCCATTTGAACCTAACCACTTCCTTATGCCGAGTGTGCTGAATACATGATATCCCAAAGCTCGAGCGTGAAAAGATACGCATAGTGGTGTATCGCAAACTCAAAAAGATCGGTTTAAGGAACTTTTCTTTTTATTTCTTTAGTTCACTTGACAACATTAGTGTCATCACGCCCTCTCTTACGTGCATCTCCTATGGGTCGCCAGGCACACGTTCTCTGGTGTTTCGGCAGACATTTGCAATTTAGTTGTTGCAGCGTGTAGCTGTGTCAGCCCAAACAAATTCTGATCATTGCGCTGGCACATGAGCACATTACACAGTAAAACACTTAGAATGACCGGTACTGCAGCAGCGGCTGAGCAGCGCTTCTGCATGGCGGCAGCAGTCTGCGCGAGCCAGGGTGGTGCTGGAGTATTGGTTGTTCCTAGTATTTCGCTGTCCCTGTTAATAGATATCGGTAAAACGAATATCGCTCTGGACTAATTTGAGACCTCTATGTCGAACGGGCACGTAAAATTCCACTTTAGTAATCGTTTTGTTTGTAACGGGAAACAAACGCCTTCCATCGACGCTCGGCGTCGCGTGAAAGACGAAATGAGCAGCATTTGTTTGGGCTGACACCACCTACACGTTGCAAAACAAAACTGAAATAAATACCTGCCGAAACGCCAGAAAAAATGCGACTGGCGACTCTTGGGAAAGACACCACGTATATGTTTAGCATTACATTCAGTGCGATAATTTTTTTACAAGTTGCAGCTAATCTACGAGGCATGATTTTAAGTAAGTACCGTATTGAAATTTAATAAAGACGTGCTAAGATATCTCAATTTTTTATTTTCACATGAAAACTTGTACCTCAATCTACTTTTCTACATAATTTCCGTCAATATTGAGGCAATTGTCATAAAGTTGTACCAGTTTTTGAATACCCTCCTCTGTCTGCCGCCTGACTTGTTAACCACTGCATCACCACTATTTTGACTTCGTCGTCTTGAAGACGCTGACCGCCCAGGTGTTTCTTCAAGTGCAGGAACAGATGGTAGTCACTGGGCGCAAGATCGGGGCTGTAAGGAGGATAATCGAGAGTTTCCCATCGGAAAGATGTGATGAGATCTTTGGTCTGATTCGCCACATGCGGACGGGCATTGTCTTGCAGCAAAACGATGTCCTTGCTCAACTTCCATGGACTGTTGCTTTGATTCTGGTGTGACGTAGGCCACCCACGCTTCATCGCCTGTAACAGTTCGGCTTAAGAAATCGTCACCGTCGTTATGGTAACGCTCAAGGAAAGTCAATGCACTGTCTAAACGTTTGGTTTTTTGCACATCCGTCAACATTTTCGGTACCCAACGTGCGCACAGTTTTCGGTAATTCAGGTGTTCGCTCACAATGCCATACAAAACACTACGAGAAACATTATGAAAGTCATCCCGCAAGGAGGAAATCGTAAATCATTTGTTCTCTCTCACCTTATTGTCCGCTTCCTGTACCAAACTTTCATTAACTATCTAAGGATGCCCACTCCGTAGTTCATCATGCACATTTGTGCGGCCATCTTTAAATGCTCTCACCCACTTTCTTACCATTCTATCACTCATACTGTTTTCTCCGTAAACTGCACAGATCTCACGATGAATATCGATCGTTTTTAGGCCTTTAGCACTAAGAAATCTTATAACAGCCCGTACTTCACAATCAGCGGGACTCACGTTTATCGGAGGCATCTTAAACACTCATTACACAACGTAAACAAGGAAGAATCAGACTGTAATGGCGTCAGTGCCTAGATTAAGGTACAGGATTTCATGTAAAAATAAAATTATTGAGATATCTTAGCACGTCTTTTTTAAATTAAAAACGGTACTTACTTTTAAAAAAACACGCCTCGTACAACATTACAACACGTTTGTTCTTTACTACAACTTAGAAAGAAAAATATTAACGCAGTTTACATTCGTTTATGAGAAGTACAACAATAAAGAGAAGTTGCAAGAAGATAGATATAAACTATGAAAGCTTGCAGCAATGGACATGAGAGAAAGAGGAACATGAACAACACAGATAATGAAGATAGGGGAAATTGCCATGCTGGACTGAGAAATCGAAAGAGAAAGAAGCGTAAATGGGAAAAGATGGGAGTGTTTTCTTCACTGTTGTCGGCTTTTGTGGCCGAGCGGTTCTAGGCGCTTCAGTCCGGAACCGCGCTGCTGCTACGGTAGCAGGTTCGAATCCTGCCTCGGGCATGGAAGTGTGTGCTGTCGTTATGTTAGTTAGGTTGAAGTAGTTCTGAGTCTAGGGGACTGATGACCTCAGATGTTAAGTCCCACAGTGCTCAGAGCCATTTGAACTTCGCTGTTCGTTAGAGGGAATAGAGGCCAGACACGTTAAGTTTTAGGAAAACTGTATGAGGGTAACAGAAAGCTTCTTCTTAACATCAACTGGGCGCTCAATAGTGGGTGTACTGCTTGTTTCAGAAGCGTACAGCAGCAACATCGAAGAAATTTTCTAACGTTTTTGTTAGAATAAGCACAGATAGGATACCAAATAAGTAACACATTGCGTCTAGAGTACCTACTTATCCTAATCTCTGATGCGAGCTAGTGGGCTGCATGGACACTGCGGAAACGATGAAGCAGACAAACCGTACAGTAATCACGTAACATATCTGGCCATAACCAACCTAACTTGTAGTATGATATGGCCAAATAGACGTAACGCACACAAGCATTCATTGTTACTTGTAATCAACTGGTGCCCTACTACGCGTATCGTATTTATTGGATTACATAGCAATACGGGAGGCTCAGTGTAAGAAGAGATCACATAATTTTAATTTTCACATCCAATAGAAATGCATTCCGAGTCTGAGGGCGTACAAGCACCCTGCAGGTTTCCAGCTATGCGGCGAGAGTATTTCCGGACTAGTTGAGATGCTCGTCCGATGTTACACATTTTTTATTTGACCTAAATGTCGAAAAGTAGTATTTAATTGCTTATTGGCATAAGCAACGTACACTTTATAGGAACAGTTTCTTAACCATATACCAATTGTCCAAAACGACGACCAGCAGATTCAGTATGGATTTACGAAGTAATGTAATCACAGAACTGAACTTTTGGTTCTGAATCGATCAGTCCCATTTGTTGTACGCGTTGCCTATGGTAACGCTGTAGCTGCTATTCCACCAGGACTCTCAACAGAACGTACTTAGAAGTAAGCATTTCAAGGATACGTTAATCTTCTCCTCACACGATCCATTTCTTTCTACTCAGAAAACTGGCTAGTTCGCTGTGGCTTGTCATTATTCTCTAAGCTCGGCGATAAATTTCTCCCAGTCAAGATGACGCGCGTAGCGACACTTTCCTTTGGCCACGAATGAAATGATTGACTACAAGGCCCTGTAACGAGTAGTGCTCCACTTCGACAAGCAGTCGCGGATTACAGACAGTGGAAAATTCTACAAAACAAATATCGAAAACAACTGCTTTTCATTATTAAAGGTAGCGAGCGCCATCGACTCCTGTCCGGCATGCAGCTTGTTGCGAAACGATGGCGCAGTCCCGAGGTTTAGTTCTATGGTGGGCCACAGTTTCTTGCTCATTCTCTCCCCCCCCCCCCCTCCCCCCGCCTTCCACTTCCCCACCTCCCGTCACAAATCTTGCCATCTGCCCTCTCGCAAATATTAGTTGCGGTGACCCACACTTTTAACGTGCCACAGATGACAGCGATTTTAGTAATAACAACATTAAAAATATATAAATTTTCTTAAACTGGTTTGGTCTTCTGAGGACTACATGAAATCACTTAAGTCTTCTTTCTTTTCTCTTTTCTTTCTTTCCAGTAGTTTTCCGTTTTTTCCCTGCGTTGTTCTTTTCCTTCTTTTGTTCATACTTCTTACTTTCTCCTGGAAGCTCTTGAAACTTTTTACTTTTGCTTTGAATTTTTGTTTTTTTCTTATTTATTCCCCCGTTATTTCCATTTCCCTCCCGTTGGTTTATTTTCTTTGATCCACGTAATTCGGCTTTTTGAATGTTTGTCAAAAAAATAAAAAATTCTTTTTATTACTCTTTCCTCGTTTAATCATCTTGGATGTCCGTGGAATATAATTCTCTTCCTAATTGTGTCTAATATATGTGTTCTGTCGTTTCATAAATTCATTTATTAGTTCTTAATTTTCATTTCCCATTTCGCATTTTGGTGCTACGATTTTATTAATTTTGCCTTCTCATCTTTTCTACTTTACGTAATTTTCTAGGCACTCTGGTCTAATGACAGTATCGTAGTGACAGAGTCACGTTTTTCTGGATAAAGATTTCTTGTTAAATAAAAAGTTACTTTATTTGTCTTATCCTTGCTAAGTTAGCTTTTCGTTCAACTCATTCGGGTGCATCATTTCACCTAGATATTTAATTTTTTTTAGGCACTTTTATTGCTCGATAATCAGTTTCCATGTATTTCGGTGTCTCCATCGCGTCTGGAATATCATATACATAGGTCTACTTTTGAAGCTGCATCTTATAGGAAATTTATCTGTACTGTTGCCTGTTCTATCCCTTCCGTTCTTTTCCCCATTCCCAGATATTTTAATATAATAATATTTTCGTTTAGGTCACTAATTAGTACATTACTTTAGTATAACATCCAAGACATTACTATTCAGACATTATTATCAACATTTCACTTAACACTACGACTGTGAACACGCTCCGAAATTGGCTATCAGAGTATGTAAAAGAGGGTGAGTTGTTTCTTTCAGTAGTTCGGGAAGTCAGTCTTCGAACTAATTATTTTTTCTTAATGAGGAGATTGCATTTCGGCCTTCCTTATTGAACTTTCTGTGGTTTTTCGGTGCTCCACTTGGACTTAAGAGTATTAGAATTTAGCGTTCTGTCAACGATGATGTCATTAGCGACGGGCCCGAAGCTGGGATTGTTCCAAAAGTGAGAAGGAAACCTGCTGTGCCCTTTCAGTGAAACCATGGTGGCAGTTGCCTGGAGCGATTAAGGGAAATCTAAAGCAAGACGGCCGGACGCGGATCTGAACTGTCGCCCTCCAGAAAGAGAGTCCACTGTGCCAACCACTGGGCCAGCTCGCTCGGCCACAGCAGCTACGCTGTGCCTGGGAATGTGCACCTTTACCTGGCTAGGTTCCGGTCAGTTAGTAAGCCTAGTCACGTGGGCAGATCCTTACACAGGCAGCTGACGAACATCCTGCATTAAATCGAATGTGTAGTTTAGATTAGGGATTATTAATTAATAATATTTCGTCGTCAACTGCAATACTTTTTTCATTTTTTGATGGTGCTGTCCAACGTATTTCCGAGCTACAGCTCCATTTTCAAGGACAGTATGGGTAGACTGGGCGTTATATCTGCTTCATATTTCGACTTAACAGCGACAGAATGACACAGTTGCTAGATTTAATGAGATAAACTTTGCACAGACGAGATTAATGAGATAATACAAGAGTAATTACCTGTGTTTGATCATGTGACCTTCGTCTTTTGCACTGGTGAAAAACTTTCACATTTAGACTTACATTCTATAACTGTTTGATATGTTTGTTACAGTACGGCATTACTGCACGGTGCTGGTTAACATATATTTCGGTGACTCCGTACTATATTTACTGTTATTTCGGTTTACGTAAGTCATGAAATAAAATAAGAAAAAAATTATTTACAGGAGTGACAGTTAAGGTTTAGTTTGACATGCTTACAATTTCAAGATGAAATTTGACATGCTTCTTTTGTATGCAAAATGACTTAAGAATCATTGCAGTTTTCCACTTCTACTGAAAATTATGTAATTTACACTTATTGCGACTGTAACTTCACCTTTTTTTGCATACAGATAAGCGTATCAAATTTCGCCTTGAAAATGTAAGCATTTCAAACTAAAATTGTTACGCAGTGAACACATAGTGCGTAGTGGGGCGATCACACTGTTGTAGAAATAATTCAAAAGCCAAGATCGCTTAAATACTGTTCACTGGGTGACTGGTTCCAACACGCTAAAGGTGCCATCATCGGATCTGAATGTAGATTAACCTTTATAAACCATTTGGATATAACGATACATGAGGCAGCTGGTTTGATGGTACCTTTAGTGTGTTGAAAGCGGTCATCCTGTAAACAGTATTTAAGCGATCTTGCCTTTTGAATTATTTCTGAAATTGTTAACTGTCTCTCCTCTGAATAATTTTTAGTTTCTTGTTTTACTTCTTCAATTATGTAAATGGAAGTAACAGTAACTCTAATTCTCCATCTTATCACCGTAACAAAGGTTAATATACACTGAGTCATGTAGCACCGTAATAAAGGTATTAAACTGTTTCAAAATGTAAGTACACATGTGCAAATTCTTCGCCAACGCACGAGACGAAAGTCATGTTGTCAAACGCATGTTACTAGACTTTATTACTATCATGTCCCTTGCTTAATCACATTAATCCCAAATGAGGTTTTGTTTATCTCGTTAAATCTAACAACTGTGTAGTTCTGTCACTTTTAGGTGACAAACTGGAGCAGATGCATCGGCCAAACGTATCCATACAGTCCTCGAAAATGGAGTGTTCGACTGGAAATGCGTTGGACAGAAATCAGAAAATAATAAACTTTGTGATGGCGACGGAATATTAGTAACTAATTATCTCTGACACAGTAGCAACAGTAGGACGTCATGTCTATTAATAGCTTGTAATTCTTTGTCATTTCCAAAGACTGCGTTGTTCTCTGAAAGTTAGCTGTGAAATTTGGAAACTGGTTTCTCTATAAAAAAGGCAAACACTTGTACTGATACGTGTTTTTTACTTGGGGGGGGTGGGGGTGGGGGTGGGGGGGGGGGGGTGGAAACATGAGCTTATGAAAGCCCACACCCCCTCCTACTCCCCACTCTGTCCTTGCAACAGTGCATGTGAAACGTAAGCAGTCTGCAAAGACGTGTCTTACGCGTATTGTTTGTGTTTCACACGTATTGTTTAACCAATATCTGGTATCGTCTGAAATATTACATTTCCGTTTTGGTTCGTAATTTCAAAATTCTCAATATAATTTTGATACTAAAGATCTGGGACATCGAGTCCAATGGTAAGATATTATTTTCGCTGTGTCTTTATTTTTGTTCGCTACAGGATCAGATTTTGTTGTTATCTCTCAGCTGCTTGAAGTTTGTGCGAATGAGCGAGATCGCGGAGTGGTCAGCACATTGCACCCAAATGTGGGAGGACGCCGGCACAAATCCCCGTTCAGTCACCCAGATACAGGTATTCAATGGTTTCCCGAATCACTCCAGGCAATTGCCGGAGAGGTTCCTTTGAAAAGTACGTGGCCGATTTCATTCCCTACCCTTTCCCTAATTCGAGCTTCTGCTCCGACTCTAATGACCTCGATCTCAAGGCGATGTTAAACCCTAATCTCTCTTGCTTTAGAGTTTACACATATCGTACAATTTGGAAAACTGCTAGCTAGCAACCAGATACTCCTTAGAAGTTAAGTCAGGGCAGACGGGTGTGCGTACATTTAGTGTATCTTAGGCTCGTGTCGTGTCTGAGCGGTACACTAAATAAACTTGAAATGTGCTTAGTGACCTTTGTGACTCTGCGACTTACAGCACCCACTTAATAGGCGTTTGTGGCAGTGGTGTTGACGATCTTTTTCTGGTTTCTTCTTCTAGATCTGTAAGTAACTGTCGAAACTGTTTCTCGATTAGGATTCATCTGATCGCTTCCCGAATTTTATACTCGGCTTGTGGTTAAACTAAGTATACAATAACCACCAACTTTGAAACAATATGTTATACTAAATTCCCAATATCGCAGAAAATTTGGCCGAGCGTAGTGAAAAATCACCAGAGATCATTTCTTGAAAATCTACGTTTTTTCAGTGCAATACTCTACGGGAACTAAAAATTTTCTCACTAGGACTTGAGAATCTGCCTGTCAGTGTACTCAGAGCAGCAACATTAGACAAACTTTGTTGTTAACTCGCAACAAGTGAAATCTGTAGAGTATGTGGTTCCGAGAAACAAAAATAAGTAAAAGAGAAGCTTCAGTGGTCAATAAATCATGAAACACGCTCGTCTAGAACGTATTAAAACGCAAGCGTGCTTTACGTATTAGCAGATATAAATAGTTAATATTAAAACTGCAGATAACACAAAAATGTGTAAGAATTCGTTAGGACATGATTTCACGACGTTTTTCATACTATTTTAAATTTCAATCGTCAGGACGCCGTAATTATTCATACTAACCCACGCTGGGTGACAGTGTGGTTTGAGGCGTCATGTACGGATTGCGCGGTCCCTTCCGCCGGAGGTTCGAGTCCTCCCTCGGGAATGTGTGTGTGTGTGTGTTGTTCCTAGCATAAGTTAGTTTAAGTAGTGTGTAAGTCTAGGGACCGATGACATCAGTAGTTTGGTCCCTTAGGAATTCACACACATTTGCACTAATACCGCTTGAAGTAGTTTTTCGGTACTGTAGTAGCACTATTATTCTCGGTTTGAAATAGAGGCATTAGGTATTCTACACATGATGTATAACGTCAACTTACAAATATTGTTTACTTAACTTAGCCATCTGTTAGCTGGAGATACAAATACTCCAAAATTCGAGGCCATGCTGACGATGAATAGATGATCCGATAACCTCGCCGTTATGTGAAAACTCTTAGCCCGTTTTCAATGAGACAAACGTTATTACATTCTACATCTGCATTCTTGATGTCCACACATTTATTTCTCAAAATAGTCACTCCAACGACGAACAACGAGAAATCAGTTTGTTGCTACCATCACTTTAGAATGTTTGACTTTGTTGACGAAGCCGCAACCTCTCCTCTGCTTGCATCGCTTCATCATTATCAGAGTGAATTCCTGGAAGATGTTCCTTCAGTTTTGCAGACAGATGAAAATCGAAGGCGGCCAAGTTGGGACTTGATGGATAATTTGCACGCTGCAGTTCAGAGCCCTCTAGCGCCAGTGGTCTGCCAATTTGTAGACGTGAAGGCTAACGACCTAAAATGTGAATAACGTTTGTTTTATTGGAAACAGCCGGAAGAATGTTCACCTAAAAATTCGCAGGCATTACTTTTCAGCGCGCCGTCGTATTTCACGTACTCAGCGACATTCTAAACACTCGTTCGCTAGCCTAAACTGGTTTACATTCAGAGATGGAGACTTGGCGATAAATCGACTACTTTACGGTAGCTAAAGTGAATGCTTTGATCTTCAGGACATTCGGGACGAAACTGCTATTAGTTTTCGTATTAAATACGCTGTGCATTTATGATCTTAGATAATGTTTATTGATAATGTTTCACACAGAAAATGCTTTCGAATTCCCGAAAAAAGAGCGCAGTGATCTTCGGTTTATAAAAAGGGTAAAAAACGGATGCAAAGAATTAGAAGCCTGTGCAGATAATGACCGTCTACTGGTATTAATGACATTTAGTCATTAAAACAAAGGTCCTTCTCCTCGTGGCAGGATATTCTCATGAAATTGCAATCGCCAACTTATGCCTCCGAATGTGAAAATATTTTTTTGACCCCCAGCTGCTTAGAGTGAAATGATCATTGTAATAAAATAAAAGAAATAGAGCTCGCACAGAAAGACTTAAGTGTTAGTTTTTCCCACGGGCTGTTCGAGAAGGTTGAGAATTAGCTTGCAGATGGTTCGATGAACCCTTCTGCCAGGCACTTAATCGTGAATTGCAGAGTAATCATGTAGATGTAAATGCAGACACCAAGGTTCACCCGAGGTATCAGCAAATGTAAAATGCTTTTCGCTTTATGTACAGCGTGGATACCTAAAACTTAAACCCCTCTTATTTCGAGGACGGGCAAATGACAGTACGAAGAGGGACACATATTTTGTTATTCGGGTAATGCCCTTAACTCTTGTATCAGTCGAGACACAATATCTGATCAACAATATACATACACCTCTATGTAAATCGGAATTGACCACTAGATGTCACGAGAGGCTTGTCCGTCGGTAGAAAGGGAAGCGTGGAGCATTATGTTGTCAGTAGAGAAACAGTAACTGGAGAATGGCTCGATGAGCAGCGCTTAGTGACTTCGAATATGCACTAGTAATTGAATTTCACCTGACTTACAAATCAGTCAACGATATTTCAAACTTACTAATAAAGCAGCCCAAGTCGATTTTTGGTTACGTGATGGTGAAAGAAGAAAGACAGCCAAACCAAAACTAGGCACGTCCATTAATTACTTGACAGGTTTTCTTTAAGATTTAGACCCCTCTGCCGGCCGGTGTGGCCGAGCCGTTCTAGGCGCTATAGTCTGCAACCGCGCGACCACTACGGTCGCAGGTTCGAATCCTGCCTCGGGCATGGATGTACGTTTTGTCTTTAGGTTAGTTAGGTTTAAGTAGTTCTAAGTTCTAGGGGACTGATGACCTCAGAAGTTAAGTCCCATAGTGCTCAGAGCCATTTGAACCTTTTTTTTGGACCCCTCTCTCCTTGGTGAGATGTGGTCTGAAACACCCCCCATCTTCTCCCACGTGTGGTTGACCCACTGTCGGGTAAAAACAATTAAAAATGATTTTTTGAAGTTTGTTTAAAACATTGATTAAAAAACTTTAATAAAACTATTTTTTATTTAGAAAAGATTATTAAACAATGTTTTTAACATATGAGTAAAAATACTTTATTTTAGACACGTCAATCCTGAGTAGTATTCAGACGAGCGGAACAGACACACATGGAGAAAAGCGCTTCACAGTAAAAGTTTTAACTGTTTTAATAGATTCCTAAAAACCCACTTCTCATTATTGTTGACATTACAGGTCATTAATCCCTCGTTTCAATTGGCTCTGAGCACTATGGGACTTAACATCTGAGGTTATCAGTCCCCTAGAACTTAGAACTACTGAAACCTATCTAACCTAAGGACATCACACACACCCATGCACGAGGCAGGATTCGAACCTGCGACCGTAGCAGTCGCGCGGCTCCGGACTGTGCGCCTAGAACCGCGAGACCACCGCGGCCGGCAATCCCTCATTTACTTTGCAGAGGAAAGACATCGTTATTTGTACCTTCCTTTTAACAATGTGATTAAGGAGCTTGCCAGTCTCTTCATTAACATGATCACTGAGAGAATTCTTGTGTGTGAACTTCAGTTTAGTTTCATTCCACAGACTTTTAACTTCTATCTCGCAAGAGCATTTCGACTTGTCGGCATGCCGCTTGACACAGGCATTGTAAGAGCTTTGAAACAAATTCATTGCGATCACAATTACGTCAGCTTTATATGAGTTGCTGAACACCACGACTGACTCACTGACACGCACTGATTTCGACTGGCGCTGCAGAGAACTCCCCAAATGAAATCAAAGACTTGTGCGGCACTTATTTCAAATCGCGGAATCCTGCACATGAACACGTCTAAAGCATTCTCTTCATTTCAGAGAGGCCATAAAGATTGGTGCGTAGTTTAATATTGTCTGAGCTCGTGATTAATTGTATGAAACAATGCGTTGTCTGTTATAATAATGCACATTCTCTGAATTAAAAAGTTGACGTGAGATTTTCATGGCCCCCACCCCCAAATGGGATTTGGTAACATTTTGCCAGACTCCTCCCGCCCGCCCAGGTAATTAATGGACGTCCCCTAATGCATTCAATGACTGGGACCGTCGTCCATTGCGGCCGCTGATTGTAAAAAAAAATCGCATGATATCAATGGAAAGAATTACTGATCGAGTTCCAAAGTGCTGCCAGCAGTTTAGCTAGCACAATGACTGTGAGTTAAAAAGAACAGGGTACAATGGCCGAGCAGCCTCTCATAAGGCACACTTTTCTCTCCTTAATCCTAAGCGAAGCTTGAGAGGAAATAAAAAGTGATGCCACCAGACAATGGACGAATGAGAAAGAGTGATTTGGAGTAATGAAACACGCAGTACCGTTTTCCCGAAAGTATGCGAGAAATGTGCTAAAACTGAAAGACAAGGGTCCCAGAATCAGTTATTATTATGTAAACATCGCAAGTGTGGACCTTTGACAGCTTCCGACGCTGTTCTCAGATATTTCGACTGTTTACTTGTTCCCACTATAGGTGTTCACTTGAACCTAAGCATGTGTACAAATGGTTCAAATGGCTCAAAGCATAATGGGATTTAGCATTTGAGGTCATCAGTCCCCTAGACTTAGAACTAGTTAAACCTAAGGACATCACACACATCCATGCCCGAGGCAGGATTTGAATCTGCGACAGCAGCAGCAGCGCGGTTCCAGACTGAAGCGGCTAGAACAGCTCGGACACGTCGGCCGGCTAAGCACATGAACATGTTTGAAAAAGTTTCACTAAGCGTCGTATGATACGATAAAAGATTCCATATAGTTTCATTTGCAAATCTCGTAGCTGGTGCTGTATCTGTGTCTTATAAATTTGGGCCAAGAATTAATACGTGCATTACACCACAGTTGCCGATTCCGACCGGCTTCTCTTCTAGGTCCTCCGACAAAAAACGGTTGCATGTGTCTGTCTGTGTGGGTGGGTGAGTGGGTGTGGTATGGTGAGTGGATGGGGCTACTTTTCGTATTCCAGCCTTGTTGATAGTGCTGACGAACGCCCGTAATGCATTGTGGATGGTTGTTAGTACATTCATAACACGCCTGGGATTTTCGAGTTGTGCGTAAATCGATGAGCAGCCGTGAAAAAGTGAACGGTGGCCATGTCGAACACTTAATATAATTTGTTTGTCCTCAGGCGCCTATCTGCAGATTACATCACAGGGCACTCTTGTCTGTTACAGTGTTATTGTACTCAGTCGCAATTATGTCGTATCGGGGAATGCACAGATATCCGGGTGTATTTGTGTTAAGGTTATTTGCTTGTTTCATTGTCCTCTACTCAGCCTTTTCGTCTGTACCTACAACAGTTAAACACCCCTTATATTGTAGTTGTAGGTGGTAGGTACTGGTGAACAGGTAGATTATTTGTCTTCTAGACATTCGAAAGACATTTGACACTGTGTTCACTGTCGATTCATAAGGAATTATCACTTATTCAGCAAACCTTTGCTGCCCCCATTGTACATGTAGTATTGAAATAACGAGAATAAGGTACGAAATTTCGGCGTGAGGTACATAAACAGTACTTTGCATGGACAGTCGCAAGGTATATAGCCATTTTCGACAGACAGTCATTTTCCATCATCCCGTACGTGGATCAAACAGCAACCTACGAAAACATCGTTAATTTTGATACCATGTACAGCTCATCATTCACTCTACATCGGCTTACGGCGAAGTGAATGTAGATTCAAACGTAAGGAATTGAGTTCTGTCGTTTTAAACAGCTATGTTATAATGCACTACAGATAACTGAAGAAGCTTAGGAAAATTTCCAATGCATACTTTTTTTCTCGCTTGCTGTAGTCCTGGCGAGAGGCGAGGGGAGTTGAGGGATTTAGCCCCGCCCTATAAACGGACAACCTGGTGGCGAAAGCGGTGCATGCTAAGTAAGCACAGGAACTCCCCCTTGCAATGCTGGCAACTTAAGCTCGGAAATGATAACATGTGTCGTTCTTCCTTTGTAGCAGACCAATAATAAACGGCCTGCAGAAGTAACAAAGGCTAGATCGTGTGAATTGTTAACTCAGGTTACTCGAACACGGCAACAGTAAAGGGCACGAAGGTTGTAATGATTCACTACCCAACTATTTGCTCGCGGAAATTGACGAAATGCGAAGCTCGGAGGCTGGTAGTCCGAAGAGTTCCGAGCTACAAAAACAGCGAACTAACAGGAGGCTACTTTTACTTAGATTCGAAACATGGTTGTGTCAATATGGGCTCTGTAATTTAGCCACTATGTCATCTGGTGTAAGTGTAAGAGGTAGATCGTGTTACCTACTCCTGAAGTTTCTCGATTCTGGGGCGTACTGGTATAAGCAAGTGAATCGAAAGTCCTCACGAATGTTTCAAGTGATATTCCGCTTGGACTCGAAATATTTGTCACTAGAAATGCAATAGTGTTTGATTTGATGTAGTGTGTTCAAGGTGGTTAAAATATAGTGCATAAATTTTAAGAGCGAAATAAGTAGCAGAGTGTGAAGTACGGAGTAAATTGTGTGGGAAACCCACTTTTAGCTTTAAAAGCGTGCGGCCGGCGTTCGCTATACAGTGGAGGACGCCATTAATTGATTTAGTTAATAATGCCATTGCAGTGCTGGCAGCACCTGATAAACATCAGGTTTGTGCAAAGGGATGAAGGTTTCCGCCTCTTTGCTTCTCCGTGGCAGAATCTCGTCTACTTAAGGGTGGTAATAACTACAAAGAGCACACGAACATTCAATTATGTTGTAAGTTACGGACAGTTCCACTTGCTCCTCGTCTCTCCCGTGTGCCCAAGCAATTCTCAAAGTTTTTTTCCTCACATTCCTCTTCTTGCAGCTGTAGGTAATACTCTGAGACAAAATTCTTAGTCAAGATGAAGTATTACTGATAGCGAAGATACATACACAAACACAATTATTAAACGTTAAGTAGAAGCTTGGTCAAAGGCTTTGGTAAGAGCTTCACGGCACCTGCAACCGAGGAAAATAAAATCCATTATAAAATCTATCGTCATCCAGAATTTTGTGTAATATGTCATATTTATCGTCACGTGAAGACTGTGATTGTTGTAATTATTAACATACAAAACTGACAAAATAATTTAATTTTATCCATTTCTGTTGCAGAACACGTCAGCTGTTTTTGTAAATTACGCTATAGGAAATACTGCAACCAGCCACAAGTTTTCTTCAAATGATTTTATGATACCATTACTAGTTTCGGACACAAACCCATCGATAGGGTGGTAAAGTTGACTCCACTGCAACTTTTACGTTAGTGTCTTCTTGAAACGTCCTCTCCTTTACTTATTACAGGACAGAGGTTTGATTTCCTGTTACAACCCATACCGCATTAGTATGAACTGTAAAAGGAAGGCTTTTCGGAGAGACACAAATGAAAACTTGCAAATAATTCAACATTACTATCTGACGAAGGGCTCAATCATGAATCTAGTAATGGTATAATAAAATCATTTCAAGAAAACTTGTGGCTGGTTGCAATATTTCCTCCAATGTAAGTCTAACATTCTGTGTGGTGTCTGTTTGTTCTAAGTCGTGTGTCCCTACCAATTTCGCACAACGACGCTCTGAGCGTGTTTTTTTAGGGAATTGACTAGTTTGAACCTGGGTCCTGTTGCTGGTAAGGACACGCCAGACCACACATGAGATGTAGAGTTCAGTGAGATTAGCGATGATGTAATCAAATACTTAATGATTTCAGCGTCACCTCCACTGCACTCCCTGTATAAGAATCTTATTACTAACTACATGTAGTGGAAGGGGTTCAAGGCTTTCCTATTTTTAGTTAGCTAGTAAAATAACGTCGAAAAAGCAGTTAAGTTTACCTTTGGAAATTTTATTCTACTCACAAAACATTTTTTATAAAAAATGGCTCTGAGCACTATGGGACTTAACTTCTAAGGTCATCAGTCCCCTAGAACTTAGAACTACTTAAACCTAACTAACCTAAGGACGTCACACACATCCATGCCCGAGGCAGGATTCGAACCTGCGACCGTAGCGGTAGCGTGGTTCCAGACTGTAGCGCCTAGAACCGCTCGGCCACCCTGGCCGGCACCATTGTTTATAAATTGCACTATTGATGAAAGGAAATATTTTAATACAGGATGAAAAAAAGCAACTGCGTTCAACAAAAATGTGAACGAATATTCCCTGAATGGGTTTCCAAGTTCTACAACGGATCGAAGGATGACCTATGCCATATCACATCTATAATCTAGGTTTAAATTAAGTTTCACCAAACAGAAAACTATCAAAATGGTCTACAGTGACCCTCAATTATCTTTAATTAGTTATCTAACTTGTCGTAAATTACAGTGGCTGATGTGGCTTCTCAATAACTATGTAACAGAAAAATCATCGCGTTTCAGATTTTTACTTCAAGTAGCAAATGTGAACACCATGAGATTTAATTGACAATCGACACTAGTATTACGTAAAAAGGGGGTGTAACAGATGAGACTTCTGCAGTTCTGAGTGAAGCTTTATGCGATGTTATGCGGCATCGTGTGCTTTCATTACCTTGTCGTTGGTTAGGCAGTGTCAGGGGGCGGCGGGCGGCACGGCTCCGTGCACCTCGCCGTCTCGGAAGCAACTCTCTCCTAACTTCTCCTTACTACAATTTACCGATGTTGGTTTTAGAAAAGTTATCTGGCTGTGTTTTCAATTGACCAGACAGGGTCTCAATGTTAACCTTAAGCTCTGCCTACAAAATTCTGTCTATCCAATGAGAAACGTTATACTTTTCGTGGTGGGGCAATGTTTTTAACGTTTGCAACGTAACAGAAACGTGAAAAAGTCTCGCGCTAAAACTTGCAGCTGGTGTGGCCTTTTTAGTGTTCTTCTGGAGGGCTCTATCTTTTAACATGGGCTGGGGAGGGGGGGGGGGGGTGGTTTTGGCGGTCGGCTAGCACCGTGGGCGTCCGTCCCTTATCGTAGGGCTTCTGTTCTCGTTTCTCCCCTCAGAACTGCGTCTGTTTGACGGTGGGAAGGTATGACATGCAATTAGGCGTTCTTGTGTTAGTCTATGGTATTCCATTTGCTCACTCGTTGATCGTATTACTTTGGTTAATTTAATGTCAGGATTTATTCGGAGCTATGTGACATACTGCCGGATTTGCTTATCATGTCAGGGTTTTCATGGAAGGTGTTGGATTTGCCGGACACCTTACATAAGTTAAAACGGTTTGTTACACGTGTACTGGAGAAAGGTAAGATACACTGATGAGCCAAAACGTTATGATCACCTACTTCAAAGTGTGTTGGTCCACCCCTGGCACGCGACTCAGCAGTGATCCTGCGTGAGATGGATTCGACGAGTACCTGATAGGCTCCCAGAGGTTTGCAGATGCCTATGCACAGCTCATATATTTCCCTTAATTTACGGGCGGCTGGTTCGTGGGCGCGGAGCTAGCGCCCGATAGCGTCCCATTTCGGTTTCATCGTATTCAGATAAGCAGAATTTAATGGCCAAGACGTCAACCCGAGTTCACTATCGTGGTCCTGAAAGCACTGCAGCACGATTCTGGCCTTGTGGCATCGACAGTTATCCTGCTGGAAAATGTAATCGCTAATGTGGAAGACATCAAGCATAACAGATTACAAGTGGCCCCAATAAATTTCACACAGTTCACAGCTGTCATAATATATTCGATTACCACTACAGGTCCCATTGAAGCCCAGTAAATGTCCCCCGTAACACAATACTGCTCCCAATGGCCTGCGTCCGTGTCGCGCTACATGTTTCTAGCAGTCGTTCGCCGGATGATGGCGTATCTAGACTCGACTATCTACATGGTTTAACAATAAATGGGATTCATCAGACAAGGTGACGCGATTCCATTAATCAGCAGTCCAATGTCAATGATCCTGTGCCCACTGTAATCACAGCAGCATACCACCCGTGGGGCCTAATAATTTAATACACACAGGGTGTAAAATGTCAAGCAAACTAAATTTTAGAGTAAAAATTTCATTCTGGATACAACAATTTCTTAAATAAAAAACTTTTTAGTACAACACAATTTTAAAACGATCTAAACAGTGTAAAATAATATCTCCTAACTGCATACATACCATTAACCCGATACAGATGACACTGAAAATTTATAGTTGTGAATTTTTAATAGCTGAGACGATACTTATAAAAATTAAAACGATAAACGTACGGTGCATGCAACGATAACTGATGAATGAATAGTTAACGTAACCACTAATAATTTTATTGTGCAGTAGATGATGAGAACTGTGTGTGAGTTTTCTCAGGGGCAGTTACTCTCTACACTCTTTATTATTATTACCTTATGTGCTCATTAAGTTTTACAGGGATTGTCGTAGCTATTAAAAATTCACTGAACTGAACTCCGTCCGAAGAGGCCCAACGGATACCGACCGGCCGCCGTGTCATCCTCAGCTCACAGGCGTCCCCGGAGGCGGATATGGAGGGGCATGTGGGCAGCACACCGCTCTCCCGGCCGTGTGTCAGTTTACGAGACCGGAGCCGCTACTTCTCAATCAAGTAGCTCCTCAGTTTGCCTCACAAGGGCTGAATGCACCCCGCTTGCCAACAGCGCTCGGAAGACCGGATGGTCACCCATCCAAGTGCTAGCCCAGCCCCACAGCGCTTAACTTCGGGGATCTGACGGGAACCGGTGTTACCACTGCACCAAGGCCGTTATTAAAAATTTTCAGGATTATCTATCTGGAGTTACGAACCCGTAAGGGCTACGAGAAATTATTTTGTACTTTTTGGTACTTTTAGCAAGTGTTAAATTAAAATATTTTTTATTTAGATACTTACCTTCTGCTTTTTACTGTTATGTGCGTGTGTAACATCTTTCAAATGATTTCAGATATTTTAATGAGATGATGGAAGACACATTTTGTAAATTTCAGATTCATTTCAGTTTCTCTTCACTTGACTCAAGCAATATATTGCTTCATCCTAGGTATAAATCGCGTAACGATCGTGAGGGTAAAAAATAGAGAAATCGAGTTCACACGGAGGCTTACCAGCAATAGTTCTTGCTGCGAAAGATTCGCGACTGGAGCAGGAAAAAAGGAACTAGAAGTGGTACACAAGTTATCCTGCGCCACACACCAGACATAAAAGCGAGTTGTCATCCATTTCTGAGCCATGTTGAAAGTTTCAGGTATTTAGCTCATCAAGAAGTTTGTATGACATCAATTGCAGTGTTAGAACCGAAGAGACAGAAAGACAGAAAATCAAAGTACCCTCCGCCACAAAGCAGACACGAAGCGAGTTGATATTACTTTGTCATCCAGCTGTAAGCTATACTGAAAGTTTAGAGTCACCTGCTGGGGGTACTTGTTGTTTTGACGCTGGTGATGTTCAGAGGTGGTATTCAAACTGCCGTGTGATGAATATTGTTTTAGAGGTCTTGCTGACCTTAAATGGATTTCTCTTTGTTGTGCATTAATGTAAACATACGACATTTCCAGTAACATCTCCAAAACAACATTCACCAGATGGCAGTTTGAAAACCGTCGCTGATCACCAGCAGCGTCTAAACCTTCATGGACGGCCATGGGGAGGAGGGAGGGGTGGGCAGTGGACTTGTGACATTTTGTTGTACACGAGTGCGTGCGGATAATTAATGCCACCGATGTTTTAATCTGAAAACATTGTGAAGTTCTTTAAGTAAAACAAATGATATTAACGTTCTACGTCTCTATTTTTCAGACCTACAAATTACCAGCCGTATGTCTATGGAGGGCTGCAGCGTGTCTCGTGCCGGTGTGTATCGGTAACTATGACGGGGCATGAGAAACAGAACGCTGTAATCGTGTTTCGAATTCGGAGAGGTCGTCCACACACTGAGCACTCTCTCCTTCAGCGTCCACACATGAGCACTAATCTGATGCCTTGGGTTCACTGTCGTCGACCATCCTACATACAGTCCCCAGTTGGTCTCATCGACTTCTCTTATGTTTCCATAACTTAAAGAACACCTTCGACGACTTCACTTTGACAGTGATTAAGTAGTGCAAGCAGAAGTGAGGTTGTGGCACCGTCAACAAGTCAACACACTGGTCTCTCGTTGAGACAAATGTGCTCGTCGCTGACCGTGTTGAGGAAATATGTAGACATGAAGAATGGAGCTGTCGAATGGTGGTGAACTCTGTTTTATTTATTAAAAAACTTTTAAGAGTTTTCACAAAAAATCTCGGAAGCATTACTTTTTAACATACAAAAAGAAGTGCATCTGAAAAAATTGCGAAAGGATGCAGATAAAAATTTGATCTGGGGTTTTGTCAATTTTGTATTTATCAGCATAATATCCAAAGTAATTCTGGCTCCATGACACACGATTTCCTAATCCTTTGCATACTTAAGCGCTTCACCATCTTAGCAGCATCGAACAGCAAGCCTTTTCCTTGAGGCCGTGGATGGGATATTATATTCCAGTGGTGAGATCAAAACTGCAAACACAGATCTGCAAGAGTTGTCTGTAGAACACAAAGGAATTACAGACAT
This sequence comes from Schistocerca gregaria, assembly GCF_023897955.1. NCBI lineage: Eukaryota > Metazoa > Arthropoda > Insecta > Orthoptera > Acrididae > Schistocerca > Schistocerca gregaria. The sequence continues at coordinate 239,742,729 of NC_064926.1, forward strand.
TGGCTGCTTTTCGGGGCATTCATTTCAATCAAACGGGAAAGTGCAAAATTTGTGACGGACTGGGATTCGAACACAGGTCCCCTGCTTGCTACACAGATGCGCTGACTACGTTGACAATAGCGCCGTCGGGACGCAGTGGACGACACAAATCCACGAACTACCCCAGCACGCCTCCTGGCAGACCCAAATCCTCAACTTTTCCACACACTACTTACGTAGTGCCCCTTGCCTACTATCATTACTCGCGGCATTTCGCCGATTACTGTAAAAGTTCGAGCGTGGTGTGAATCCAGACTGAAGAGATCATTGGCTGTCCTCGCCTTAAATATGTCCGAAAGAAAAGGCACCACATATATATTGTTACTAGAATTCCCCGACCATCTGTACAGTGTGAATACCTGTGTAAAGGACGTGTTCTGAGTTAAGACATTTCCAGACACCTGTTTCTTCTTTTTCGTAGGAGGACAGGCGTGTCAGAGGATAATAAGCACGTTTATCCGTGACATCTGCCATTAGCACACCTCTCTCTGTCCCAAAACATTACTGCTATGAAATTTTTGAAAACATTATCAGCCATCTTATATTGATATGCTAATTAAAAAAGTCTTGATCGCAAATTTCTTTTAATCGGAGTGACCGGTTTCAATAGAGGGATCCTCAATAGAGTGATCCTCTATCTGTACGGCATGTTATTTCGGAGTCTGAAGATGATCCTTAAGGATTGAAACCGGTCACTCCGATTTAAACAAATTTGCAATAAAGACTGTTTTTAATTATCATTAACTACCACGAATTGGCGAATTTCAATGAACGACCTGTTCGTGTAACATAAGGTGCAGGCTACAAACTTTAGAGTCAGGAAGTGGTGTTTAAGGCGGTTTCCCATTCTCGTTTAGACAGGTCTTCGGTTGGTTCACAAATTCCGCCTCATAAAGTACGTACGCAAGCAGTTAAAATAAAATAACGTACAGAACAAAGTTTACACGATCCAGAGCCGCACGTGGTAGCCGCGTGGTGAAGGGCGTGTTCCACGGTCCTCGCGGCTCCACCCGTCGGAGGTTCGTGTTCTCCTTCGGGCATGGGTGTGTGTGTGTCGTCCTTAGCGCAAGCTAGTGTAAGTTGGATTAAATAGTGTGTAAGCTTAGGGACCGATGACCTCAGCAGTTTGGTTCCATAAGTCCTTACCACAAACTTCCATTTTTTTGTACGCGATCCAGACAAAGATGGCGCATCCCGCTTGTCACCCACAGGTTATCTCGGCTACTCTGACGTCAGGAATGGCATACAGCCACTGAGTTAAACAATAAAATTGCCAAAATGTTGAATAGCGGCCCCTTAATATACGGGATAAACGCCAGGGATTTGGAAATTTGTGGTAAGGACTATGGGGCCAAACTTCTGAGGTCATCGGTCCCTAAGCTTACACACTAATTAAAGTAACTGAAACCAACTTACGCTAAAGACAACACACACATCAGTGCCCGAGGGAGAACTCGAACCTCCCACGGGGAAAGCCGCATGACCTGTGACAAGACGTCTGAAACCGCACGGCTGCCCCACGCGCGAAAACGCCAGGGAAAAGACAGAAGGGTGTCAAAGGGTTCTTCTTATGGGGCAGCCTCAACTGTACAAGCCCATTTTGAAAAATGAAGAAAACGCGCGGTAGTTGCTTAATGCACAATCTTTTATTGTGTACAAGACCGGTTACGGAACGCTTGCGGTATTACTCAGGTTTTTAACAGGATTGGATCTGGAAGTTGCTTATGGCTACTCACAAGTCGCCATTCGTCTTCCAAAATTTTAAATATACTCCATACACCCAGGTCTTGACTCCTCCCCCCCCCCCCCCCCCCTACGGCACCCCGCCCATTCCAATCTATCGTAAAGGTGCCCCAGCTCAGGATGAAAATGAAAACTATGAGATGGGAAGACGTGCTAAAGGCGTCGAGATAGTAAAATTAGTGAATGAGAAAAACCACATTCTAAGGAAAGTTCGATTTGGTGAAAATTCAAAGGACAGAAAATCTGAAAACTAACAGACGAAGGATAGTTTTTATTGTTATTTCAAATATTCAGAAAAAACGTAGTTAGAATAAACTGAAGTATAAGACATACAGTGTTCTGAAATTTTAAACTTAATTATTCTACAGTTTCTTTATGGCCGCAGCTCGTGGCCTAGTGGCTAGCATCAGTGCCTCGGGATCGCGAAGGTACCTGGCTTGATTGCCGGCCGAGTCGAGGCATGGAGTTTGTGCTGTCCTAATCATTCATCTCAACTCCATCGATGCCGAAGTGGCGTCAAATAGGAAAACTTACTGCAGGTGGGCGTACAAGCCCAGATGGTATCTCCCGGCCGGTCATTTCATTCCATAATCACTTATGTATAATCATGAATGTAAGGAAACTGAACGTTTACAACATAAATTTTGTCTAGAGCACAATTTATTTTATTTTTCAATTTTTCGACAATCCCCTTTATCAGATCATAACGAAGAAGCACAAAAAGTAGAGACACACTCAAAGAGTAGCATACAGAACCTAGTCAAGTCTTTTGACGAGATGTGTTAGTATCCCACACATCTTAATTACGATCTGATTATTGTGTATGCGTCATACGTAAAATAGAGGAAGAAAATAATTCGATATATAGAGAAAATTCTGCGTGTAAGTGCTGAAATGATCACTGACGTATTTATGCATATTACATCCTACATTGTGAAAACTGAACGTCGTTTCATTTAAAATTTAGTGCTAAACCAGATATTAATTAAATGAATGAAGAAAACATGTGAAATTAAAAAATCGTTTATTTTAATGATTAGTTGCTTTATGTCTAAGGACTTTGACAGGCTAGATCGTTCAAAGAACTTAGAAACTACCGGAGTGAGAAGCGATTAACATTTTTGAAAACTTTGTTTAATGTTTTTGTTCTTTGTTTCTTGCGTGTTATACAGTCCTCTTCAGTTGCACACTAATTCCAATAGGGATACACTAGCTATGTTCTCTGCTCTTAATCTATTAAGGATGACATCTAAGACCAGGGAACCCTGTATGCAGTGGTATGCACGGTCCCAAGTTCCTTTGAAGTTAATGCCCTCGTTATTAAGCCTTTTCCTTCATCTTAACCGCAAGTAGACAAGAGCTGTCACAGTGCAGATGGGAATTTACTAGTTACAGCTCGTAGGTACCCGCGGAGGATGCAACAAAAGTGCACGCGACTTTTTTTAGAAGCTATTCGGAGAGCTGCGCCGGCCCACACAGCAGCTACGTTACAGTCTCTAATACACGAGCACTTTGTCCACTAAGCGTCCATCGCAAATAACGTTAAAACTCCCCCTCTCGTTCTATAGAGGGTTCTATATGCACGTTGTACGATAATGAACCGACATCTACACCACGCAAGATCAATACGAGACACTATGGCGCTGCATCAATCTGTCTGGGAGCAATGCACTCTTCATCTGCGATTTTGGTGAAGGCAAGACAGACTCTCCTCCAATTGAGGAGGAATTTCTTGGATCAGAAATTTATAGTGGAGCACCGAACACAGCCCATACTCTCCTCCATAAACCTAAATTCTCCACTGAGGACAATGACACGCCGGCAGAATCCAAGGATAGAAGGCATCTCTACTAGCTTAAGCTTTCAATAAAATTTTGTCGTTATTTGAGAAACAAAATACATAGATTTCGAGAACTTTTCCTCATGTAACATGTACTTCGGATAACATATACAACTGCTAAGTAAAATTGACTCTTGGTTAGCCCTGTGTTGCGCATTTGGGTAATATGAAATAAAGCTTTAAACCTCAAGAAATGCAAATTTTGAAACAAAGAAAATGAACTAACTAACAACCAAAAGAAACTAATTCTGTGTTTCATGAAAATTATATGACAAACTCAGTAACGAAGCACATTATGAACGATACATAATATAAGCTGCAAAGCTAGATTAAAAATAAATTACCGCTCTACTCGGAAGAAAAGAACTGTTTGATATTACCAACACTGTTCACTGAAAATTAATGTACCTGCTAGCATGACACCTGACAATCTTGACTACGCACTGTTTGAACACGAATGCTAGGTGAGGTCTGCCCTAAAACGAAAGTGACTTACCGCTGGTTCATGATGCTTTTCTCTAAGGTTTTTTTTTTCTTTCCTTAATCAGTCTGTTGCTGCATCTGGCGCAAGGCGCAATGCCCACACGGTAAGGATTCAGAACTTTATTATAACTCATGTAGGTAGGTTTTACTTTGAAGAAAATCGTTTTTGAGAAGTCAAACTCTGATTATTGACAAAAAGACTGCACAACATAAGAAGAATGTAACAATTACAAAATCCTCTCGTTACAAAGAAACTCTGAAATTCCTTCATAATCTTCTCTATTAACATAAAAAACAAGAAACTATTAAATGAATTACCATCCCCAAAATAAAGAATTCCAGATAACTTCTCCCCGATTCACAATAACAGATCTATTTCTCTGAAGAACTCAACTGCACGCTAAAATGTCTCAAGCAAGAAGTCAACTACAGACAAAACTAAACACAGAGTCAGATCTTGTTCGCTGATCCCGCAGCGTGCTCATTCATCTTTGTCCCAGCACAATAAAGGTTAATTACTTAGAATAGCAGAAAACATATGAGAACCTCACAAAAGTTACTGACAGCAATGGTATGTGACACTTCTCATACTGAAAGACTCCCTGCCACCTGCATTTAGCTTGGGTTACGAAGTCCTGATTTACTAGCCCAAAATCTTCTATCAGCCCAGAAGATCGAATTTATCATTCACTCCCTTCTCAATGAATGTCCTAACCAGTTCTTTTTCCTTTCTCTTACAACCTTCAGCAGACATATTCTCTCACCAACCCTTTCCAATAATCTTTCATTACTCTCTCTTTCCATCCAGCTTATTCTCTCCATTCTCCTCTACATCCGCATCTCAAATGCTTTTAACCTTTTTCATCCTCTCATCTCAGCGTCCATGTTTCATCCCCATATAGTGCCACACTCCAGACAAAACTTTTGCCAAGCCCTTTCCTTAGACCTTTATCTAATCTGCCACGTAAGAGTCTCATCTTTCTGTTCAATTTCTCCTTCGCTATGGAAACTCGAGTTTTCACCGCCTGGTGACATCTCAAGTCTTCAGTTACTGTGCTTCCAAGATATTTAAATGGTAGATTGTCCTATTTTAATATTGGACAGTCTGCGTCTTGTACTGATGACCATACTCTTTGTTTGTGCTGAGTTTATTTGCATCCCATATTCCACACAAGCTTCATTCAGATCTTTCAGCCGGCCGGAGTGGCCGTGCGGTTCTAGGCGCTACAGTCTGGATCCGCGTGACCGCTACGGTCGCAGGTTCGAATCCTGCCTCGGGCATGGATGTGTGTCATGTTCTTAGGTTAGTTAGGTTTAAGTAGTTCTAAGTTCTAGTGGACTGATGACCACAGCAGTTGAGTCCCATAGGGCTCAGAGCGATTTGAACGAGATCTTTCAGCATGTTATTCATTGTACGCTCACTTTCTGCCACTAATACCATGTCATCAGCAAATCTTATACATTCTATACATTCTATTCTTTTACCACCAATACATATTCCTCTTTTCCCATTTAAGCCTTTCGCAATAATCTCTTCAACGTATTCGTTAAACAACAGTGGGGAAAGGCAACAAACTTGCCTAACACTTCGTCCATTGCTGCTTCCTTCTGACATTTAACTTCCAATCCTTATCTTTACTTTCTGGTGTAAATATAGATTCTGCATCAGTCATCTCTCTTTCCAGTCCACTCCTTTCCTCTTCAAAATATCCATCAGCTTGTTCCACTGAACTCTGTCAAAAGCTTTTACTAAATCTATAAAAACAGCAAAGATTTCTCTACCTTTTTCCATATATCTTTCCCCAATAGTTCTTAACAGGTCAATAGCATCTCTTGTTTATTTTCCTCTTCTAAATCCGAAGTGCTCCTCTGCAATCCCTTTATCCAGCTTGCCATATAGCTTTCTATTCATCACTCTCAGCAACACCTTAGCTGCATGAGAAATTAGATTGATAGTCCTATGCTTTTCACATTTTTAGTGCTTATCGTTTTCTCTATTGGTATCACAACTGTTGCAAGTCCTCAGGCGATTCCCCTTTGTCATATATCTCGTACAGAGGTAGACTATTTCTTTTCTTGCCTTGTTTCCCAGACTCTTCAACAGTTATGCTGGCAAATCATCAATTCCACATTCTTCATCTCCTTTTCTACTTCTGCTTTCCATCTTCCGTCACATATTGCTCCTCTTCAACCTTAATTTCGCTTATGCAGACATTCAATATATTCTTGCCATCTGTTCAAAACCTGCTGTCGTTCTTCGGCTAGAGTACAAGCCGCTCTTTCAATTTACATATTAGTCCTCTTTCTTTTACGTTCAAAAACTATCTCATTAATCAGTCTATACACCATTTCATACTTTCCCTCTTTCTCCATTTTCTCTATTTCGTCGCATTTCTGTTTCATCAGTTTATCTTCTTAATTCATTATTCAGCTTCCTGTACCTGTTTTTGTCTTCTTCAGTTTGTACATTTTTCCACTTTCTCCGCTCTACCATCTTTTTCAACATATTTTCTGTTATCAATTCCTCCCTGGTACCTTGGGATACTCTAATTCCTATTACTTCCCTGGTATAATCCATGAGTTCTTCCCTCATTTTTATCCATTTGTCATTAACACTTTCATCAACACTACCTCTTTCCAATTTTTCCCATAAATCTGTTTTCCAAAACTGTTTACTTTCCTACCTCTTTGAGTCTTTCTATGTTTAGTCTTTCTTTTTCTTTACCTCTCCAGACTTTTTTCAAATTCACTTGTATTTTTCCCACTACTAGGTTGTAGTCTAAATTTATATCCGCTTCTGGATGAGCTTTGGCACTCTTCAAACAGTTCCTAAACCTTTTCTGTATCAGGATGTAGTCCAACTGATGTCTTTCCCTATTAAAATTTGATATCCATATGTAATGCCTCTTTTTGTGATGTTCAAACAATGTGTTACCCACTGCTAATGTATTTTCTTTCCAGAAGCTAATTAGTCGTTCACCTCTCTCATTTCTTATTCCTAATCAAAATTTTTCTACTGTATCTTCATCTCTTCCTTCACCCACCACTGCATTCCAGTCCCCCGTGAAAAATGCAGGCATTTCTAATTTCTTTCTCGATGAGTTCTTGTTTTTTCTCACAATATTCTTCCACTTACTCATCTCTATGCTGGCTGGTTGGCATATATACCTGTATTAACACCAAATCTTTTGCATTACCCTTCAGTCGTATCATCATCAGTCGCCCATCAGTGAAACAAAATTAACTAAACTTCCTATTAGGTTGACAAAAGGTAAAATTAATACTGTTGGACCAACCCTATGGAAGAAAGACTAGTTGGTTGGTTGGTTGGTTGTTTGGGGAAGGAGACCAGACAGCGTGGTCATCGGTCTCATCGGTGTACGGAAGGATGGGGAAGGAAGTCGGTCGTGGCCTTTCAAAGGAACCATCCCGGCATTTGCCTGCAGTGATTTAGGGAAATCACGGAAAACCTAAATCAGGATGACCGGACGCGGGATTGAACCGTCGTCCTCACGAATGTGAGTCCAGTGCCTTACCATTGCGCCGCCTCGCTCGGTGGAAGGAAGACTACATGGAGGTTATAACACTAAGATATCTTCACGGCATGCAGATTCAAACTGAAATTAAATCAGCTATTTAGATTGCACATATGAAGCGTGTGGAAAGCGAACTGTTCAGATACGGGTCACCATATCACAGACTGAAGAAATTTACCTCGGCTCCAAGTCAGCAGAGGTCAACAATCAGCGACAAAGAGCTGCCATCTCACATCTCCCTCAATCAACGGTCGCATTTCTCATAGCTCCATACCCCCTAATCCGAAACAAATTCCTTCTTCCTTCGCAACTTCCAGCCTCTCGAGATTTCCAGGTGGAGACGCTTAATCTCTTCCATTGCCAATTTGACGGGCGAGAAATGCAATTTTCGGAAAAAACGGGGAAAATACACGAAGTTTTCCCTTCTCATTTTGTTACACGATGTACATTCTACCTTCATGAGGTTAGACTGAAGCAATTTTATTTCGATGGGTCGGCTCCTCCGCATCCTGCGCTAGATGACACTCCGGAATCTCGTTGACCGAGTCCGATTTTTGAAGGGAAAACAGGTACGACGCTCCCACACTATTTGGCACCTCGGCGTCGGGGCTTATAAGAGAGCACAGAGAAGCCAGGTAGTATTACTCAGTTTCCCTCCAGCGGGTGGTAAGGCGGACGTGACATTCAAAATCTACACTAGCGCCCCTCGCCTGAACAAAAAGGGAGTGGCAGGGGTCGTCTCGACTTACCCCAAGGTTAACCAGCCCCCATGAAGGCGTGATCGACGCAGTGAGATTTACCGATGGTCCACAAAAGGACCTGCAGCCTCTCCTGAAAACACCGGCATAACGTGAACTTATCTCTTTCAGGACACAATCCAAATATCCGTGAACGTAGTGGCAAAATACTAGTCACGAAACAAATAGGTATCACGTAGCGATGTGTAACAGTAACGTTACAATGTTAATGCAGGAGTATACCGCGCTCACCTCGTAAATCATCTGAATGGAGTGGTCGGCGATATCTTCTGATATTAACCTGACTGAACATGCACGAAGCCAGTTGAAACCTCTGGTACGTCGTAGCAGGAAGCGTTCTCGCTCACTGAATGACCGTTGTCGATGTGCAGGGCAGTCTTGTTGAGCGTTGTCTCGACCAGCTGGTCTACAGCGTAGCGAGGAGGATCAAAGCGTGTTACATAGCGTGGGCTTTCCGAAGAGCAAATTTTGATTTTACTGACGTGCAATTTCAACAGACGGTCCTCATTTTAGTTATTGTTTTATATTTATTTCAAATATAGTTTCATACAGTTGAATCTTTCATTCCCTTCTCCCCTTGAATCTACACCAATAACGCTCGCAGATATGCAGGAATCTGTTCCGATAACGCTAACCGATATGCAGGTGGTACTAATTTCTCTTTTTATTAGATTATTTTGTACCAGTCGCTTCAAAGTAAATATAATTGGGATAAGTTCGGCACAGTAAAGAACTAAAGGGATGAGAGAGAAGAGGAAGGGATAAAGAACATTGTACTTGCAGCAGAATACCTGTCCTAGATTAGAATAAGAATGAAATAATATTTATTGAATAATACGCTCCGTACGCCTCCGCTACACCTTACCTGTTTTCACTTCAGACCAAAGGATGTGGTTCCGTCTTCGCGTTTACATTCAACGGTCTCGACTGCAGGAGTACAAATTGAATCATACTAGGTATTTCGATTGTCAGGAAACAGGAAAAGACTCGGCCCGACACACAGTTTTAATCCACCATGAAGTTTCATATCGGCGCACACTCCGCTGCAGAGTGAAAATTTCATTCTGGAAACATCCCCCAGGCTGTGGCTAAGCCGTGTCTCCGCAATATCCTTTCTTCCAGGGGTGCTAGTTCTGCAAGGTTCGCAGGAGAACTTCTCTGAAGTTTGGAAGATAGGAGACGAGGTTGACAGAACTGAAGCTGTGAGGACATGTCGTGAGTCGTTCTTGGGTAGCCCGCGAAAGGCATAGATCCCGAGTTCGTGTCTCGGCCTGGCACACAGTTTTAATCTGCCAGGAAGTTCCATATACATCGCGTTTCGAAAACTCTTTTACAAACTTTGCGGACGGTTTCCAACACGAAAACAAAAAATATTAAAAATGGGCTCTAGAGCGTATACCTTAAGAGCTATGAGCACTATATCCTCGATACTGTGAAACACATCTCTTCTATTGCAAGCTCTTTGATTTCCAAGTTTTTCGAGGAAGCAGTATGGAGCAAAACAAGAAAAAATTGTCCAGTAAACATGGGCTTTAGAATGCATACCTTAAAAGCTACGAGCACTTGTTCAGTAGAAGAGATGAGTTTCACTGTAGCGAAGATGAAGAAGCAACCAAACAACTCAAACGTCATCGAGCACTGCCTCGAGTATAATCATGAACGAAATGTCACGAGACCGGTGTCGTGTTGCAAACGATAAGTTTCCAGGATAGCATCAGGAGTTTTTAAGTACACGGTCCAGTCACATTAACGTGACTGCCGTCGATGATCCACGTCAACGTGCAATAACCACAGGCGGAAGGTAGTAGCACCAGCAGTGGACGGACGATATACAAAGCGTGTCAGGAGAACGCAGAAAACAGTGCCGTCGGTGTTGTAATGCGGAAACGGGGTAACTTAGCTGACATCGAAAAGCTTATGATGATTGCCTTACGGGCCGACGGTGGAAGCATTTCGGAAACGGCTACGTTTATAAACTGTCGGCGTGCCGACGTAATTAAAGTATTGCTGTGCATGGCAGAATGGCACTATTCAATACCGGAACTGAGGCAACGCTGGTGCCGAGGTGGCCGAGTGGTTCTAGGCGCTTCAGTCCGCAACCGCGCGACTGCTACGGTTGCAGGTTCGAATCCTGCCTCGGGAATTGACGTGTGCGATGTCCTTAGGTTAGTTAGGTTTAAGTAGTTCTAAATTCTAGGGGACTGGTGACCTCAGACGATAAGTCGCATAGTGCTTAGAGCCATTTGAACCATTTTGATCAACGCTGGTGCAGAACGTCGACTGCGGATATGTGTACAGGTGAACAGATGTGCAACCGTTGAGCAACTGACCGACCAGATGAACCACGGGGCTACCAACAGTGTCTGCTCAACGACGTTCAGCGAAGGTTGCTGCGTATGGCTCTCCGTAGCAGGCGCCTGCTTCACGCACCCATGCTGACCGCTGTTCACCGACGACAAAGATTGAAATTTGCACTCAAGTACCGCACAGCACTTTCACAGAGTGGCAACAGGTGGCCTTTACAAATGAATCATGTTTTACGGTCCGTGGAACAGATAGCCATTGTCGTGTACAGTGTGAAATGGCTGAAAGCAGGCACCCTGCAAGCATAGTTGGAAAAGTCCAGCACGAAGGAAGGGACATTATGGTCTGGAGAATGTTTTCATGGCACTCCCTGCGTGATCTCATCAATTTGGTAGACATAATGGATCAACACAGGCATGAATCTATCCTCGGGGATCATGTCCACCACTAGATGTAGTTTGTTTTCCCGCGGAACGATGGCGTATACCAGTAAAGCTTCTAAAAAGTATTTATAGTATTCTGTTACATTCCGTGCACCAGCCATAATCATTTTTTCGCAAATACTTTCAGTCTGCAGACACGGCAGCTATACAATTTTGTTACTAGCATATGTATAGATAAGAATGACTTTCGGCTGCTATGTAAAATTGCTTAAAATTGTCCACCATTTTGCACATTGATTTTTTATGTGTATTTACTTTATCGTTTTTTTTTCAAGTTTTCTTATTCGATTTATTTTTTAGAAATCATCCTTAGCTTTACCAACATGCGAGAGAGGTGGAAGACCGAACCAACTCTTCGCAGTGGAACGTGTCACACAGCTTGCAGTGTACGTGCGTGTTTCGAAGACCACCAGGACGAGTTCATCGTACTCCCTTGGCCACCAAAGTCTTCGGATTTACCACTCGAGAACCTGAGGGATCACCTCGATCGGACTATACGCGCCATGGATTCTCAACCGAGAAATCCAGCGCAGCTGCCGACGGAACTCGAGTCGGCATGGCTCTACATCCTTGAACCTCACCGACTGTCTTCCTACACGTCTCGCAGCGGTCCCCGCAGCAGAAAGTAGTTATTCAGGTTTTTGACAGGTGGTCACATTAATGTGTAAACATGTAGGAAAACCTAATAAACAGAGACGGAGATTACGGTTTAATCAAGGCTTAAGACTAGTTTACATGACGACACTAGGTTTCAGGCAAATGCGCAACTTGCAAATGCACATGCGCGCCACGCGTTTGCGCAACTCGTCGGTGAAACTAAACACTTTCGGCGTGTTCCAGCTTTGGCGACACTAGTTGCATGAGTTTTGAGGTTATGTGTGTTCGTAGAGTGTAGACAAACTGAAATATGGTGTGGGGAACGGAGAATAAGGTTTACGTTTTGGATATCTATGCTTTGCATAGGTGTTTGTGGGATTTCAGTGATGCTGATCACAAAAATAAGCAACATATTGCTGCTTGTGAGACCGTCACGTGCGATCAGATCATAGCTAATTTTACAATATCTGAGGTGCAGGGCAAAATTTATTGAATTAGGAGCACATATACAACTAAATTAATAAAAATACAAGCAAATGTAATTCTAGCTGTAAAAATGCTCTTGTCAGCAGGACTAAATACCCATCGTTCGAGTTGGCTGACTCTTTTTTTTTTTTTTTTTTTTTAAGGAATATTGTTGGTAGAGGGAAGGCTACACAAATCAAGAAGCTACATTCTTTTTCAATATTTAGAAAAGATTGCTGTGTGGTGTAGGAAGTGGCAGTTGGCGCTAAATAACGAGAGGTGTGAGGTGATTCAAACGAGTTCCAAAAGAAATCCGTTGGAATTCGATTACTCGATAAATACAACAATTCTCAAGGCTGTCAATTCAACTAAGTACCTGGGTGTTAAAATTACGAACAACTTCAGTTGGAAAAGACCACGTAGATAATATTGTGGGGAAGGCGAGCCAAAGGTTGCGTTTCATTGGCAGGGCACTTAGAAGATGCAACACGTCCACTAAAGAGACAGCTTACACTACACTCGTTCGTCCTCTGTTAGAATATTGCTGCGTATTGTGGGATCCTTACCAGGTGAGATTGACGGAGGACATCGAAAGGGTGCAAAAAAGGGCAGCTCGATTTGTATTATCGCGTAATAGGGGAGAGAGTGTGGCAGATATGATACACGAGTTGGGATGGAAGTCATTAAAGCAAAGACGTTTTTCGTCGCGGCGAGATCTATTTACGAAATTTCAGTCACCAACTTTCTCTTCCGAATGCGAAAATATTTTGTTGAGTCCAACCTACATAGGTAGGAATGATCATCAAAATAAAATACGAGAAATCTGAGCTCGAACAGAAAGAGTTAGGTGTTCGTTTTTCCCGCGCGCTGTTCGGGAGAGAGATAATATGATTGTGGTTCGATGAACCCTCTGGCAAGCACTTAAATGTGAACTGCAGAGTAATCATGTAGATGTAGATTCATCTATTTAAAATGTTGCAGCAGTGCTCCCCATTCACATATGTTTGAATTTTGAAATACTGCCACTCTACAGATCTATGTTCAAGACAGTAGTTTGCAAACCATTCTCTTCTTAATGCGGCCTGCTTCGTATAATTACTGCTGTGAATGTTAATAATCATTTCTGTTAACAATTATTGGTGTTAATGAAAAAGCGTCATCACCAACTAAAACCGCAACTTATAGGATGCCGAGTGTTCTCGATTGTAATGCATGCAATGTGATACGTAATTCAGTTCTGGCGACAGTGCTTCATGCATTACAATATCTTTATTCATTGTCGCATAATTAACACGGTTTAGAAGAAACGTTAACAGTTCTGGTGACATCCTAAGATAATTAAAAGAACTTCTTGGGTCTTCCATTACAAATTACTCCAGCAAGGGTGCTGAGCAACTGAGCTGACGTCTTTTCTTCATCTAGTCACGAATCGGAACACGTTTCTTATTTTTTTCTCATGCAGCGATTCCACACAAAAAGCTTTAACTCCATCACAACTCGTGCGACGTCCAGCTGCCAAAATTTTCTTCATTTCATACACGACTCAGTAACCCATAAAAAAAGGGGGGGATGGGCTCTGAGCACTATGGGATTTAACATCTGAGGTCAACAGTCCCCTAGAACTTAGAACTACATAAACCTAACTAACCTAAGGGCATCACACACATACATGCCCAATGTAGGATTCGAACCTGCGATCGTAGCGGTCGCGCGGTTCCAGACTGTAGCGCCTAGAACCGCTCGGCCAACCCGGCCGGCGAACCCATAAAACGACAAAACTGAAGTGTATACTGGTTTCACCGTGTCTACGGTCAAATATGAAACCATTTGCTTGCAACTCATTCCACGCAACGAGTGGCGCAACCCAATGTCGTCGTGTAGTCTACCCTTTAGGGTCCGGCCATCAATTTTCCACCAAAGCTGGAAACGCTGAGTGATTGTGCGTTTCACAGAATACGAGAGGGGACTCTGAAAAACAAAAGAGCATCAAAGCGCGCAATGGGCGTCGCGAATCGATCCCAGCCGTAAGTAGCTGCGAAATTAAAAAATTTCTCCACAACGTGGTTCGAGTCGAAGGAGCGAGTACACGTAATAGCGCAAGTGGCAGCACGTGAAGCTGATGATTGCTTCCCTCCTCAAAATATCGTCCACAGAATGGAAACCACAACTCGTCAGAACAACCGGAAGCACGTCAGTAAGTTAAAACTCAGTAAGTGGATTCTCTGCCACCTGCTAGGCGGCGACGACGCCGTGATGTGCGGGGGCTAGGCGACAGCAGCAGAGGAGGCACGGCCGCCCCAGACGGCCTGCGGCGCTGTGTCAGGCGGCTTGCGCAACGGCCCAGCATGGGCTGGCGCGGATAAACACGCCGTGTTTGCTAAACAAACTTCCCGCCGCGGCCGTCCACACAGCACGCTGAGCTTTGCCACCGGTGGGGGCTGAAAACGCGTTATACGGCCTCAGAACAACGAGTTTTCACCAAACTGGAACCCAAGCTGACGTCTCCTGGATATCATGGCCGTAGTTGACACAGCACTAGCTCAGATGGGAAGGTAGGTGGAAGAAATTGTGCTTGGTTTGTGTGAGTAGTCGCCCCTGCGTTTACCTGAAGTGATATTGAGGTTTCACACGAAACATAAATCATGACTGTGGAGCGGAAATTGCGTCACTACGAATAAGAGTTGGTTCGGTCTTCCACCTCTCTCGCATATTGGTAAAGCTAGGGATGATTTCTAAAAAATAAATCGAATAAGAAAACGAAGAAATCCCATGAAGTAAATACACATTGTAATGTAATAAAATAAATGTTTTTATTATTTTTGTGACTGTTCGTGTAATGTAATAAAATAAAATATGAGCCGTGACTTATACAAAAAAACACACACACACATTAATGCAAATTGTTCAGCATATAAGAGAAATACCTAATGTAGGAATATTATTAACAGAGTAATATGTTGTTTAATTTAGCCCGATGTGTATAAGCACTCAGTAAACTAGCTCAATTCTCAGGGTAGCTACGCAGTCGTCGATAATTAATTGTCCTTTTCTCATTTATCCAACACTAGGGTCTTGAGAAGTCGTGTGCTTATTGCACCAGAGAATATTTGCCAAGTCAGTTCGGTGTACACTACTGTAGTACGTAACTTAATACCGTGGTTTCGTCTCGATTTCCAAATATAAGATAATAGGAGTAGCATCTACAAATGAAATCCTATAATGGAACTCCAATCCTGTGACCAGACCTTTTCTGCCTGGGATTTTATCTCGTTATATAAAGAAAATCTGTAAGTAAAATTGTTAAATTATTAGTAGCTGCCTCCGGTCTCGTGGGATCTGAAATAAAGCTAATTGTCCTAACCGACGGCACGTCTCGTAGATGAGCTAAAAGAAAAATGTTGAAGATTTTTCTAAGATGGCGCCAAACAATGAAAATTCTTTGTTAAGGCCCATATCTACTTAAGGCAATAGAGGTGTCAGACTAACAACTTACATTATCAGCTGGTACAGCAAGATGAGCTTAACACAAGAAAGTCCGAATCCAAGCAGATAAGATAAGCGAATGACAAAGGAAAGATATTTCATGCAGAGAAGCGCAAGAGTCCATGGAATAACATGTCCATTGTAGTTCTATCTCTTCTTCTTTGGCTTACTTGTCGATTATTTATAAGATTTTTCGTTATATTTAGTTTACATTTCTTTTAAACCCAAGTCCAGCCAGGAGAAACAGTACAACATAAAAGATCAATGTGCAAAAGGGCTGACAATTCTAAGCAATTTTACATAGCAGCCGAAAATCACTCTTATCTATACATATGCTAATAACAAAATTGTGTATGTGTGTGTGTGTGTGTGTGTGTGTGTGTGTGTGTGTGTGTGTGTGTGTGTGTGTAGTGAGTGAAGTGTTATGAAACAATGTGTGTATAGTGTGTGCAGTGACTGATAGAGATATGAGTGAACAGTGTGGCATTACATTATTTAATAAGTCATTTGTAATAAAAAGTATTGTATACCAGGAGTAAGCGTAATGATTGTCTCTAACTAGACGTCTGTAATTATATATGTGTATACAAATTAGCTTATTTTAAATTGATCTAAACTTGTAAATACTTCGACATGTCCTATATCCTTGTAAAAAGACATCTACGGATGAATAAATCTACTAATACTACTACTATTATTACTACTGCCCTGTCTGCAAACTGAAAATGTTTGCGAAAAAATGATTATGATTGATATACGAAATGTAACAGAATACAGTAACTCTTTTTAGAAACTTTGTCTGTCTGTTTGAACATGCTACTCTTCGACACTACAAGACGAATTTTCAGTGTTCTCACAACCATCTTGATCGTTGCCTATGGCAAAATATACAGGGTGTTTCAAAAATGACCGATATATTTGAAACGGCAATAAAAACTAAACGAGCAGCGATAGAAATACACCGTTTGTTGCAATATGCTTGGGACAACAGTACATTTTCAGGCGGACAAACTTTCGAAATTACAGTAGTTACAATTTTCAACAACAGATGGCGCTGTAAGTGATGTGAAAGATATAGAAGACAACGCAGTCTGTGTGTGCGCCATTCTGTACGTCGTCTTTCTGCTGTAAGCGTGTGCTGTTCACAACGTGCAAGTGTGCTGTGGACAACATGGTTTATTCCTAAGAACAGAGGATTTTTCTGGTGTTGGAATTCCACCGCCTAGAAAACAGTGTTGTTGCAACAAGACGAAGTTTTCAACGGAGGTTTAATGTAACCAAAGGACCGAAAAGCGATACTATAAAGGATCTGTTTGAAAAATTTCAACGGACTGGGAACGTGACGGATGAACGTGCTGGAAAGGTAGGGCGACCGCGTACGGCAACCACAGAGGGCAACGCGCAGCAGGTGATCCAACAGCGGCCTCGGGTTTCCGTTCGCCGTGTTGCAGCTGCGGTCCAAATGACGCCAACGTCCACGTATCGTCTCATGCGCCAGAGTTTACACCTCTATCCATACAAAATTCAAACGCGGCAACCCCTCAGCGCCGCTACCATTGCTGCACGAGAGACATTCGCTAACGATATAGTGCACAGGACTGATGATGGCGATATGCATGTGGGCGGCATTTGGTTTACTGACGAAGCTTATTTTTAACTGGACGGCTTCGTCAATAAACAGATCTGGCGCATATGGGGAACCGAAAAGCCCCATGTTGCAGTCCCATCGTCCCTGCATCCTCAAAAAGTACTGGTCAGGGCCGCCATTTCTTCCAAAGGAATCATTGGCCCATTTTTCAGATCCGAAACGATTACTGCATCACGCTATCTGGACATTCTTCGTGAATTTGTGGCGGTACAAACTGCCTTAGACGACACTGCGAACACCTCGTGGTTTATGCAAGATGGTGCCCGGCCACATCGCACGGCCGACGTCTTTAATTTCCTGAATGGATATTTCGATGATCGTGTGATTGCTTTGGGCTATCCGAAACATACAGGAGGCGGCGTGGATTGGCCTCCCTATTCGCCAGACATGAACCCCTGTGACTTCTTTCTGTGGGGACACTTGAAAGACCAGGTGTACCGCCAGAATCCAGAAACAATTGAACATCTGAAGCAGTGCATCTCATCCGCATGTGAAGCCATTCCGTCAGACACGTTGTCAAAGGTTTCGGGTAATTTCACTCAGAGACTACGCCATATTATTGCTACGCATGGTGGATATGTGGAAAATATCGTACTATAGAGTTTCCCAGAGCGCAACGCCATCTACTGTTGACAATTGTAACTACTGTAATTTCGAAAGTTTGTCTGCCTGAAAATATATGTTGTCCTAAGCATATTGCAACAAACGGTGTATTTCTATCGCTGCTCGTTTAGTTTGTATTGCCGTTTCAAATATACCGGTCATTTTTGAAACACCCTGTGGCTTTACTCCATCAAAATCGAATCACGGAAAAAAACATATCTTGATTTAATGTTTTATGAGTCTCCTCAGCTTAGTATTTGCGATGTGTACCTCAGTGACGGCGTAATACACCAAATAAGCAATAAATGTCGCTGTTGGTTTCGTAGTATACCAAAGACCCAATAGAATGTGCCTTTACTTTTGTACCTCAGTGACAGAAATATTTCTGGAGGTTCACGTCAGTGAAAATTCAGCGCTGCTATCTTATCTTTATGAATACAAACTAACAATGGATGCACTTGGCTAGTATACACGGATTTATTGGTTTAGCTTTGCTTATTGTAAACTTAACGAAGTTGCTGTGCTTCTTTTCATTGCTTTTACTTATATTTGACTTCCTGACTGAGTTCGCGTTGGGATTTGGGTGCCTACTTATTACATTTCGATTTAGTTTTGTTAATGAAAATAGGTGTCTAGAAATACGCTAGAACGACCAAAAAACTGAGGACTATGCCGTGCCGGCCGAGGTGGCCGAGCGGTTCTAGGCGCTACAGTCTGGAACCGCGCGACCGCTACCGTCGCAGGTTCGAATCCTGCCTCGGGCATGGATGTGTGTGGTGTCGTTAGGTTAGTTAGGTTTAAGTAGTTCTTAGTTCTAGGGGACTGATGACCTCAGAAGTTAAGTCCCATAGTGCTCAGAGCCATTTGAACCACTTGGCTATGCGATCTCAAGAATCCAATAAAGATCGTGAGCTGAGACTTGGTGCTGCCAGAGAACATGAGGTTTTAACTTCTTTCTAAAAGCTAAGAACCACGCAACTGATCGAGAGCGTGCCGCGTGGCATTAGCAGAGCGGTCTAGGGCGCTGCAGTCATGGACTGGTTGGGTGATCCCGGCAGAGGTTAGAGTCCTCCCTCGGGCATGGGTGTGTTTGTCCTCAGGGTAATTTAGGTTAAGTAATGTGTAAGATTAGGGACTGATGACCTTAGCAGTTACGTCCCATAAGATTTCACACATATTTGAACATTTTTTTTAATCGCTGGTGGACGACTAATGGTATTCGAAGCGACGGTTTCCTATACAGGTAGCGCACTAAAGGCTTGCGAGAAAAACTTGATAGTTATCTACAGGGAATGTTTACCTATTCTCGCTCCTACGTTATCTGTAATGTCGTCACAATGGACGTACAGCGATCCAGAGGATTGAAATTGTAGTACTTATAAACAGTCTTTGATCTTAAGAGCCTTTTACTTGGATCTAGTTTCGATCGTTAACGATGAGCCACAGATCAGTCTACAAGACATAAAAAGAATGTGTGTATAAGTATAAGCAATACACAAATATTAGAAATTATTTGCAATAACACCTACATGCAACGTGCAAAGGCTACAGCATAGAAACCAGAGTAATACCGTCCTAGGTGAACAAACGGTGCATTGCTTTCGTTTCTTCTTTTTCCAGATTGCATTCGACTTTTAAAATCTAGTATATTTCTCTGTCCATTGTTTATTTTATTTCAGCACTCAGGTACATCCTGTGCCCAGTTCTGAACGTTGTTATGTCTAACAACTTTCACGGTAGCATAAAGGTACTGCAAAGCACTTTCGGGGTCGGCCTTCAGAATAAAGCCGCATTCACCTATCGTAGGTTTTTTTTAATGTGTGACTGCTACTCTCTAATAAACGAATGGAAAATGAGATGCATAAAACTAAATTGTTATCAAAATGTTAATAAAATATGCGCATTATCAAGAACATTAATTTATCCGAGTGTACCATCTCGAACGTACTGTGAAAAGATAAGTTTCCTTATCAGTTTTAGTCCATACTTCATTCATCATTACCGTAATATATGCCGTCATTGATATGTATGTTTTGCGTAATTATCATACTTCTTTCGTTTGCTCTTAGTCTGAACATAGTCTTTCTTCTGTCTGTTACAGTGGCCGAGTAATTTTCGCGAAGAGCGTTTCAGAAAACTAGAAAGTCCTCTGGTATTAACGGCCGTCATGACAAAACGGAAACAAACAACCTCCTGGAAGCTGTCATTTGCTCCAGGCTTGCAGAGATGGCTTATTTAGTTAAAGGATGAGAGCGATTTTATCTAAATGAGTTTCTCTTGCCGCTTCAAGTGTTCCATTGTAAGAAAGAACCAGGGGTATAATTGCTCTGTTTTAAAGGAAATTGCAGTTAACTGCGAAGCTCTTTGCTGATGCCAAAATTTGCTTACATTTTGTCGAACAAAGGCTGAAATGTTTTAATAAGTCGGTGTTTACAAGGGCGGAAAGCAGCGATAGGAACAGTCGACATTGCTCTGTTCGTCAAAGTAAACACTGCGTAACGTTCGATTCTGCGTAAATTGCAGTGAATAAAAGCATCATTCCTTGTCCAATCGCCGGGCGCGGTAGCCGTGCGGTTCTGGCGCTGCAGTCCGGAACCGCAGGACTGCTACGGTCGCAGGTTCGAATCCTGCCTCGGGCGTGGGTGTGTGTGATGTCCTTAGGTTAGTTAGGTTTAAGTAGTTCTAAGTTCTAGGGGACTTATGACCTAAGATGTTGAGTCCCATAGTGCTCTGAGCCCCCCCCCCCCCTTGTCCAATCACTGTATTACCATAAAATAGTAGTGATTTTGGAACGATGTTAACATTGTTGAGATACCGTTACCCCGACAAATAATCATCTTGAGGTTGAAGCTCTTGTGTCCGTGTTTGCTTGCAGTTAAATTTGTTTTTGGAGGGGGTCGGCCTTAAAGCAAAACAATTTTATTCAATTTTTACCCAGACGTGTTTCGCTGATTTTTAGCATCAGCAGTGGGCTTTTATTTTCTTTCGTGTAGTGTTACCACATGCAGTTGTTTTCCTGCTTTTTATGTTTTGCGTTATAGTTATTTTCCCTCCAAAGTCTGTCACTTTTTCTGGTTTCCTCGTTACATTCACAGTGGAAAACTGCACTATTTAACTTCCACTGTAACTGTTTATAAATTATGAAAACAAGATGGCGGACAGCAGCCTTGTATTCTGTAACGGTTGTAGCCTTTCTCTGCCTTATTTCATTTAAGCATAGAGAGAGAGAAAAAAACGACCTTTCATGTGCTTCGTTACGTATTCTAGACCCTGCACCTACATCTATACACTGCTGAAATGGTTCAAATGGCTCTAAGCACTATGGGACTTAACATCCTAGGCCTAGAACTACTTCAACCTAACTAACCTAAGGGCTATACTCTGCAAGGCAGGGTCTGGTGTGGTATTTTGTGTACCTTAGTCACGTCCGCCTTTTCTTGTTCCAATCGCATATGGTCCACGTGAAGAACGATAATTGGTAATCCTGCGTGTGAGCTCGATATCTCTTTAATTTTACCTTGATGGTCTTTTCTTGAGATATGCTTAGGAAGGAGAAATATATTGAAGGATTCTTTTAGGAACGTACAGTCTCGGAATTTTAACAGTAAACCTCAATGTGATGCAGGATACCTCTACTGCAGCGTCTCCTAATGGGGTTGGATGAGCATATCCATGAGGCT
Organism: Schistocerca gregaria; assembly: GCF_023897955.1. Lineage (NCBI taxonomy): Eukaryota > Metazoa > Arthropoda > Insecta > Orthoptera > Acrididae > Schistocerca > Schistocerca gregaria. Next base: position 239,764,351 of record NC_064926.1, read on the forward strand.
TTCACGCTTCCTAAATGAACCTGTAACGATACACGTTGCTCCTCTTTGGATCTCAGCTCTCTAGAAATTCTATCTGGCAGACGAGCAATGTCCAAGTACTGGTGGAGCAAGGATTTTGTAAGCTACCTCCTTTGTATATGGATTATACTTCCTGAGGATTCCTCCAATAAATCACAGTCTGGCATCTGCCTTACCTGCAATTAGTTTTCCGTGCTCGTTCCACTTTAGATCGCTCCGCTGGCATACTCGATGATATTCAATTGATGTGGCCGCACCAGCTTGCCTAGATGACTGCCGAGCCGATTGCTTAGGTTAAAGCTGAGTCAAGGTAGTAACAACAGGAATATTGAAAAATCCAACATGTCTGTTTTTAACAAAACTGCGTTACCTATTTTTTTATTTTAAAAATCTCATGAGACTTAACTGCTAAGGTCATCAGTCCCTAAGCTTACACACTACTTAACGTTAATTATCCTAAGGACAAACAAACACACACCCATGCCCGAGGGAGGACTCGAACCTCCGCCGGGAACAGCCACACAGTCCATGACTGCTGCGCCGCCGACCGCTCCGCTAATCCCGCGCGGCTGGGTTACCTATGATTTTGTATTTTAAACATATAGGCCGAACATGATATAAAGAAATTCCATACGTTTTGGATTTTTCTGTTTTGTAATGCTACAATTGTATCATCTACATTGAAGAGAAGGCCCTGCATGTACAAAATGTGTGGCTTTCTGAAAATTTCATGTTCTCAGCACTGTTTTAAACAGAGAGAATAATAGATATGTGGCTATACATGACAAGCGAATGCTTGAACTGAGACGATAACTACCATTCCTATTAAAGGAAGAACTCATCCAGAACGTCTACACTGACATATGCCATGTATCAAAGACTGAACCATGTGCAAGGTATATTTCCAAAGAGAATGGAAAATAGGCATATTTTGTTTGATTTTTGTCCATATTAGTGATTTATGCTTATTTATCACAAAATATTGAGAAAGTCCACATTTTCACTAAATACAGAGTGTATCAAAAAGTGTCATCAGCTTTGGCATGTCTATATTTCTGAAATTAATAAACAAATACAATGAATTTTTGTCTTTTGATGTACGGGAAACTCAAAAAGTTTCTTTTGCATACCTTTTAATAGGCGTTAAATATGCCCCACTTGAGATGTCAAAGCAGTACTCAAATTGTTCGCACACTACAGCGGGCATGTCTTGAGTTACAGCTTCCACAGCTGTTGTTATGCGATGCCTCAGTTCATTCACTTTTGTTGGTAACGGAGGCACGTAAACGGAGTCTTTTATAAACCCCCGCAAGATATAATCACATACAGTCAGGTCTGGTGAGCGTGGAGACCAGTAATGTAGGACTAAATCATTTGGTCCACTGCAAGCGATCCACCGTTCAGTAATCCTTTGGTTTAAAAATTGGCGCACATCCAGATGCCGGTGGGTGGTGCCACACCCTAGTGGTAAACAAAGTCGTTTGCATCAGTCTACAACTGTGGGAAAAGCAAGCTCTCAAGCATATGAAGATATGTCCTTCCTGAAACAGTGCTCTCGGCAAAGAAAAATGGTACATACACTTTTTCCAGTGAAACTGCACAAAACAGATTAAATTTTCAAATAAATGTTCAAATGTGTGTGAAATCTTATGGGACTTAACTGCTAAGGTAATCAGTCCCTAAGCTTACACACTACTTAACCTAAATTATCCTAAGGACAAACACACACGCCCATGCCCGAGGGAGGACTCGAACCTCCGCCGGGACCAGCCGCACAGTCCATGACTGCAGCGCCAGAGACCGTCCGGCTAATCCCGCGCGGCAATTAAATTTTGGAGAGTCCCTCTCATGTTGTACAACTTCATGGGGTTGTTCTGTAGCCCATATTCTCACTTATGACGGTTCACCTTTCCATTTAAATGGTATGTTGCCTCGTCACTAAACGCTAAGAGTGGAAGAAAACTGTCATCCTCCATCTTGCCAAGAACGAAGTTACAGAGCTCCGCACGTTGTTGTTTGTCACCTTCATGAATTTTGTATGGTTTCTTGTGTAAACGTAGACGCAACACGCGCCAGACGGACATCAGGAGCATGTTGAGCCATCGAGCTGCACGGCCAACGTATTTCTACGGACTTCTTGTGAAACTATGGCGGATGCGTTCGACGTCTGTGCCAGACATTCGGGAACGGCCCGGCGTTTTCCCTCTGCACAAAAAACCTGTTCCTCGGAATTGTTGATGCCATCGTCTAATTCTCTGTGCTGTAGGAGGATCCACGCCATACCTAGTACGAAAGTCACGCTGAATAATTGTTACTGACCCACACTGCGCAAAACGTAGAACACAAAACGCTTTCTCTTGTTCCGACACCATTTTTGCTAGAACTGGTGGGGGCGCACATTGCTGCTACCTAGCGGGAACCATGTAAAACTAGAGTGTTTGCTCTTTCCGACAGTACGTTGCGCACACACATATCTCAGATAACATAATAATTATGACAGTTGAAAGAAAAACAGCCCTCGGTCACTATTTTTAACAAATGAACCTGGTTTCAACACTGCTAGGAGTGTCTTCCTCAGAATTTAAATCAAAGAATGGTCTATATTCTATAACATGGTCACAGAATTATGGCTAAAAACGTATGATAGGGTCTAAGTACGGAATCATTGTACTTATATGTCATTTATAAAACAATAAATATGCCAAAAGGACATTAGTCACAAAGATATTTAAGATGAAGAAAACTTGTGCAAGTAACGAGCAGCCCTTAGTGGCTCGCCATCACAGTTTTCTTTATCTTAAATATCTTGTGACTAATGTCCTTTTGGCACATTTATTATTTTATAAATGACATAAGTACTGCCAATCTTTTACGATGATTCCGTACTTATACCCTATCATACGTTTTTAGTCATAATTCTGTGACCATGTTATAGAATATAGACCATTCTTTGATTTAAATTCTGAGGAAGACACTCCTAACAGTGTTGAAACCAGGTTCATTTGTTAAGAATAGTGACCGAGGGCTGTTTTTATTTCAATTGTATTCACGGTCTCTGAACGTGCAACCATGTACAAAATTTTGTAATAATTATGATTTTTTTTAATCGGATGATTCTTTCGATGCACCCTGCACATTTTAACTTGCAGAAAACGTATCACGATTGTCTACAGTGCTTTGGCATTCTTCCTTCTACATTCATTTAACAAAAAAATGAGAAGCAAACCAGAATGTCAGCAGAATTTTAAAACCTGGGGTGTTTTTTGTATCTCTTTAAAATTTAGTTTTTTTGGGCATGAGGGATTTCTTAATATTTCCAGTCAGTTCGTATTTAGGTTCGCGGGTGCTGGGAATGTCATCTGACGTAGTGCGTTTTTCGTTCAGTCGTTAGATATTGTAATTTGCACAGGAAGAATTCTGTAGTGCTGCGTCCGTCAGCACTTCCCACCACGTGAGCGGAGAGGTCGCCGCCCTCCAGCCGGCCACTCGCGTCAGCACTCAGAGCTCGTCGGTCCTGACTCGTCAGCACGCCGCGCCTCTCAGCCCTGCAGCACGCCTCGACGTCAGCGGCAACGGCAGCCGACGCGTCAGCAGCCGTCAGTTGTTCTCCGCGCGGACGCATCAGCGAGCTGAGCCGAGTAACGGTCTTGCAAACGGCGCAGCTTCGTACGGCTGCTGCTATTGCTAATGAGCAGTCTCACAGGAGGTGAGTGAACCTTAAAACTGTAATAAAGGCCACTGCTAGCCTAGTGCTGTCCCTCATCCGTGCGCAAAAATGGAAACGGACACGCAAATTCATCGATGAGATCGCAACGGAACTAAAGTAAAGAACGTCTTCTTCAGTGTCCAAACCTTGTTTAAGCGCAACATAGCCTACGTCTGTTGCCAAGAGACTTCCCAAGTGGACTTACTAAAATAAGAGAATGTAAAACTAAGACAAGCACCCGCCAGGTTAGCCTAGAGCGCTATTGCGCTGCTTCCTGGACTCGGATGGGCGCGCCGGCCCCGGATCGGAGGCTGGTGTGCTGGCCAACCTGGATGTGGTTTTTAGGCGGTTTTCCACATCCCACTGGGTGAATACCAAGCGGGTCCCCACGTCCCGCCTTACTTACAAGGCTCGCAGACTTCTGAACACATTCACACTATTCCATGGATTACACTAGACACAGACAGTTGGGGTACACTAATTCCATCCAGGACAGGAAGGACATCCGGCTACCCCTTAAATTAACCTTGCCAAATCCGATTAACCATGCCGACCCTGCGTCATTGTGGGAAAATGACACAAGCAAAAGAAAGAAAGTAAGACTAAGACAAGAAGTTGACAGGTACACAAATGCTATTGTAAGACACCACCTGGAGACAGTTGAGTCACTTAAGGCATCCTTATGCAGGACGAGGCAGCTAACGCTGATGTTGACGCGGGCAGGGAATACGATCTCACGAGAGAGCACCGTCGGCACATAACACAATTTTAAAAGAGAACAGCAGTGCGATACCTGGAAACGTACACTGGCGAAAATCACAGTTTGATCCAACACGTAAATATGACCAGTAAAGCAGAGACTATACTCAACAGACTTGCACGCATTAACACTACACAGTACACACTACCAATCGCACTTACCAGAGAATGCTGTTGTGCTCTCGATGAGTCGATGAAAAGCTTCGCAGCAAGCGTATGGTCACACTGACTCTAGTGACCAAAAGGGAAAGTGCGTCGTGGGCAAAGGATCACACTTCTGAGACTGCCGGGAGCATTCTGCACTACCTCAACGGAGATGCCGTGATGCTGGGTGTCTTCTCGATTGACATACTACTGTCTTAAGAGGAGAGACGCCCTAAGAAAAAATAAAAAAGGAGGAGGACCTCGAACGCAAACCTCAGCTGAACACTTAGCGATTGGATTTCTGGAAAAAGGAGTGAGACCAAAACGATAATGACCGTAGCATGTATAACTTCTTCCGGAAGATCAGGAAACGATGATTCATGCCAGCCCTGGTCGTGGCACTACAAAAAACTAGCGCTAATAGCATAGGGACATAGGGAACACATACGACACAGATCTGTAAGTTCACGGTATTGGTGACAGTTGAGAAAACCTTCCCGAAACACAAGTACTACAAAATGCCACTGTTTCCTGCACGTGTACCCCGACACCAATATGGAATATGATCATCATGCACACATACGCAGGCCGCATAACGGGTTGGCATACTCTGGATCAGGTGGTCGAGCAGCCGCTGGGGTATAGCCTCCCATTCTTGCACCAGTGCTTGTCGGAGCTCCTGAAGTATCGTAGGGGTTTGAGGACGTGCAGCGATACGTCGACCGAGAGCATCCCAGAGGTGCTTGATGGGGGTTAGGTCTAGAGAACAGGCAGGCCACTCCATTCGACTGATATCTTCTGTTCCAGGGTACTCCTCCACGATGGCAGTTCGGTAGGGCCGTGCGTTATCATCTATCAAGAGGAAGGTGGGACCCACTGCACCCGTGAAAAGGCGGACATACTGGTGCAAAATGACGTCCCGACACACCTGACCTCTTACAGTTCCTCTGTCAAAGACATGCAGGGGTGTACGTGCACCAATCATAATCCCACCTCACACCATCAAACGACGACCTCCATACAGGTCCCTTTCAAGGATATTAAGGGGGTGGTATCTGGTCCTGGCTCACGCCAGATGAAAACACGGCGAGAATCACTGTTCTGACAATAACTGGACTCGTCCGTCAGTATAATCTGGGACCACTGTTCCAATGACCGAGTACTGTGTTCTTGACACCAGGCTTTACGGGCTCTCCTGTGACCAGGGCTCAGTACAATACACCTTGCTGGTCTCGGGGTGAATTAACCATCTCTGTTAAGTCATTTGTAGACTGTGTGTCTGGAGACAACTGTTCCAGTGGCTGTGGTAAGTTCCAAGCAAGGCTACCTGCAGTACTCCGTGGCTGTCTGATGTCACTGATGGTGAGATATCGGTCTTATTGTGGTGTACACTGTGGACGTCCCGTACTGTAGCGCCTGGACACGTTTCATTGCTATAATCTTGAGATTATACTTCGTGGCAGACGGACGGACCGTGCTACGAATTCTGTGTTTGACCTACCTCCAGTCGCCCTAGCATTCTACCCTTCATAACGTATTCAATATGCGTTCTTTGAGCCATTTTCAACACACAGTCACCATTAGCACGTCTGTTAACGTCTGCCCACTTACTCGCTGCACCGTACTCTCACATGCACCAGCACACCTCTGCGTATGTGGACTGCTGCAAGCACCACCGTGCAACGACCGCAGGTCAAATGCACAGCATGGTCATAACCCGAGGTGATTTAAGCCCGCAAACCGCCCACCACCGTATCATCATTATCCTTAATTTATGAGCATGAGTGTAAAACCACACCTCCATGAGAGAATACATCATCTATAAACAAAAGAGACCTTACAGGCATCGTAGCAGACGTCAAAGAGACGAATGGATTGGTTCAGATATGGACTCCAGTACAACAAACTCCACCAACTCTGGCGCAGAGAACATAACACACGGAGAACAACAAATGGACACCTAAGTATAGGAACATTAAACACAGATCAAACTGGATAAACAGGCTGCAGAGTCTTGCACCGCAAGGATTATGGGTGGCCGGTATCTTCTTTCTACAACACAAATGCATAGGTGATTAATATGGTTCTTTATTTACATGAAGCTGCTACTTAACTTGAAGATAGTCCATGTTCGTCATACAAGCTCATTAGTAACTTTCCTCCTGCAGACAATATAGGTAGTCTTGTTATTACAAACTTTACTCACTAATCTGGTCGCTATGCACTGTTGTAGACTAAGATGAATTACACCTGCTCTGCGATCGAACTGACAGACGCCAAACTGGAGTGTGTGTCAGTGATGCCCTTCGGTGAGCGGCGGCTGCCTAAATGCATACTGTCGAGAAGGCATTGTCGGCGTGTTCTTGTCAGTGTGTCTCTGGCCTCTCTCGTGACAGGCGCGTTTGATTAAGCTTCTACTATCGATCTTCGCGCTATATCTTTGACAACCGATGTGCTGGTGACAGCTTACGCCAGCACACGTATGTTATCGATATAATGGTGGTCGGTTATTGTACCAGGCGCCACTTTAAACATGTTGCTGTGATGAGTAGATTTTTAGCAAATAACGTAAGTTCGACTAAGAGTGCACACAGTAACACAACACATGTCAACAGTAAATTTTTATCAGATAATATACAAACACATGTAGAACCTAGAAATAAGCAGACCAGCGTATCAACACACCTTAGTAAGTACCCTCAGGAGCAACTGCGCAGGGACGTCGGGCCCGAGGTCCCATTCCGACACCTCCTCCTTGAGCAGCGTAGATGAAGGGACCTCTACTACTCTATCTATCTAATCTTCTTTCATCGCTCTTGTTTAATTCTTTTCTTTTATAAGTTTTTACTTCCACCCTGATCTATATTAGTTTTAGAAGTATGATGCAGCAGCCATATACACAAAGAAAGACGACGAAGATCTCCACTTGGCCCCACCTCCATGCGACGCCGCATGGGCAACGTAGCCTGTGCCCTCAGCTGAGTAGCAGAAGATGGGCGTGGTGGGGGTCGTTGGTTCCCGCTAAGTGGACTGGGTGAACCACAATGGCCCACACAGAACATACTAGGCGGCAGGCTCTAGTAATCCAAGTGAAGCGTGAAGAAAACGTTGCCCTTTGATCTTTCTTCAGTTGTGTAATCATACAACAATGAGCCGTTCTGTTTATTTATGTACAGTACCTTACATTTTTTTAGGCAGAATGTGACGAACGTTTCCGAACGGTATTCTCAATTCCACGGTCATGTTCCATAACGTGAGTCCCCGTTGTCGTGAATCAGCTCCTCCACGCGAGGTGTGTTGACATATGTTGATGCCGTGCTGGGTTGGACTCTGAGATCCACGTCGACGACATTTTCCACAATGGTCGCAAACTTTCAACACCATTCTGCGACTTGCTGGCGAGACATTACAGTCTCACCATAAACCTGTTCCAGCTGCCGATAAATCTTAGCCGCAAGTGCATGTTTCGCCCACAGAAGTCGAAAATCCGAGCGGATTCTTCGAGGGACCAGTTTTCCAAGGCCGGCCACTGTGGCCGAGCGGTTCTAGGCGCTTCAGTCCGGAACCGCTTTGCTGCTACGGTCACAGGTTCAAATCCTGCCCCGGGCATGGATGTGTGTTATGTCCTTAGGTTAGTAAGGTTTACGTAGGTCTAAGTCTAGGGGGCGGATGACCTCATATGTTATGTCCCATAGTGCCTAGAGCCATTTGAACCATTTTTGAACCAGTTTTCCAAATGAGTCACCATTTGTGCTTACCTTAAGTGGCGGGTGGCTGAAACTCTGCACAATTGCCAACAGGATGTATCAGAATTATCGAAAACTACTAATTTCACTATAAGAGACGAAACTCCAGGAATATCGGCTTTGCAACTTTAGCTTCAGATCACCCTCGTGTGAGGCAGTCATGGAGCATGTCTCTTCCATGTGATGGGTGCATATGAGGGTGTCACCGTCGCAAGAAAAGAAAGAAACGCAGGTAGGTTTCAATTGGGTTGATTCCAGGCCGTCCTCCTCAAAATGTTCCAAATACGAGGGCGTGCTAGAAAGTATTGTCTCCGAATTTATTGTGTGTAAACTCTTAAAACTTTTTAAATAAAACAAACTTTATTAACATTCTACATCTTAACTCTTCATGTCTACATATTTATTTCTCAACATTGTCACCCCGGTAAGGAGCAGATTTCTCCCAACGAGAGAAGAATCTACTTTTAACAGATGACGCCAACATGTTTTATTTTATGTTCTCAATATAGTCTGACTTATAGAATGTCACGCGTCTTACTCGGTTGGCTTTGCTGTTTCGCTCACAGAAGTTGCAACCCTTTGCAGCTAGAGGGCTCCGAACTGTAGTGTGTAACGTCCCAACGTGTAACGTAACTGTGGCAGCGTGTGACAAATAGCGTGCTGCAATCGGGCTTCTAACCGTAGAAAAAGTTCGTCATCTTCGAGCACCTTCTCCTTCACCATGGCAATGACAGACCACACACGAGGGCTGCGACATCTTCAACAATCCGACGCCTAGAATGTCTGACTGTTGATGGAGCCACAACCTGACGTCTGCTTGCACTGCTTCATTACTATCAAAGTGAAGTCCTCGAATGTCTTCTTTTAGTTTTGGAAACCGATGAAAATCGGATGGGGTGAAGTCGGGACCGCATAGAGGTTGAGCGATGACAGTGCACCCAAGGCGTCGGGTTGTTGAAGATGTCGCAGCGCTGAGGGATTACAGTATGCTGTGTGTCACGAACCAACATAGTTATGTTATACGTGTGGTATTTGTTCTTTTGGACATCTCCAAAAGATTAGACACCATTTTCATCCTGCAGCCATTATCAGTCAAGACATAAAGGAATTAATGACATTAGCTGCCAGTGGGCATTGATTCAAATCAACGGGGAAAGCTGATAATTTGTGCCAGACAAGAACTCGAATCCAGGTCTCCTGCTTACTTGACTGATACACTGACCACTGCCCTATTCGGACACAGTTGTCATTGCAGCTGCACAGACGTACCTAGCACGCCTTCCGTCAGATCCCAATTCTCAAGTTATCGACACGCTACTATTGTTAGTGCCCCTTGCCTATTACCCTCATTACTCGCGGCGCTTCGCCGATTCCAGTAAAAATTCGAAAGTGGTGTGCATCCGCGCTGAAGTGATGATTAGCCGTCCGAAAAAAAAGACACCACATACGTAATTACGGCGAGGAAGGCGAGTGATCAGTTCACTGCACATGCACACTATGCTCATACTCTTACGCGAATTTGCGAAATGCCGATCACTACATTAGTAGCGTACGGGTAACTAGAATCTGGGTATGACGGGAGGCGTGCTGCGGTAGTCCGTGCATCTTCAACTGTGTCCGAATGGTGCAATGGTCAGTGCAGTAACAGTTGCAGTGAGCAGGAGACCCGGATTCGAATCCCAGTCCGGCAGAAATTTGCAAATTTCCCCACTGGCAGCTAATATCACTAATTCCTTCGTATACTGATAGTTACGTTACACATCGCTACTTTACGCTCTACGATTCGGAGCTCTCTAGCAGAGGAGGAGGTTAGTGTTTTACATCCCGTCGACAACGAGGTCATTAGAGACGGAACACAAGTTCGGATTAGGAAAGGTTTGGGAAGGAAATCGATCGTGCCCATTCAAAGGAACCATTCCGGCATTTGCCTGAAACGATTTAGGGAAATCACGGAAAACCTAAATCAGCATGGCCGGAGACGGGTTCGAACCGTCGTCCTACCGAATGCGAGTCCACTGTGCAAACCAATGCGCCACTTCGCTCTGTCTCTAGCGGCAGAGAGATGCAACAGCGAAGCGGAAAAGTCGACCAAACGATATGCATAACATGAATACCTCAACGGGTATCGAGAACTGACTACAAAGTACACTACTGGCCATTAAAATTGCTACGCCACGAAGATGACGTGTTACAGACGCAAAATTTAACCGAAAGGAAGAAGATGCTATGATATGCAAATGACTACCTTTTTAGGTGGCGACACCTACAACGTGCTGGCACGAGGAAAGTTTCCAACCGATTTCTCATACACAAACAGCACTTGAGCGGCGTTGCCTGGTGAAACGTAGTTGTGATGCCTCGTGTAGGGAGGATAAATGTGTACCATCACGTCGGATTGTAGTCTATCGCGATTGCGGTTTATCGTATCGCGACATTGCGTTGGTCGAGAAACAATGACTATTACCAGAATATGCAATCGGTGGGTTCAGGATGGTAATACGGAACGCCGTGCTGGATCCAAACGGCCTCGTATCACTAGCAGTCGAGATAACAGGCATCTTAACCGCATGGCTGTAACGGATCGTGCAACTACGTATCGATCCCTGAGTCAACAGATGGGGACGGCTGCAAGACAACTACCATCTGCACGAACAGTTCGACGACGTTTGCAGCATGGACTATCAGCTCGGAGACCATGGCTGCGGTTACCCTTGACGCTGCATCACAGACAGGAGGTCCTGCGATGGTGTACTCAACGACAAACCTGGGTGTACGAATGGCAAAACGTCATTTCTTCGGATGAATCCAGGTTCTGTTTACAGCATCATGATGGTCGCAGCCGTGTTTGTCGACATCGCGGTGAACGCACATTGGAAGCGTGTATTCCTCATCGCCATACTGGCGTATCACCCGGCGTAATGGTATGGGGTGCCGTTGGTTACACGTCTCGGTCACCTCTTGTTTGCATTGACGGCATTTTGAACAGTGGACGTTACATTTCAGATGTGTTACGACCCGTGGCTCTACCCTTTATTCGATCCCTGCGACACCCTATATTTCAGCAGGATAATGCACGACCGCATGTTGCAGGTCCTGTACGGGCCTTTCTGGATACAGAAAATGTTCGACTGCTGGCCTGGCCAGCACATTCTCCAGATCTCACACCGACCGAAAACGTCTGGTCAATGGTGGCCGAGCAACCGGCTCGTCACAAAACGCCAGTCACTACTCTTGATGAACTATCGTATCGTGTTGAAGGTGCATGGGCAGCTGTACCTGTACACGCCATCCAAGCTCTGTTGGACTCAATGCCCAGGCTTATCAAGGCCGTCATTACGGCCAGAGGTGATTGTTCTGGGTACTGATTTCTCAGGATCTATGCATCCAAATTGCGTGATAATGTAATCAAAAATGGTTCAAATGGCTCTGAGCACTATGGGACTAAACATCTATGGTCATCAGTCCCCTAGAACGTAGAACTACTTCAACCTAACTAACCTAAGGACAGCACACAACACCCAGCCACCACGAGGCAGAGAAAATCCCTGACCCCGCCGGGAATCGAACCCGGGAACCCGGGTGTGGGAAGCGAGAACGCTACCGCACGACCACGAGATGCGGGCAGTAATGTAATCACATGTCAGTTCTAGTATAATATATTTGTCCAATGAATACCCATTTATCATCTGCATTTCTTCTTAGTGTAGCAATTTTAATGGCCACTACTGTAGTAGTGGCACTAGTAACTATTTTTAATAAAGTTGTTTCAGGAAATGAAATACGGCAAGAATGGCGAGCCGTGGCGACATTGTGTGGTGTAGATGTTGGCGACAGCTGATAAAAGTGGACTCCCAATGGCTACGGCTCCCGTCGCGCCTCTTTCGCCCGCAGCGTGAGCGTGAAGCGCGAGTACACGGCTGGTAAGCACGTCACGGAGGGGGCAGGGCGGGGGCATCGATTTTGCGCCTCCCTCTCCCGCCTGCCGCCTGCCGCCTCCCAGATTTCCCTGTGGCCTGGCCGTCGCCCTTGCCCGCTACCGTGCCATCCCGAGCCTGTAGCGGCGCGAGCTGACAGCGGCGCAAACAGAACGCTGAACCGCACCGCCGTCTCCAGCCACAAACTTTGTTTACCGACAATTACTTTACGCTGACAGATGCATTACGTTTTTTCTCCTCTTTCTGCTTTAGAAATCAGTCATTTATGATAGGACCCATTTTTTGTTGTCTCCGGAAGTTTTACTGATCATTGATGTTTATCTCTCCCTTACCCTTCGGGGTTCCCACTCCACCCGAAGGCAGCGGTTCCCTTCTCATTTGCTCCCCAGAAAGGCTGGTCGCTTCATCTACCAACTTTGTGTACCGAAGTCTCCTTCTTCGCCGCTACTGCCATTAACGTCTTCAACCGAAACACTGGACATGTGTTCCCTGCTATACCCCATGAGAAGGGTCTCTGCCTCATCTCAGCCATCCTGTCACTCGGGCCTATTGAAGTGCAAGATGCCCTACCCCTTCGACGTGGACGCGCAGACAAAAATTACTAAAGTGGGGCGATAGGGAGTGTGGCCCCATCTTCCTTGAGCGTAAGAAGAGCACTGAAAAAAAAAAAAAAATGCAAACGGCTCTGAGCACTATGGGACTTAATACCTGAAGTCATCAGTCCCGTAGGACTTAGAAATACTTAAGCCTAACTAACCTAAGGACATCACATACATCCATGCCCGAGGCAGGATTCGAACCTGCGACCACAGCGGTCGCTCGGTTCCAAACTGAAGCGCCTAGAACCGCTCGGCCACACTGGGAGAAGCGTTCTATGACATTGAATGTAAAATTTTGTCAACCGATCTGAATAAAAACCCTTAATCAGTAAGCGATTCGAAATCCTCTATTCGTTCGCTCAGTGACCATACTGGCACCGAAACGGAAGATAACAGACTGAATTCGGTATCTTTTTTCACATCGGAAGACCGTACGATGGAAGATATTAACATAACCCATCGCGGAATAGAAAAGCAACCACAATCGCCTAGTACTAAAAAATCATCACCATCGAATGAGGTACCTACACAATTCTACAAAGATTATGCGAAAGAATTTTCTCCTCTTCCTGCAGCAGTTAGTTAGCTGGAGCAACGAAGAGTACACAGCGACTGTAAAAAAGCGCAGATCATTCCCGTTTTGAAGAAGGGTCTTATGACAAATGCACATCATTATAGGCCTATATCGGTTACGTTCATCTATTTTAGAATTATGCAACATGTGTTATCCTCAGGAACTATGATGTATAGGACAGCGAAAATCTCCTGTATATAAATCAACAAGGGTTCTGCAAACAGAAATCTTCTGAAACTCAACTCGCTCTGTTCCTCCATGAGATCCATAGGCATTGGACACCGTCCCGCACTGTCATTTAGTGAATAAAATACGAGTGTAAAGACTATCGGACCAGATTTGCGCCGCGCGGGGTAGCCGAGCGGTCTCAGGCGCTGCAGTCATGGACTGTGTGGCTGATACCGGCGGAGGTTCGAGTCCTCCCTCGGGCATGGGTGTGTGTGTTTCTCCTTAGGATAATTTAGGTTAAGTAGTGTGTAAGCTTAGGGACTGATGACCTAAGCAGTTAAGTCCCTTAAGATTTCACACGCACTTGAACCAGATTTGCGACTGGATTCAAGACTTCCTTGCAGGTAGAACTCAACACATCGTTCTTAACGGAACAACTTCAGTTGCTGAAAAGAGAATTTCTGAAGTACTCCATGGAAGTTTTATAGGTCCGTTACTGTTTTCTGTGTGTATTAATGATACAGTAGAAAGCGTCGAAAGCTCTTTAAGACTGAATGAGATTTTCACTCTGCAGCGGAGTGTGCGCTGATATGAAACTTCCTGGCAGATTAAAACTGTGTGCCCGACCGAGACTCGAACTCGGGACCTTTGCCTTTCGCGGGCAAGTGCTCTACCAACTGAGCTACCGAAGCACGACTCACGTCCGGTACTCACAGCTTTACTTCTGCCAGTATCCGTCTCCTACCTTCCAAACTTTACAGAAGCTCTTCTGCGAACCTTGCAGAACTAGCACTCCTGAAAGAAAGGATACTGTGGAGACATGGCTTAGCCACAGCCTGGGGGATGTTCCCAGAATGAGATTTTCACTCTGCAGCGGAGTGTGCGCTGATATGAAACTTCCTGGCAGATTAAAACTGTGTGCCCGACCGAGACTCGAACTCGGGACCTTTGCCTTTCGCGGGCAAGTGCTCTACCAACTGAGCTACCGAAGCACGACTCACGTCCGGTACTCACAGCTTTACTTCTGCCAGTATCCGTCTCCTACCTTCCAAACTTTACAGAAGCTCTTCTGCGAACCTTGCAGAACTAGCACTCCTGAAAGAAAGGATACTGTGGAGACATGGCTTAGCCACAGCCTGGGGGATGTTTCCAGAATGAGATTTTCACTCTGCAGCGGAGTGTGCGCTGATATGAAACTTCCTGGCAGATTAAAACTGTGTGCCCGACCGAGACTCGAACTCGGGACCTTTGCCTTTCGCGGGCAAGTGCTCTACCAACTGAGCTACCGAAGCACGACTCACGTCCGGTACTCACAGCTTTACTTCTGCCAGTATCCGTCTCCTACCTTCCAAACTTTACAGAAGCTCTTCTGCGAACCTTGCAGAACTAGCACTCCTGAAAGAAAGGATACTGTGGAGACATGGCTTAGCCACAGCCTGGGGGATGTTTCCAAAATGAGATTTTCACTCTGCAGCGGAGTGTGCGCTGATATGAAACTTCCTGGCAGATTACAAGGTCCCGAGTTCGAGTCTCGGTCGGGCACACAGTTTTAATCTGCCAGGAAGTTTCATATCAGCGCACACTCCGCTGCAGAGTGAAAATCTCATTCTGGAAACATCCCCCAGGCTGTGGCTAAGCCATGTCTCCACAGTATCCTTTCTTTCAGGAGTGCTAGTTCTGCAAGGTTCGCAGAAGAGCTTCTGTAAAGTTTGGAAGGTAGGAGACGGATACTGGCAGAAGTAAAGCTGTGAGTACCGGACGTGAGTCGTGCTTCGGTAGCTCAGTTGGTAGAGCACTTGCCCGCGAAAGGCAAAGGTCCCGAGTTCGAGTCTCGGTCGGGCACACAGTTTTAATCTGCCAGGAAGTTTCTCTTTAAGACTATTCGCAGATGATGCAGCTGTCCACAAAAAAAAGGTAGCAATGCCAGAAGACGGTACCGATTTGCATAATGACCTGCAAAGCCTTGATGAGAGGTGCATGTTGCAGCAGTTGACCCTGAACGTAAATAAGCGCAACATGTCGCACATACATAGGAAAAGAAATCAACCGCTGTGAAATTACGCTGTTACTGACAAATAATCGGAAACAGTAACAACCGTAAAACATCTAGAAGTATCTATCCAGATCAATCATCTACATCACATTCCGCAAGCCACCTAATGGTGTGTGGCGGAGGGTACATTTTGTACCATTAACTGAGACCTCCAACGTTGTTCCACTCGCGATTAGAGCGTGGGAAGAATGATTGTTGGTAAGCCTCCACTATTTGTTTTCTATGGTCATTCCACTTAAGGTCGCTCAGGAGAGTTATTCCTACATATTTTAGGCAGATACTGTTTCCAGCGGTGTGTCATCCAAGGTGTAGCTAGACAGTAGAGGATTTCTTTTCCTATGTACGCGCGAAAATTTACATCTGTTTACGTTCAGGGTCAATTGCACGACCCTGCACCATTCATCAATTCTCTGGAGGTCATTCTGCAAATCGTTACTGTCTTCTGGCGTTGCTACTTTGTTATAGACTTCCGCATCATCTGCGAACAGCCTTATAGAGCACCCGACGCAATTTACTAGATCATTTATATGTATTGTAAACAGTAATGGACCTATCACACTTCCTTGAGGTATCCTGGAAATTACCTTTATATCTGTCGATTTTATTCCGAAAAGAGCGACGTGTTGAGTTCTGTCTGCAAGGAAGTCTTGAATCAATTCACAAATCTGCTCCGATACTCGATAACACCGTATTCTTTCTTCAAAAACGGCAGTGTGAAATGCCTTACTGAAGTCGAGGAACAACCTGAGCCTCATTGTTTACGGCACTGTGGATGTCATGAGGGAACAGAGTGAGCTGAGTTGCGCAGGATTTCTATTCGCGGGATCCATGTGGAATTTTATAGACGAGATTTTCCTTCTCCAAGAACGTCATATTACTGGAGTGTAATACATGTTTAATAATTCTACAACAGATTGACGTCAACGATATAGGTCTATAATTGTATGTATCTGTTCTAAGGATCTTCTTAAAAATGGGAAGAGCCTGCGATTTGTTCCAGTCATTAGATACCCTTCGTTGCTCAAGTGACATACGATAAATTACAGTTAGAAGGGGAGCAAGCTCTTTCGCATGATCTTTATAGAAGATTGCAATGACCGTATAAAACAAATAGTAGGAAAAGGAGATGCGAGACTGAGATTTATAGGAAGAATTTTAAGGAAGAAAGTGACTTACAAGGTGCTTGTTCGACCGATTCTTGAGTATTGTTGATCAATCTGGGATCCTTACCAGATAGGATTGTTAAAAGACCCAACAAAGACCGGCGTGTTTCGACACAGGTTCGTTTAGACGGCACGAGATCGTTACAGGGATGCTGAACAATCTCCAGTGGCAGATGTTGCAAGAGAGGTGATGTGGATCACAGAGGTTTACTACCGAAATTTCGAGGGAACACTTTCTGGAAAGAGGCGGACAACATATTACTTCCTCCCACTTGCATCTCGCAAAATGATCGCTACAAAAAAAATCCAAAATTACAGCTAGATTTGCCGACAATGATTCCTAGCACGCACCGCTCGCATAGGAACAGGGAAGGGGGGATCACTTAGTGGTACCGGAAGTACCCTTTGCCACACGTTAAGTGCCTTAGGAGGTGTGATGTAGATGTACGAATCTTTATACCACAGAAACCAGTTTCGAAACGGAATCCGACCTCGTAATTGTAACAGAATATATACCGACGCACACACGCTTACATAATTTAAGCGCAACGAAAATGGAATTTGCATAGCTCCTATTCAAATCAAACATTAAATGACAGATAATTCATAAAGAAACTGATTAAGAATTGAATAACGTCTTTGCTTTCAGGTTACAGCTTCCAGTAGTACGGACGATGGCTCTAAGTACTATGGGACTTAAGATCTGAGGTCATCAGTTCCCTAGAACGTAGAACTACTTAAACCTAACTAACCTAAGGACAGCACACACATCCATGCCCGAGGCAGGATTCAAACCTGCGAGCGTAGCAGTCGCTCGGTTCCAGACTGAAGCGCCTAGAACCGCTCGGCCACCCTGGCCGGCTCCAGTAGTGCAGATGACTATGTCCATCCATGTATATAATCATTGATACTAAGCGTATAAGAATGATTGAACTATTAAGATCAGAGCACAAGTTATGCATACCATTTCCACCTAATATCTCAGTTAAGTGTCAGATGTGTATCGAGGAGGCAGAGCTCCTCAGTAACAGCAGCCGTCGGCTGCCTTTCTACGTCTGCAACCTCGTTTCGTGCCAAGAGGAAACGCTCACTGCTAATGTTTTGCAAGTGCAGACTGCTCAGTAGATTACTTCTGTTGCATCAGAATATTTGCGTGCCGCAGTTGGCATTAATAAATCGTAACAGTATGGCGGTGTGGCAGCGTACCTAAAGACTGGAAAGTAGCACAGATCACACCAATATTCAAGAAAGGATATAAGAGTAACCCATTGAATTACAGACCCATATCACTGACCTCAATTTGCAGTAGGATTTTGAAGCATATTGTACTCTATGAATCACCTTGAGAAAAATGACTTACTGATATATAATCAAAACGGATTCAGGAAATATCGTTCTTCTTTATTCCCATGAAGTAATGAGTGCTGTCGACAAGGGATCTCAGATCGATTCCATATTTCTAGATTTCCAGAAGGCTTTTGATACCGTTCGTCACAAGCGACTATTAATAAAATTGTGTGCATATGAAGTATCGTCTCAGTTGTGTGACTGGATTCGTGATTTCGTCTCAGAGAGGGCACAGTTCGTAGTGATGGACGGTAAATCATCGAGCAGAACAGAAGTGATATCTGGCGTTCCGCAAGGTAGTGTCATAGGCCTACTGCTGTTCCTGATTTACATAAATGATCTAGGTGATAATCTGAGCAGCCCCCCCCCCCCCCCCTAGATTGTTTGCAGATGACGCTGTAATTTACCGTCTAATGAAATCGTCAGACGATCAATTTCAATTACAAAATGATGTAGAGAGAATTTCTGTGTGGTGCGAAAAGTGGTAATTGGCACTAAACAAAGAAAAGTGCGAGGTCATACACATGGGTACTAAAAGAAATCCGATAAATTTTGGGTATACGATAAATCGCACAAATCTAAGGGCTGCTAATTCGACTAAATACCTAGGAATTACAATTACGAGCAACTTAAATTTGATAGACCACATACACAATATTGTGGGGAAGGCGAATCAAAGACTGCGCTTTGTTGGCAGAACACTTATAAGATGCGATAAACCCAGTAAAGAGACAGCCTACATTACACTTGTCCGTCGTCTGCTGGAATATTGCTGCGCTGTGTCGGAGCCTTACCAGGTAGGATTGAAGGAGGATATCGAAAATGTGGAAAGAAGGGCAGCTCGTTTCGCGTTTTCGCGCAACAGGGGTGAGAGTGTAACTGAGATGATAGGCGAGTTGGGGTGGCAGTCATTGAAACAAAGGCAGTTTTCTTTGCGGCGAGATCTATTTACGAAATTTCAGTCACCAACTTTCTCTTCCTAATGAGAAAATATTTTGTTGACACCGACCTACGTGGGGAGAAATGATCGTCATAATAAAATAAGAGAAATCAGAGCTCGAACGGAAAGATTTACGTGTTCCTTTTTCCCACGCGCCATTCGAGAGTGGCATAGTAGCGAAGTAGTATGAAAATGGTTCGACGAACCGTCTGCCGGGCACTTAAGTGAATTGCAGAGTAACCATGTAGATGTAGATGTATGACGTACGGTTGCCAGAGCCATGATTTGCTTTGGACGGAAATACTTCAGAAAAGATCTCATAGAGTATATCGTACAGAGGGTGCAAACAGTATAAGTGCAGTACTTTTTGGTTAGTGACGGCAGTGTACTGAACAGAATTACATCAGTATTTACTGCATTTAGAGACTAATGATTATAGCTATTACTAGTGATATATTTTTAAGTTGGATAGCAACTCCAAGTACATGTGGCAAGAGCAAGCCATTAGGGCTTATTTTTTCCTGGGCAGCAAGTCAGGTGTTAAAGTATGGAGAGATGGACGCAAAACGGTTAGTCTGGCAGACGTAGTCTACTTAGTGGTGCAGCTATCACAAAAAAATATCAGGTCGTATAATTTGTGACGTGTCTGTGGGATGGTTGTTTGATGCACAGAAAAATCGGCCAGCACACCGATGTGTGTACATATCAAGGTGACACATAAAAAATATCTGCACTTACACCCGTCACAACATGTATATACAGGTTACAGCAAGCGGGATGGACAATGCTCAAGGATATGACATGGACGATTATTCGAAGCAAAGAAATGTAGTAAACATGGGCTTTAAAACTCATACGGTACGTTAATGGCTAAGAAAAAAAAAGTAGTATGTTGCTATAGGACCAAACTTCTGAGGTCATCGGTTCCTGCGCTTACACTCTACTTAATCTAACTTAAAATAACTTACGCTAAGGACAACACGCACACACACACACACACACACACACACACACACACACACACACATACACACATGCCCGAGGGAGCACTCGAACCTCCGACGGGGGAGCCGTGCGAACCGTGGCACGACGCTCAAGACCGCTCGGCTATCCGAGGTGTCTAATGGCTAAGAGCACTAGTTCATTTTCGCTATTGTGAAAAACAATTCTTCTACTAAACAAGTGCTCCTAGCTCTTAAGGCATGCATTTTAGAGCCCATGTTTACTACACTATTTGCTTCAAATGATGGTACCTTTCACATCCTCATAGGAAACTCTGCTTGTAGTTACTAAAATAATACAGTTCATTTACAAGCCAACATGAGTCCTTACAGCAGTAAACACAAAAATGAATTTTATAATGTGTATTGGAAAAATATGAACTCAATACACACCGAGCGAGGTGGCGCCTTGGCTAGCACACTGGACTCGCATTCGGGAGGACGACGGTTCAATCCCGCGTCCGGCCATCCTGATTTAGGTTTTCCGTGATTTCCCTAAATCACTTCAGGCAAATGCCGGGATGGTTCCTTTGAAAGGGCACGGCCGACTTCCATCCCCGTCCTTTCCTAATCCGATGTGACCGATGACCTCGCTGTCTGGTCTCCTTCCCCAAACAGTCCAATCCAATCCAAACTCAATACACAACGTTCAACAAAGCAATGACTGTTTTATAATTCAGGACAGGATGGTAACTTGCAACATACAGCAAAACCAATTGAAACGATAATATTCGCTCCTATACTCAACTCGCACTTAATCTGAATTGAGTATCCTCAAGAGGTCCGCATGTTAATCTGCTGGTGGTAGGGTCCCTCTTCCCAGGGCGGAATTTGTGTACCTCATCTTTGTCCACTTAGTGTTATCCTCTTGTGAATGTGTGAAATCGTTTTAGAGACGTTGCGAATCGTATAACTGAGGCGGGACGGGATTACCAGAGGGTATTCACCTCATTGGGTAGGGGGAACCGCCTAAAAACGAAATCCAGGCTGGACACCTCACCGGCGACTCCCCGTATCCCGGAAGCGGCGAGCTACCACCCGCGGCTATCCTGGCAGTATGACTTTCATGCACCAAATATGTTAATTACTTGCCTCCAATAATCAAAATACTAAGTGTGCAAATGAGAAAAGTAAAAGTGAAAATTAATATCATTTGAAGTTATACACATTCACATTTTTTACTAAACTGATAACCTTAGATTATATTCCTTGCTCTGAAGACACTTATTGTGTTATTGTTAACGATTGCTGCATTTCTGCCAAGAGTGTCTCCAAACTAAAGAAATATTATTTCCTGTATAAAAAAAAGCGAACAGCATGACAGACTACCCTTTCTCAAAGCACCACTGCTCTTCATTCTAAGTAAGCTGAGTGCTTATCTGCGTCCGCCTGTCTACCTGTTTTGCGGGCGCCGTACGAAACGATTATTTCAGATCACTTGCAGGTGACTAAAGTAGCTAATTGTAGGAAAAATAATGTATCAGATAACACTTCGTAACCTCCCAACAGATAAGAAATAATTATAACCTCCCAACAGTAAAAAAATATAATTATATCATTCACATTCAGCGTAACCTTCCAATAAAAAATGTGACTCATATGTAATCTTTCAAAAATTAACTGTCTGTGAATCTATACTGGTAAATTTGGATGTCAGCAGTGCTGCATCATGGCCCTAAAAGATCATACTGAGTAAACTGAAAATTCTTACCTCAGTTAAGTCACCGAATAACGCGTATACAGGGTGTTACAAAAAGGTACGGCCAAACTTTCAGGAAGCATTCCTCACACACAAATAAAGAAAAGATGCTATGTGGACATGTGTCCGGAAAAGCTTAATTTCCATGTTAGAGCTCATTTTAGTTTCGCCAGTATGTACTGTACTTCCTCGATTCACCGCCAGTTGGCACAATTGAAGGAAGGTAATGTTGACTTCGGTGCTTGTGTTGACATGCGACTCATTGCTCTACAGTACTAGCATCAAGCACATCAGTACGTAGCATCAACAGGTTAGTGTTCATCACGAACGTGGTTTTGCAGTCAGTGCAATGTTTACAAATGCGGAGTTGGTAGATACCCATTTGATGTATGGATTAGCACGGGGCAATAGCCGTAGCGCGATACGTTTGTATCGAGACAGATTTCCAGAACGAAGATGTCCCGCCAGGAAGACGTTCGAAGCAATTGATCGGCGTCTTAGGGAGCACGGAACATTCCAGCCTATGACTCGCGACTAGGGAAGACCTAGAACGACGAAGACACCTGCAATGGACGAGGCAATTCTTCGTGCAGTTGACGATAACCCTAATGTCAGCGTCAGAGAAGTTGCTGCTGTACAAGGTAACCTTGACCTCGTCATTGTATGGAGAGTGCTACGGGAGATCCAGTTGCTTCCGTACTATGTATAGCGTGTGCAGGCACTATCAGCAGCTGATTGGCGTCCACGGGTAGACTTCTGCGAATGGTTCACCCAACAATGTGTCAATCCTCATTTCAGTGCAAATGTTCTCTATACGGATGAGGCTTCATTCGAACGTGATCAAATTGTAAATTTTCACACTCAACATGTGTGGGCTGACGAGAATCCGCACGCAATTGTGCAATCACGTCATCACCACAGATTTTCTGTGACGTTTGAGCAGGCATTGTTGGTGATGTCTTGATTGGACCCCATGTTCTTCCACCTACGCTCAATGGAGCACGTTATAATGATTTCATACGGGATACTCTACCTGTACTTCTAGAACATGTGTCTTTACAAGTACGACACAACATGTTGTTCATGCACAATGGAGCTCCTGCACATTTCAGTCAAAGTGTTCGCACGCTTCTCAACAACAGATCCGGTGACCGATGGATTGGTAGAGGCGGACCAATTCCATGGCCTCCACGCTCTCCTGACCTCAACCCTCTTGACTTTCATTTATGGGGGCATTTGAAAGCTCTTGTCTACGCAACCCCGGTACCAAATGTAGAGACTCTTCGTGCTCATATTGTGGACGGCTGTGATACAATACGCCATTCTCCAGGGCTGCATCAGCGCATCAGGGATTCCATACGATGGAGGGTGGATGCATGTATCCTCGCTAACGGAGGATATTTTGAACACTTCCTGTGACAAAGTGTTTGAAGTCATGCTGGTACGTTCTGTTGCTGTGTGTTTCCATTCCATGATTTATGTGATTTGAAGAGAAGTAATAAAATGAGCTCTAACGTGGAAAGTAAACGTTTCCAGATCCATGTCCACATAACATATTTTCTTTCTTTGTGTGTGAGGAATGTTTCTTGAAAGTTTGGTCGTACTTTTTTGTAACACCCTGTACATCTGCTCTTATAAGAAATTTTCGTGGCATAGCCCAGTACAATGCTGTGCGATAGATTTGTCATGTACAAAAGGAAACAACTGATTTTTCTTTACAATGATCGAGATGACCATGGATTGGAGAATTTAGTAAATTCTTTAAATTGAGATGAATGATTCTCAAAAGTTAATTTTTATAAGAAAGATTATTGTTAAAAGATTTTTTTTAAAACATTTACATTGGACTTGATATAGCAATAGTACATATGCGCGAGGCTGCTTTTACCTTATACTACATCGCTCGGGCACCACCATCGCTCCCCATGACCGGCCCAACCAACTCGATACACCAGACTGCTATCTACTACTTACACTTACACTGTTCTTACTGCATACAACACTGCTCTCCGGTCTGAGATTGTCTTACAGCTTACATATCGCAGGCAGCGCGTGAGCAGTCCATCGAAATTACATCTGCTCGAGTGCGCTGGCAAAAAATTCCTTAGTCATGGACCTCTAACAACTTAAAAACAAAAATAGAGATAAACGAAATACGGAATAGAAATGTTTTAAAGCACATAAAGTCCTGGGTCTTTAGTTAATCTTGTTCCAAAGCAAATTTCTGTGCCCAACACGCCATCCCCTAGTGCTGGAGACTTCATTAGCAGTTCTAAGATTCAGATAGTTCCAAACTTAAAACAATCTCAGCAAGCGGAACTGTTTATACACTGATGAAAAAAAGAATCCGCAACACGAAGGAGTTGTGCAAGTAAACGAGAGTTAGTAGGATTGCTTCTGTATCTGAAAGATGATGTTTATTCCAATTTCGCGCCAGTCGCATATGAGTGGGGATAGTAGGACCTCGATGAGGATCCAAATCAGGTTTGCTTTAAACGTGGGCTGTAAGGCTGTGACTGTCCTGCAGCGTGCCTTCCGCTGACACCGAACCACTGCCATTCGTGACTTCAGTTGTGTCAAGCGAGAGGTCGTTGGAGGGCAATGTGGAGGATTGTTGCGTTTTCTGATGAACGCTAGTTCTGCCTCGGTGCCAGTGTCCAGCACACAGACTGGGTGCAGACCCTCCTTAGGTTAGAAGGAGGGTCTGCACCCAGTCTGTGTGCTGGACACAGTGGACCTACGCCTGAAGATATGGTCAGGGGTGCGATTTCATTTCACAGCAGGTGCTGTCTCGTGGTTATCTCACGCTCCCTAACTGCGTATTTGCACGTCAAGCTGATGATTCTTTATGCTGCCATTTGTGCACAGCATTACAGGGTCGTTTTCCAACAGGATAACGTTCGCGCAAATACCGCTGTTGTAACCCAACACGCTCTACAGTGTGTCGACATGTTTCCTTGGTCTGTTCGATCATCAGATATGTCTCCAATCGAGCACATTCGGGACATCATCGGGTGACAACTCCAGCATCATCTACAAACAGCATTGACCGACCAGGTGCAGCACTCATAAAAATCTATCCCACAAACTTACATCCTGCACGCGTACAACGCAATCCATGCACGTCTGCAAGTTTGCATTCAACGTTCTGGCGGGTACACTGACTAATATTAATGTGCTAGCGTTTCACATTTGCAATGGCTTGTCTCGTGCTGGCATTAATCTGTAATCTTGCAGTGTTGATTACTTAAGTATGTTACCTAGACAAATGTATTCCTGAAGTTTCCGTACTCAGGATTAATTATTCTTTTTAGTCTTGTGATTTTTTCTGTCAGTGCATGTATTCATGCAATAGTAGGATCGCCCAAGATCGCGAAGTGGCGCCGACCTGAGTTATGGCGGTTGAGGTGGGGAAGAGCTGGCCTTATTTGCTTTATTTGGCTCTAATACCCACACTTGTCTACTTCCAACCCTTCTTCTTTTCTATTAAATATGTTTTGTGTTTTAAAATTTCCATCGCCTCTCCGCAGACGCTAAGTAGTACTTGTTAAAAATACATCATCGAGGAAACGAATTCGGTGGTTACCTGGTCCCAGAAAGTTGTAGCCTTAGGAGTGCGTGTGTTTATGATCTCTCTTACCAATACCTTCCAGCTACTGATTCTAGACTCTGGAATAATAATTTAAAATTGACAGCTTGATTGATTTACGTAAAAAAGCTTCAAACTCCATCCGTCTGGAGCTCCATCGCACATAAAAATCATCCGTTTCTTGTTCTTCTTAAGCGTCTGCTATTACATCACGTCACTTTCAGATCTGTTACTATACATGAGAGCTAACCTCCTCGACATGGCCGCATCTCGAGAAATCTTGTACACTTGGATGGGCGAGGACTTGGCAAGCTCCATTCATTCACGAGATTTGGAATGTAGCGGTCTACTTCTGATCGGTTGCAGATTAAATCGGCAATGCTGCTGCAGGGCAGGTTTGCCAATGACAGTTTGAGGGGGTTTTCACTCTCTAATTTTACCCTAAGACAGTGAGAATGCTCTGTGACTTCCATATGCATAGAGATAGATCGTAGGTTAAGCGCTATGCTCGAGGTGTTATAAATATGTATAACGCAGTCTGATATACTTGGATGGTGTATGTGTTCGACAATTAACAATGAATAGACGTACTGCACAGTCATCTATCCACATTCGCAATGAGACTCGCAAAGTGGAGAAGGGGTAGTTTAGCTATGATACTGAAATTGGGAAACACGCTGTCACATCATTGGTCGGTGTTCAAATTACTGTAAAATTGCAAAAATTGTTTGCACTATCAACCGTGATGCTTATTGTTAGAGTACACCGATGGTTTCTTTTCCATCTCATCCGTCCACTGGCACGCTGTTGGTTACCACATAATGACTAACTGACATCGCCTGTTTCAGTTGGAGAATTATCAAGATCTAATCATTTGTATGCCAGGGTGAGTTAAACAAAACAGCAACTGCATTATATGATTCGCTTTTGGCAATGGAAATGAACTTTGCTCTCCAAAGCGGACTGTATATTTGTCATATAGCTGTTCTAAACCGGCTTCAATGCGTTTTATATGGGAAATAGTAGAGTAAAATATAGTCCGCATTTCTGACATTGTAACAGTAATCGGCGTCCTAGTCGTTTAATTTATTCACTGGCACAGATGTTTGTGGCTTCAGAGGGACTGTGCTTTGCACACAATACGAGTCCTGTTTGTGTTTACGGCAGCGCAACTGAGTGTGCGACCTGCAGCAAAAACAGCTGGCCGGTGTTTCCGCTCGCACCACAAGCAAATACTAATTTGCTGACACTTGTGTTTGTACAACCTCTGTCACCCGCGACTAAATGGGACACATAACAGCGCTTTGCGAGCGTTTGTGCACTACTAACATGCTACTAATCATGTCGTAAAAGTAATATCTTTCGATATTGCTCATAATTATATATTTCCTGTGTGTGTGTGTGTGTGTGTGTGTGTGTGTGTGTGTGTGTGTGTGTGTGTGAAGAATACGAACACATTTATTTACGAATTTTGTACGTTATCGTATTTTCGCAAGCCTGTTTTGTAGGACACAAGTGTCTGCCTTAGTTCTTTTCCCGTAATTTATTTTGTTATAATGGAAAGGAAACGAGCGTTGGGCGCCATTGGCCAGGAGGCCCCTTACGGGTCAGGTCCGCCCGCGTTGGTGCAGGTCTTATCACATTCGTCGCCACGTTGGGCTACCTGCGCGCCGGATGGGGATGAAATGATGATGAAGATAACGCAACACCCAGTCCCGGAGAGGAGAAAATCCCCGACCCACCGGGAATCGATCCCGGGCCCGTAGGACGGCAATTTTCATTATTAATCTCATTTTGTTCGTTTTTGTTCGTTGTATCTGCTCGGGGCGGACGTCGCAAGACACCCGTTTCAGTTCGTCGTTGATCCATTAACTCTTTTTTTATTACAGAGGGCAGCTATCCCTCTGACCGAACATGCTGAGTTACCGTGCCGGCCACATTTTGTTATAATGCTATAGGAGTAACAAATAAATCCGAAATCAGACCTAATGATGTATTTCCTACTATCAACGGGTCATTGTGTCCGCAAATTCTTTATTTAGTAGCTCTTCCTATAACATGAAAATTAATAAAGCAGAAAGAATACTTGTAGGGATGAGCAGACAAAACACCGTTGCCCATCGCCCACTTAACAATGAGCGACTGATGACCGCCGAATCCTCCGCCTATCAAGGAATTAATATTACATGAGATGGAAGATCAAATAAGGATACTATAAGCCACATGCTTTGGATACGAACTGCTTTTAACAAGAAAAGAAACCTTTTCCCATCCACCTGCGTAGACCTACATCTCAAGAGTGACCTCTAAAGATGTATGGAGCTGTCTGCTGCACGGAAGTGAATCATGGACGCTCGGAGAAGCAGAAGAAAGAAACAAAAGAAAAAGAAGAGATGTGGGGCTACAGCAGGGTGCACAATATTTTCTGGGTAAACAAAGTATCAGAAGAAGAGATGCTCCACAGAGTGGAGGAAGAGATGTCGTGTCTCTTGAGGCTGTTTAACGCAGAAGGGACACATGGGTAGGCCATCTACTGAGACATGAGAGTGTAAAAGTATCATTGAAGGGACAGTAGCAGGGAAGAACACAAGAGGCAGACTGCGACCAGATTACATCAACCAGATCATGGAGGATACCATCTGCACCACCTGTACGGTTCGCGATTGGAAAGCTGAAGACAGAAAAGTATGAAGAGTTAGTGCTTAACAACCTGATGACTGAAGAACTAAGAACTCCTGAAATATCTTCACAAGGATAGGTGCAGAAAATGTAAAGCTATGCATTACAGCCCTCATCTCGTGGTCGTGCGGTAGCGTTCTCGCTTACCATGCCGGGTTCCCGGGTTCGATTCCCGGCGGGGTCAGGGATTTTCTCTGCGTCGTGATGGCTGGGTGTTGTGTGATGTCCTTAGGTTAGTTAGGTTTAAGTAGTTCTAAATTCTAGGGGACCGATGACCATAGATGTTAAGTCCCATAGTGCTCAGAGCCATTTTAACCATTTTTAGCCATGCGTTGCAAAGACGTGTATAATTTTGTCACATTCTTCGCTTGCATTACAAATACCATACAGCAACGGCTTCAATTAAAGTCATACGAAAAAAAAATCCGTAGAAGTAGGAGATGCTGATCGCGTTGGCCTCATGTTAAAACTGCCACATCCAACCCAATAACGAGAACATGTGTTGGTCTCATCTTCACGGGCATTTATATCGAAGAGGAATGGTGCACCAAACGGTTGAAACTAAATTTTCATGCTGACAGTTAGTAGAATCGCCAATAACAGTGGCAGCACATCCCGAGCGAAATCACACTAAAGGTGTATTAAAACAGTAACGGGAATTTTGTAACTTCGGGTGTTGTCTCAGTCCGAGTCACGCTATTTCTTCGTTTTGTGTTCATAAACATGATGGAAAAGTGCAGTACCTGCACAGTGTTATCCGTATCGCATACTTGGTCTGTTGTCAGCTGCCAAGAAGCTTACCGGTGGTTTGGGGGTGTCGGGTCGACTGCAGGCTGCACATCCGGATGTGACAATCGCATTCAGGACTTTTGTAACGATGTCAGTTTCCGTTTTATCAACTCAAAGTGGTTTTAGTAAACTGAAAGCAATAACAATATATTTAAGAAAAGGACAGCACAACATTGCCTCACAAAATTGAGCTTTATCAGAACACTGAACATTAGTTAGCGTCTAAGATCTCCCACGATGCTATTATTGACACTTTTGCGAAAAGAAAAGTTCGTAAAATTAACTTTTAGGTTACAGTTTGTGTTCATATTCCTTCTTTGTTTCTGTAAATATCTCAAGGTTTTATTTTTTTTCCAAATATTTTATATAGAAGAATGTTAACAGGATTGTTGAATAATCTTTCTTTTAACTATTTCTTTTTTATTGTGTAGATATACTTTTATTATTTTTTTACTTGTTGACTATCCAAAAAGAGTTCACATTGTTTATTTTAAGGAATTAGATCTTGCTACCTTTTGACGTTATTTACTTTTCCATTAATGGGATGCTTTTGTTGAGAAAATCATGGTAGTTTAATGTTAGATCTGACTTAGTCCATCCGCGTTTATTTTTTATTTAAAATTAAATATTTTTTATTGCCTAATATTGTCGATTGATAAAGTGAAGCCTAGACCTCTACAGTTTTTTTTAATTTTTGTCTGTATCAGTATTAATATATGATTTAATTCTTAACCTACCTGTTCTTCTGTAGGTTAGTAGAAGAACTTGACATAACCACAGTTGTTTTTGGTTATATTAGATCTCATACTTAGTCACTGAGTCATTGAGGTGATGAGGCGGGGGTGGGGAGGGCTAGGGAGGCAGGGGTGTCGGGCGCTAGAGAGCCCACATCCGTCCCTACTCTCTGGTGTCAGCTGTTATTCATTTTGTGTAAAACTGATGAGAGAATTTGTGTTAAATTTTGTATGAGAATGCAGCAAACTGCATCAGAGTTTTAGAAACTTAAATCTTGCTTTTGGTGAGTCTGTTACGTGTAAAACAAAGGTTAACGGGTCGCATAAACTATTCGAGGAAGTTGAAGGTGGCGAACACCTGGACTCCTCAGAAAGTCATCAAGCGATGAAATCGTTGAAAAACTGAAAGAAATAATTGTGAACGATCGCCGAATCACAGTCAGAGAAGATTTTGGCACACCAACTAGTTCATGTTACATGTTTTCGAATGTTTTGAATATGCAACGAATGACAGCAAAATTTTTTTCAAAATTTTTGAATTTCGAACAAGGACGGCAGCGAATGCAAGTCGATCAGTAGTCGCTGTGTGAATCTATCGACAATGCAAAACTACAGAAACGAGTCACAATAATTGATGAATAGTGGGTTTGCGGATATGTCGTAAACTAATGGTCAGTCGTTCAAGTAAAAGCACTCTGGATCGTTAAGACTGAAAGAATGCCGGAGAGGCAGGGTGAAATGTAAATGCTATGGTCACTGTGTTTTATGATTTAAACGGAGCAGTATGAATTATTGTCACAAGTCGAACGATCAATAAAGAATATTACAAGTTCAACGCCGTTTGCACGAAGCAATAAAAAAAATTTCAGATTTGTGTTGAAACAATTAATGGTTTTTGTACCATAGTAAAGCACCTACTCACATTTCGTTGCTTGTTCGAGAAGATGAGGCCGTAAAGAATACCATACTGTAATGTATCAGTATCCATACTCGCCATGGATGGCGTCATGCGAGTTTTTTCTGTGCCCAAAAATTAAGGAAACCTTAAGTGGCCGTCGTTTCACAAGTATTGTGGTGATTCAAAGCGCATCGCTGAGAGAGCTATAAGATATAGCAAAGATCAAATGCCAGAAGTGTTTCGCGAATTGGATAATGTGCTGGCGTAAATGTAAAATATCTAACGGGGACTATTTTTAAGGACGTAACATTGATGTCGACGAATAAAATTCATTCCAAAAAGCAAAAATTCCCATTAATCTTAAACACATCGTAATGTGTACCACGCTTAACGGGGGAGAAGCAAAGCAAGTGAACCACAGTTTGGTGGCGGGGTGGAGGGGAAGGAGGGTCAGCAAATAATGTTCTGTTAATTACTTTTACACAACTGCGGTCTACAAATTGAAAAAAAATCATTGCTAGTGTTGTCAGACAAACGTAGCTTATGGTTCTTCAGCACTGCAGACATGGTTGTTGCGGCAGTTCAAAGAGAAGAGCTATAAGATATAGCAAAGATCAAATGCCAGAAGTGTTTCGCATGTCTTCGGTAGATAGCTAGTTTAGAGTAAGGAAATATGGGTTCAAAATCACTTGGCCCCTATGTAAATACAAGTTTTTTACGTTATATTGTGAATACTACTCTGCCATTACTGTTCACTCAAAAGGGAAGTGCGTTACATCTAAATATCAGAACTGCTCAAAAATGTGCTTAGAATACAAATCGCCCATCCCTTAAACAGTTATTGTTATTCGCATGCAAAACCGCATGTCTTCCCACCAGAGAGATATGAAAGAATACCTACTCACGGTCTAAGAGAGGAACTTTGCTAAGGTAAAAAAACAAAATATAGAAATAATAGGACCAACAATACACGGAAGGCAACAAAATATTGATACCCTCTTGATGTTTACCTCCTTAGGCAACATACACTGAAGAGCCAAAGAAACTGGTACACTTGCCTAATATCGTGTAGGGCCCCCGCGAGCACGCAAAAGTGCCGCAAGAAGATGTGGAATGGACTCGACTAATGTCTGAAGAAGTGCTGGAGGCAGCTGACACCATGAATCCTTCAGGGCTGTCCATAAATCCGTAAGACTGCGAGGGAGTGGAGATCTCTTCTGAACAGCACGCTGCAAGGCATCCCAGATGTGTCCAATAATGTTCACGTCTGGGGAGTTTGGTGACCACCACAAGTGTTTAAATGCAGAACAGTTCAAAAAATGGTTCAGATGGTTCTGAGTACTATGGGACTCAACTGCTGTGGTCATCAGTCCCCTAGAACTTAGAACTACTTAAACCTAACTAACCTAAGGACAGCCCACACATCCATGCCAGAGGCAGGATTCGAACCTGCGACCGTAGCAGTCGCACGGTTCCGGACTGCGCGCCTAAAACCGCTAGACCACCGCGGCCGGCTGCACAAACAGTGTTCCTAGAGCCACTCTGTAGCAATTCTGGACGTGTGGGGTGTCGCATTATTCTGCTGGAATTGCCTAAGTCCGTTGGAATGCACAATGGACATGAAAGGATGAAGGTGACCAGACAGGATGTTTACATACATGTCACCTGTCAGAGTCGTATCTAGACGTATCAAGGGTCCCATATTGCTCCAACTGCACACGCCCCACACCATTACAGTACCTCCACCAGCTTGAAAAGTCCCCTGCTGACATGCAGAGTCCATGGATTTATGAGGTTGTCTCCATACCCGTACACATCCATCGACTCGATAGAACTGGAAACGAAACTCGTCCGACCGGCAACATGGTTCCAGTCATCAACAGTCCAATGTCGGTGTTGACGTGCCCAGGCGAGAGGTACAGCTTTCGGCTCCGAAAGCCCATATTTGTGATGTTTCATTGAATGATTCGCACGTCATAATTGTTGATGGAGCAGCACTGAAATATGCAGCAATTTGCGGAAGGGTTGCGTTTATGTCACGTTGAACGATTCTCGTCGTTTGTCCCGTTCTTGCAGTATCTTTTTTCAGACGCAGCGTTGTCGGCGATTTGATGTGCCACCAGATTCCTGCTATTCACTGTACACTCGTGAAATGGTCATACGGGAAAATTCGCACATCTAGACTACGTAGAACGTTGTGTCCCATCGCTCGTGCGCCGACTATAACACCAAGTTCAAAATCACGTAAATCTTGCTCATTTGTCCTTGCAGCAGCAGTAACCGATCTAACAACTGCCCCAGAAACTTGTCTTATTCAGGCGTTTCCCCACAAAACTTACATATCTCTGTATTTCAATACGCATGCCTATACCAGTTTCTTTAGTGCTTCAGTGTAAGATCTACGTGGGATGGACCGTTGATTTTGTAAGACTACAATGTGAAAACTACAAGTAAATTTACATGATCGTCATTTTTTCATCAGACTTTTTTCTGTGCTATACAGGCAAATTTCTGCACCGAAATAGAAGCCTGTGTTACAGTAGCCTTAGCAAGATGTTACGTCAAAGTACCGATGTCTTGGTTTGAAACTATAAACAGTGCAATGTTTGATATTGAACTGATCGAATGCAGAAGCGACACTGAATGTCAAAAACCGGCTTTTTTCAGTCGTGCATATTGTTCTGTACCACTTCGCTTTGACCAACTTACTGAAATCCCACACCTGCAATTTGAAGACTGATTAACACTATCAGCTCTGTAGAAAAAGTTTGTTCTTCAAATAGTGAAGCTATTGTAAGGAGGGGAAAATATAACAATAAATCACGACATTACAATATTTTTGTTTCTTGTCCTAGTATATCGGTATTTTGTTTCTCCGCGTTATCAGATTTCCACAGTTACATCATGAGTAGGTGATCATGCAAAGGTCTCTCTTCGTGAGAAGCGCAGTTATGCATGCGAATGTCTCATACTACTGTTTTCGCGATGAGAGATTTATACTCCAAACATATTTTCGTGCGGTTCTGTGCGTTCGAGGTTACGCATTTCTCTTACCGGCATTCGCCCAACGTTCGAGCACTCCACTCCGCTGCGCAGTGCATCAAATGTATTTCAGCAGCGCTACGGTCGCAGGTTGGAATCCTGCCTCGGGCATGGATGTGTGTGATGTCCTTAGGTTAGTTAGGTTTTACGTCTAGGGGACTGATGACCTCAGCTGTTAAGTCCCATAGTGCTCAGAGCCATTTGAAGCACTTGTACTTCAGCGAACTGCTGTGGCGAGGAGCGCTCCGTCTTCGACAAGTCAGTAGTAAAAGAGCTGCAAACTTCACCGTAAGCACATGGAGACGGTTGTGTATTGTTTTGCAAAGTAGCGCAAACACCGTTAGTATGGCAGGCAGTGGTTTGTTATGAAACATAAGCTGTTTATAAACACGTGCCTTTCATGAAGCGCTGATGCAACCTCGTACAGCCTGAAATGTTCACGTCGGTCGTTGCTTGCTCAAATTCGTCTTCGTAGGTGAACCATCAACGTAGATGGCTCGAAATACGGAGTGCCCGCTTTCAATTCCCGGTAATTTCAAGAACGTTTTCTCGGTGGAGGGCTCTTACGGAGTGCACTCAGCCTCGTTATGTTAGTTGAGGATTGAGAAGTAGAGGCACCAAGTTCTGGTAAGCCAGAAAAACGTCTGGGAGTGCGGTAAAATGCCCATTTTATACCGTCTGTCTAACGCTTTGAGACACATTGTGTTCCACCAAGCTATTTTCCTTCATCTGCAAGGAGGCCTCTCAGCACTTCACTATGATATTCGTGCAGTAAATCTGTTAAAGTCTCCACTAGATTAAATACGAAACATTTAAGACGATACACGTGAAACTGAATACTAATTCCCGTTACACTATACACATTCGCTTATTATCTATTAACATCTGGTAATACCAAACACTGCTGCGTTTTGCCCACATGAAACAGTTTTATCTGCAGTTATCTGTTATCAAAAACAAAAACGTATAAGTGTCGTAGCAGAGGCCGTTAATGTACATAACCTACACCTTTCTTGAATCACTTACTTCACAAAAATATTCGTTACTCAAACTACTGCAATACAGCGAGCGCCAATACTGCCAGCTAAATAAAAGATTCTAACTACTAAAGGCACTAACTACTGGTAGGCATAGTTAGCAAATAAAAGATTTTGATAGAGAACAAACAATGTATTTACCTTAATAGTGTTCATATATATAAGTTCATCCCCCCCCCCCCCCCCCAACCATGAACCATGGACCTTGCCGTTGGTGGGGAGGCTTGCGTGCCTCAGCGATACAGATAGCCGTACCGTAG
The DNA here is from genome assembly GCF_023897955.1 of Schistocerca gregaria. Taxonomy (NCBI): domain Eukaryota; kingdom Metazoa; phylum Arthropoda; class Insecta; order Orthoptera; family Acrididae; genus Schistocerca; species Schistocerca gregaria. The sequence continues at coordinate 239,799,231 of NC_064926.1, forward strand.
GTGCAACCACAACGGAGGGGTATCTGTTGAGAGGCCAGACAAACGTGTGGTTCCTGAAGAGGGGCAGCAGCCTTTTCAGTAGTTGCAAGGGCAAAAGTCTGGATGATTGACTGATCTGGCCTTGTAACAATAACCAAAACGGCTTTGCTGTGCTGGTACTGCGAACGGCTGAAAGCAAGGGGAAACTACAGCCGTAATTTTTCCCGAGGGCATGCAGCCTTACTGTATGATTAAATGATGATGGCGTCCTCTTGGGTAAAATATTCCGGAGGTAAAATAGTCCCCCATTCGGATCTCCGGGCGGGGACTACTCAAGAGGATGTCGTTATCAGCAGAAAGAAAACTGGCGTTCTACGGATCGGAGCGTGGAATGTCAGATCCCTTAATCGGGCACGTAGGTTAGAAAATTTAAAAAGGGAAATGGATAGGTTAAAGTTAGATATAGTGGGAATTAGTGAAGTTCGGTGGCAGGAGGAACAAGACTTCTGGTCAGTTGACTACAGGGTTATAAACACAAAATCAAATAGGGGTAATGCAGTAGTAAGTTTAATAATGAATAGGAAAATAGGAATGCGGGTAAGCTACTACAAACATCATAGTAAACGCATTATTGTGGCCAAGATAGACACAAAGCCCATGCATACTACAATAGTACAAGTTTATATGCCAACTAGCTCTGCAGATGACGAAGAAATTGAAGAAATGTATGATGAAATAAAGGAAATTATTCAGATAGTAAAGGGTGATGAAAATTTAATAGTCATGGGTGACTGGAATTCGGCAGTAGGAAAAGACAGAGAAGGAAACATAGTAGCTGAATGTGGATTGGGACTAAGAAATGAAAGAGGAACCCGCCTGGTAGAATTTTGCACAGAGCACAACTTTATCATAGCTAATACTTGGTTTAAGAAACATGAAAGAAGGTTGTATACATGGAAGAACCCTGGAGATACTAAAACGTATCAGATAGATTATATAATGGTAAGACAGAGATTTAGGAACCAGGTTTTAAATTGTAAGACATTTCCAGGGTCAGATGTGGACTCTGACCACAATCTATTGGTTATGACCTGTAGATTAAAACTAAAGAAACGGCAAAAAGGAGGGAACTTAAGGAGATATGACCTGGATAAACTGAAAGAACCAGAGGTTGTACAGAGTTTCAGGGAGAGCGTAAGGGAACAATTGACAGGAATGGGGGAAACAAATACAGTATAAGAAGAATGGGTAGCTTTGAGGGATGAAGTAGTGAAGGCAGCAGATAATCAAGTAGGTGCAGGAAGTGCAAAATGGCTAAGGAGGGATGGCTAGAGGACAAATGTAAGGATGTAGAGGCTTATCTCACTAGGGGTAAGATAGATACTGTCTACAGGAAAATTAAAGAGACCTTTGGAGAAAAGAGAACCACTTGTATGAACATCAAGAGCTCAGATGAAAACCCAGTTCTAAGCAAAGAAGGGAAAGCAGAAAGGTAGAAGGAGTATATAGAGGGTCTATACAAGGGCGATGTACTTGAGGACAATATCATGGAAATGGAAGAGGATGTGGATGAAGATGAAATGGGAGATACGATACTGCGTGAAGAGTTTGACAGAGCACTGAAAGACCTGAGCCGAAACAAGGCCCCTGGAGTAGACAACATTCTATTGGAACTACTGACGGCCTTGGGAGAGCCAGTTCTGACAAAACTCTACTATCTGGCGAACAAGATGTATCAGACAGGCGAAATACCCGCAGACTTCAAGAAGAATATGTTGTTGTTGTTGTCTTCAGTCCTGAGACTGGTTTGATGCAGCTCTCCATGCTACTCTATCCTGTGCAAGCTGCTTCATCTCCCAGTACCTACTGCAACCTACATCCTTCTGAATCTGCTTAGTGTACTCATCTCTCGGTCTCCCTCTACGATTTTTACCCTCCACGCTGCCCTCCAATGCTAAATTTGTGATCCCTTGATGCCTCAAAACATGTCCTACCAACCGATCCCTTCTTCTAGTCAAGTTGTGCCACAAACTTCTCTTCTCCCCAATCCTATTCAATACCTCCTCATTAGTTACGTGATCTATCCACCTTATCTTCAGTATTCTTCTGTAGCACCACATTTCGAAAGCTTCTATTCTCTTCTTGTCCAAACTAGTTATCGTCCATGTTTCACTTCCATACATGGCTACACTCCAAACAAATACTTTCAGAAACGACTTCCTGATACATAAATCTATATTCGATGTTAACAAATTTCTCTTCTTCAGAAACGCTTTCCTTGCCATTGCCAGTCTACATTTTATATTCTCTCTACTTCGACCATCATCAGTTATTTTACTTCCTAAATAGCAAAACTCCTTTACTACTTTAAGTGTCTCATTTCCTAATCTAATTCCCTCAGCATCACCCGATTTAATTTGACTACATTCCATTATCCTCGTTTTGCTTTTGTTAATGTTCATCTTATATCCTCCTTTCAAGACATTGTCCATTCCGTTCAACTGCTCTTCCAAGTCCTTTGCCGTCTCTGACAGAATTACAATGTCATCGGCGAACCTCAAAGTTTTTACTTCGTCTCCATGAATTTTAATACCTACTCCAAATTTTTCTTTTGTTTCCTTCACTGCTTGCTCAATATACAGATTGAATAACATCGGGGAGAGGCTACAACCCTGTCTCACTCCTTTCCCAACCACTGCTTCCCTTTCATGCCCCTCGACTCTTATTACTGCCATCTGGTTTCTGTACAAATTATAAATAGCCTTTCGCTCCCTGTATTTTACCCCTGCCACCTTTAGAATTTGGAAGAGAGTATTCCAGTCAACATTGTCAAAAGCTTTCTCTAAGTCTACAAATGCTAGAAACGTAGGTTTGCCTTTTCTTAATCTTTCTTCTAAGATAAGTCGTAAGGTCAGTATTGCCTCACGTGTTCCAACATTTCTACGGAATCCAAACTGATCCTCCCCGAGGTCTGTATCTACCAGTTTTTCCATTCGTCTGTAAAGAATTCGCGTTAGTATTTTGCAGCCGTGGCTCATTAAACTGATAGTTCGGTAATTTTCACATCTGTCAGCACCTGCTTTCTTTGGGATTGGAATTATTATATTCTTCTTGAAGTCTGAGGGTATTTCGCCTGTCTCATACATCTTGCTCACCAGCTGGTAGAGTTTTGTCATGACTGGCTCTCCCAAGGCCGTCAGTAGTTCTAATGGAATGTTGTCTACTCCGGGGGCCTTGTTTCGACTCAGGTCTTTCAGTGCTCTGTCAAACTCTTCACGCAGTATCATATCTCCCATTTCGTCTTCATCTACATCCTCTTCTATTTCCATAATATTGTCCTCAAGTACATCGCCCTTGTATAAACCTTCTATATACTCCTTCCACCTTTCTGCCTTCCCTTCTTTGCTTAGAACTGCGCTGCCATCTGAGCTCTTGATATTCATACACGTGGTTCTCTTCTCTCCAAAGGTCTCTTTAATTTTCCTGTAGGCAGTATCTATCTTTCCCCTAGTGAGATAAGCTTCTACATCCTTACATTTGTCCTCTAGCCATCCCTGTTTAGCCATTTTGCACTTCCTGTCGATCTCATTTTTGAGACGTTTGTATTCCTTTTTGCCTGCTTCATTTACTGCATTTTTATATTTTCTCCTTTCATCAATTAAATTCAATATTTCTTCTGTTACCCAAGGATTTCTAGCAGCCCTCGTCTTTGTACCTACTTTATCCTCTGCTGCCTTCACTACTACATCCCTCAGAGCTACCCATTCTTCTTCTACTGTATTTCTTTCCCCTATTCCTGTCAATTGTTCCCTTATGCTCTCTCTGAAACTCTGTACAACCTCTGGTTCTTTCAGTTTATCCAGGTCCCATCTCCTTAATTTCCCACATTTTTGCAGTTTCTTCAGTTTTAATCTACAGGTCATAACCAATAGATTGTGGTCAGAGTCCACATCTGCCCCTGGAAATGTCTTACAACTTAAAACCTGGTTCCTAAATCTCTGTTTTACCATTATATAATCTATCTGATACCTTTTAGTATCTCCAGGGTTCTTCCACGTATACAACCTTCTTTCATGATTCTTAAACCAAGTGTTAGCTATGATTAAGTTGTGCTCTGTGCAAAATTCTACTAGGCGGGTTCCTCTTTCATTTCTTAGCCCCAATCCATATTCACCTACTATGTTTCCTTCTCTCCCTTTTCCTACACTCGAATTCCAGTCACCCATTACTATTAAATTTTCGTCTCCCTTCACTATCTGAATAATTTCTTTTATTTCATAGTACATTTCTTCAATTTCTTCATCATCTGCAGAGCTAGTTGGCATATAAACTTGTACTACTGTAGTAGGTGTGGGCTTCGTATCTATCTTGGCCACAATAATGCGTTCACTATGCTGTTTGTAGTAGCTTACCCGCATTCCTATTTTCCTATTCATTATTAAACCTACTCCTGCATTACCCCTATTTGATTTTGTGTTTATAACCCTGTAGTCACCTGACCAGAAGTCTTGTTCCTCCTGCCACCGAACTTCACTAATTCCCACTATATCTAACTTTAACCTATCCATTTCCCTTTTTAAATTTTCTAACCTACCTGCCCGATTAAGGGATCTGACATTCCACGCTCCGATCCGAAGAACGCCAGTTTTCTTTCTCCTGATAACGACATCCTCCTGAGTAGTCCCCGCCCGGAGATCCGAATGGGGGACTATTTTACCTCCGGAATATTTTACCCAAGAGGATGCCATCATCATTTAATCATACAGTAAAGCTGCATGTCCTCGGGAAAAATTACGGCTGTAGTTTCCCCTTGCTTTCAGCCGTTCGCAGTACCAGCACAGCAAGGCCGTTTTGGTTAATGTTGCAAGGCCAGATCAGTCAATCATCCAGACTGTTGCCCCTGCAACTACTGAAAAGGCTGCTGCCCCTCTTCAGGAACCACACATTTGTCTGGCCTCTCAACAGATACCCCTCCGTTGTGGTTGCACCTACGGTACGGCCATCTGTATCGCTGAGGCACGCAAGCCTCCCCACCAACGGCAAGGTCCATGGTTCATGGGGGGGGGGGGGAAGAAGAAGAATATAATAATTCCAATCCCAAAGAAAGCAGGTGTTGACAGATGTGAAAATTACCGAACTATCAGTTTAATAAGTCACAGCTGCAAAATACTAACGCGAATTCTTTACAGACGAATGGAAAAACTAGTAGAAGCCGACCTCGGGGAAGATCAGTTTGGATTCCGTAGAAATGTTGGAACACGTGAGGCAATACTGACCTTACGACTTATCTTAGAAGAAAGATTAAGGAAAGGCAAACCTACGTTTCTAGCATTCGTAGACTTAGAGGAAGCTTTTGACAATGTTGACTGGAATACTCTCTTCCAAATTCTAAAGGTGGCAGGGGTAAAATACAGGGAGCGAAAGGCTATTTACAATTTGTACAGAAACCAGATGGCAGTTATAAGAGTCGAGGGACATGAAAGGGAAGCAGTTGTTGCGAAGGGAGTAAGACAGGGTTGCAGCCTCTCCCTGATGTTATTCAATCTCTATAGAAAGCAAGCAGTAAAGGAAACAAATGAAAAATTCGGGGCAGGTATTAAAATCCATGGAGAAGAAATAAAAACTTTGAGGTTCGCCGATGACATCGTAATTCTGTCAGAGGCAGCAAAGGACTTGGAAGAGCAGTTGAATGGAATGGATAGTGTCTTGAAAGGAGGATATAAGCTGAACATCAACAAAAGCAAAACGAGGATAATGGAATGTAGTCGAATTAAGTCGGGTGCTGCTGAGGGAATTAGAATAGGAAATGAGACACTTAAAGTAGTAAAGGAGTTTTGCTATTTGGGGCGCAAAATAACTGATGATGGTCGAAGTAGAGAGGATATAAATGTAGACTGGCAATGGCAAGGAAAGCGTTTCTGAAAAAGAGAAATTTGTTAACATCGAGTATAGGTTTAAGTGTCAGGAAGTCATTTCTGAAAGTATTTGTATGGAGTGTAGCCATGTATGGAAGTGAAACATGGACGATAAATAGTTTGGACAAGAAGAGAATAGAAGCTTTCGAAATGTGGTGCTACAGAAGAATGCTGAAGATTAGATGGGTAGATCACATAACTAATGAGGAAGTATTGAACAGGACTGGGGAGAAGAGAAGTTTGTGGCACAACTTGACCAGAAGAAGGGATCGGTTGGTAGGACATGTTCTGAGGCGTCAAGGGATCACCAATTTAGTATTGGAGGGCAGTGTGGAGGGTAAAAATCGTAGAGGGAGACCAAGAGATGAATACACTAAGTAGATTCAGAAGGATGTAGGTTGCAGTAGGTACTTGGAGATGAAGAAGCTTGCACAGGATAGAGTAGCATGGAGAGCTGCATCAAACCAGTCTCAGGACTGAAGACCACAACAACAACAACAACAACATATAAGTTCATGACATCCAGTCTTACAAATTTACTGTCTCTGATAGGCACACGTCCAGATCATCCGCTCTCATAACTCCGCCATCTCTCTCCCCACATCCACCACTGCTGTCGGCTCACCTCCAACTGCGCAACGCTATCCGCTGTTCACATCCAACTGCCCAACTCTACCATAGCAAATATTGAAACAATGCCAACCAGCCTCAGACTGCACACAGCACAGTCAGTGACTTTTAATATAGAGCGCTACATGGCGTTACCGACAAAAAACAAATAGAGCGCTACATGGCGTTACCAACATAAAAACCTAAACAGCCTACTTACAGTGTGTGTGTGTGTGTGTGTGTGTGTGTGTGTGTGTGTGTGTGTGTGTGTGTGTGCGTGTGCGTGATCATCCAGGGTGCACTCCCAGATTTATTCTCCAAACTGAGACTTCGAAGGTATCTAGCGCCCTTGATCTCAAAACTACACTGAGAAATACCTTATTATACTGTCAAAATTTATCATTAGTTTGCATGTGATTTAAGCTAGTATTTAATAAAACCGGAGGGGGAGAACCACAACAAAAGAAGATAAGCAGGGATCAAAGGATAAGAGAAATCAACGCTACTTTCAAAGAGGGAATAAAAGAAGAGAATCTTACAAATCCCTGCCTAAAAGCAGTCGTGGAGAGCTATGGAGCTCTGGACCTGCGCAACACCACATATGCGTCAGAAACCATACATACAAATTTGGATGTATGTATACCTGTATATGTACACTGGTCAGCCAGAAATTATAACCACCTACCTAACAGCCTTTGGCAGGGCTCGTGTCATGGAACAAATGAGGCTTTGGTAGGTCGCTAGAGGGAGTTGGAACCACATCTGCACACAAGTCACCTATTTCCCATAAATTCCGGGCATGGGGGGATAAGTTTTGACGCCACGTTCAATCACATCACTGATCTGTTCGATTTCAATTGGTTTCAGATCTGGCGAGTTGGAAGGCCAACACTTCAATTGGAACTCTACACAGTGTTCCTCGAACCACTCCATCACACTCCTGGCCTTGTGACATGGCGCATTATCTTGCTGAAAACTGCCACTGCCTTCGGGACACGATCGTCATGAGGGGGTGTACGTGGTCTACAACCAGAATATGATACTCCTTGGCCGTCATGTTGCCTTGCATGAACTCCATCGGACCCATGGGAATGTTCCCCAGAGCATACTGGAGCCGCCGCCAGCTTGTCTCCGTTTCACAGTACAGGTGTCAAGGAACGGATTCGCGCCCTCCCACCGGCATGATGAAGAAGGTTTCGGGATTCATCAGACCATAGAACGCTCTGCCACTACGCCTTTGTCCACTGCCGATGGTCCAGTTCTGTAGTAGTTGCTGATGTCGTGGAGTTAACATTGGCACATGCATTGCTTGTCGGCTGCGGAGATTGATCGTTATGAGTTTTCGGTGTGCTGTGTGTTCAGATACACTTCTACCCTGCCCAGCATTGAATTCTGATGTTAGTTTCGCCACTGTTCGCCATCTGTTCCGTTTTCCCAGTTCGCCCAGCCTACGACGTCCGACATCTGTAATGAGGGATGGTCGCCCAACCCCACGAAGTCTCGACATGGTTTGACCTTGGTTTCGCCACGTGTTGAAGACACTCACCACAGCACTCCTCGAACACCCGACACGTCGTGTAGTTTCCGAAATGCTCCTGCCAAGCCTCTAGACAATACAATCTACTTCAGTCGAACTGAGACATAATGAGCGCCTTCCCCATTCTAGACATGGCCTGCACGCTCACTGATACTGCATGCAATGTGCCTTTTTCTGACAAGCTGTCATTTCTCGCCAGAGGACGCTGCTATTGCCTGGATGATTTTACATGGATACTAACTCGATGGTCATAATGTTCTGGCTGATGAGCGTATGTATGTGTGTATGCAACTATGTTCCACATCTCCACCTGAACCACTGGTCCGATTTCAATCAAACGTGGTACACATATCTCTTACTGTCTGAAAAGAATCGCTGTCGGGGTAAGAACTACCTACCTGTCAAACGGATGGGGATAGGGCTGAAAAAGGAGCCTACCCACACCGCGCGAATACCCATACTGCATTCATCCTTTATTTGAGAATGAAACTATTTCTCATTGACAACCCCCACAAATTGAAGAAAGGAAAAAAAAATATCGCTTACTACATATTCGCTACTCATACAGTAAAACCACCACATGAAGCATCACACTTTGCGACACACTTTGCAGGCAGTTTTCACATATTCCACTGAACGTACCAACAACATTGTTTCATTTTACGACATTTACTTCAGGAGATACAACGTCATAAACATAGAGATGCGTGAATAACTTTCGCATTATACATCAGCTTTAAACTTATAATTTGATTGCTACTAACTCTACTGATAACACATTTCGGAGGCCGTATCCACATATGTTACTGAATGTACCAAAAAAAAAAAGTACCAATGTACGACTCATTGCTCAGGAGAAATGGCGTCAATTACTGAGATGCGTGAAAATCTGCCCCTTTATGCATGTCGCTTATTTTAAAACTTCTTTACTACTATTACTGCAACGGCCTTGCCGCAGTGGATACACCGGTTCTCGTGAGATCACCGAAGTTAAGCGCTGTCGGGCGTGGCCGGCTCTGGATGAGCGACTATCCAGTCGACATGCGCTGTTGCCATTTTTCGGGGTGCACTCAGCCTCGTGATGCCAACTGAGGAGCTACTTGACCGAATAGTAGCGGCTCCGGTCAACAACAACAACAAAAAAAAAAAAACATCATAACGACCGGGAGATCGGTGTGCTGACCACATGCCCCTCCTATCTGCATCCTCAACTGAGGATGACACGGCGGTCGGATGGTCCTCAGGCCACTTGTGGCCTGAGGACGGAGTGCTTTTACTACTATTTCTATTCGCAACGCATTTCACAGACAGTATCCACATACTCGTATGTCACTGAATGTACCTACAAAAGTACATCAGTAATTTTAACTCATTATGATATTGCATTATGTCTTTTGTCTTAGCAAAAAACGTGTGCTATTGCTGTGTATTGGATGCAGGTTCTGCCAGATGATGACGTCAAGATTACACTGAAGGGCCAAAGAAACTGGTACAGGCATACGTGTTCAAAAACAGAGCTACGTAGACAGGCAGAATACGGCACTGTGGTCGGCAACGCCTATGTAAGACAACAAGTGTCTGGCGCAATTGTCAGACCTATTACTGATGGTACAATGGCAAGTTGTCAAGATTTAAGTGAGTCTGACGTGGTGTTTTAATCGTCGCACGATGGGGCACAGCATCTCCAAGGTAGCGATAAAGTGGGAATTTTCCCGTATGACCATTTCACAAGTGTACCGTGAATATCAGGAATCCGACCAAACATCAGATCTCCGACATCGCTGCGGCTGCAAAAAGATCCTGCAAGAACGGGACCAACGACGACTGAAGAGAATTCAACGAAATAGAAGTATAACCCTTCCGTAAATTGTTGCGTATTTCAATGCTGGGTCATCAACAAGTGTCAGCGTGCGAACCATTCAACGAAACGTAGTCGACACGGAGTTTCAAAGCCGTCGGGCCACTAGTATACCTATGATGACTGCACGACACAAAGCTTTATGTTTCGTCTGTGCCCGTCAACACCGACATTGGACTATTGATGACTGGAAACACGTTGCCTGGTCGGACAAGTCTCGTTTCAAATTATATCGAGCAGATGGACGCGTATTGGTATGGAGACAACCTCATGAATCCATGGACCCTGCATGTCAGCAGGAGACGGTTCAAGCTGGGTTGTGTGCAGTTGGAGTGATATGGGACCCTTCATACGTCTAGATACGACTCTGACAGGTGACACGTAGATAAGCATCCTGTCTGATCACCTGCATCCATTCATGTCCATGCATTCCGACGGACTTGAGGAATTCCAGCAGGACAATGCGACTCCCCACACGTCCAGAATTGCTACAGAGAGGCTGCAGGGACACTCTTCTGAGTTTAAACTCTTCTTCTAGTCACCAGACTCCAAGACATGAAAGTTATTGAGCATATCTGGGATGGCTTACGAGCTGTTCAGAAGAGACCTCCACACCGCCGTACTCGTACGGATTTCTTGACAGCTCTGCGAGATTCATGGTGTCAGTTCGCTCCAGCACTACTCCAGAGTTGAGTAAAGTCCATGCCACGCCGTGTTGTGGCACTTATGGGTGCTCGTAAGGTCCCTACATGATATTAGGCAGGTCTACCAATTTCTTTGGCTCTTGAGTGTATTTCCAGACTTGTGTTGCTTATTTACAATAAAATGTTTTTATGAGATCGGTTTTAAGACGTTTTTCTATATTCCTAGATATTGCAAGACTGAAATTTTTTTCACTGACTCTTTGCCGATCGCGTACTCAGATGTTATCGGGTATTTTCTTTATTTATATGATTCGCATTCCATTTATTTCCTGACAGCTTCCTTTCTCTACGTAACTCAGTCGTCATCCAGCAGCGCCTTACGGCTACAGACATTATCCGCTATATCATTAGTACATACGATAAACGTTAAACAACAATGGCTCTGTCAGTAAAAGTAGAAGATGGACAGATACGAACGCAAGCGAAACACGCACGTGGCTGAAAGTAATGCATGCTTACAAGAACCACCAGATCTGTTGGTAACTTAGCACTTACTTTGAATTGGCGATGAATAAAACGCTACAAATTGGATCAGATGCAGTAGGAAAGGAAAGCAATACCGTACTAAATATCAAAGAGCGGAAAGGTGAAGTAGAAGATACGAAGATTTTGTTTACACAGAGGGTAAGAATATTAACGTCTTCAGTCACAAAAAATTCATTTATTACACGACTTCCGACTGATCATAGACTCGTCGTGGGGGAGGGGGCCGGAGTTAATAAATAACAAAAGAAAACATTTTTGCATTTTTAGTGACTAACGGTGGTATCACTCATCCATTCTGCATACAGAATACAGTCACGTCCACAACTGCAAAATATATTAGGTTGGCGCATAAGTTCGTAGCGTTTTCCCATAAATTTAATGATAAACACAGTCTGGCAGTCTTAGGGTAACTTATCGATCCCTCGACTGTGGAAATCACGTAGTTTTGTGGCTAAGAACTCGTCGAGCCATGCTCGGAGCGCATCTTCGTCCGGAAAGAAAGTTCCTTGAATGTTGGTCAATAGAGAGCGGAAAAGGTGAAAATCTGAGGGCGCAAGATTAGAGAAAAATGTTGGGTGAAGAATGACTTTCCATCCCAACTACAGGCGTTATGTTGAGTAGCATCACTTCCTGGTCGTTGTAGTTGGATTGGCTCTGCAAGACACCTCAGTTGACAATAAATATCAGCAGTGATGGTTACACCTCAGGGAAGCAATTCGTAGTACACCACCTCGTCGCTGTTTCACCAGATTCATAACGTTACCTCTTGTGGATGCGCGCAGGTATTTTTACGGGGAAATGCTGCTTTGCCTGGGCTCAACTATTTCTTTCTGTTCCCTGTGGCAGCATAATGATGCCATTTCTCATCATCAGATAACGATACATTATAGGAATGGTCGATGTTGTTCACGAGCCAATTGACGACGAATAAGGAGAGAAGCACCTATGGCAACCCGCTGATTATTGTGATTTTCTCCAAGAGCATGCGGTACCCATACCCGATTTTTATATCTTCACGCAGTTCATCACGTTTGAGATTCTGGAGACACTGACGTGGATCGTTGTGTATGAGTGCGTTTAAACGATCTTCGCCAAACCCCGAAGGTTCTCCTAAACGTTGAGTGTCACTAATGTCAAAACGATCCTTTTCTTGCCGCGTTCTGTCCAATGGCATTATCTCCACATACGGCGCAAATGTTGCTGGCTACTTTCGCTGCTGTAACCCCGTGTTTTGAACGCAAACAAAAGAATACGCCGAAAAGTTCCGATTTCTCCACATGGCATTCCATTATCTAGCGTATACAGCTCCACTTACTATCTCCAAAAGAGAGAACGACAATCTGTAAGCTCAAATAGCAACAATGAACAATAACTAAAAAATTACAATTGATAAATGAACCCACAGATTAATTATGAGAAATTATTCACCAACCTAATAGATAACAGTAGAGGGATTTTTGTTTCTTGATTACTGTTGTAAAGGCAGGAAGATTACTCTAGTTAACTAAGGCAGGTATTAGTTACATAATAGCGGTGACAAGTAAAATTCTCTTCTACGGATGCAGTTTCATAACATCAAAGAAAAAAATCCAAGTGAGAATGGAGTTCCTGCCCGCCGGCCGGAGTGACCGAGCGGTCCTAGGCGCTTCATTCTGGAACCGTGCGACCACTACAGTCGCAGGTTCGAATCCAGCCTCGGACATGGATGTGTGTGATGTCCGTGAGTTAGTTTGGTTTAAGTAGTTCTACGTTCTAGCGGACTGATGACCTCAGAAGTTAAGTCCCATAGTGCTCAGAGCCATTTGAACCATTTAGTTCTTGCCCAGTAACGTATGACGCACAGCATTGTATGCAAATGCAATGCTACTTGAAAATGACACCAAGAACGATATGGAAACGTTTGAATTTCTATGGAACTGTGGGCATCAAAAATTAGGGATATTCGGAAATTATTGACTGGAGAAGCATAGACTGAGGCGATACATGATGAATTCTGTTGAGAAGTTTCATCCCAAAGAAGAATCCGTACAGAGGCGTAAGAGTTAATTTGGATCTAGTCTACGAATAGATATAGAAAGCTGTGATGGCAGACAAAGCGTAGACTAGTGAAATCTGATTTGTTTGGCGTAGATATAGAAAACTGTGTTGGTAGACAAAGCGTAGACAAGTGAAAACTGATTTGTTGGGCGTAGATGATATAAAGAGATTAAAAACTGCAGTAGAGCATTCACAGATGGGAAAGATGGCCGACGGTATGAACCTAGTCGGTAGGCGTATGAGTGTGAAACAAATTTCAGTTCGTCTGTAACTGTATTCGTACCTAAAAGCCTTCGCGTTATCAGCAAAAATTCCGAGTTCGGTCGTGAATGGATAAAAAAATGGAAAGTCGAATATGTGTAAAGAAAATGGCGTAATAAATGCAGACTGTCGTTCGTTTTCGGCCCAGACGCTAATTCCGTTACGGGGAATTGAACTCCAGCTTTCGCCGCGCTTTGTTCTCTTTTAATCTGGATTACTAAATGGTTTGTGCAGAATAAAAGATTAAAATATGCGCGGAAAAAAGCCCTATTGTTTGCTATCCGAAATACGATTTCGCGTTTATTGCTATTTTGCGCATTGTTAGAGCGCGTCTCTATTTAAACGACTAATTACACCCACCACAGTGTCCGGCGCCTGTCAAAGCGCGGCCAGCGCTCCGTCGGAATTAAAAGCCGCCTCCCCTCCCCCTCCCCATTCCCCACCTCACCCACTGGCTGAATGTGGGCACTCGCCGTGAAATCTCCCCGCGTCCACCACTGCACGCTCCTGTCTGATACCGAAGCAGGGTTAGTTTAGCGCTGGCTTACCAATGGAGCACCTGCCACACCCATACGCACAAAAAAAGAGAAAATCAGGCTAATAATTCATCATTTACAGGCCTTCTATGCTTAAAAGATTACAGATTTTCTGTGAGGCAGCCAAATTTTGGTAAGCTCTATAGCCAGTTTGTAACCTGTGTACAGTGAAGTAGAAGAGCAGGTACACAGGGTGTCGTAAACCTGTAGGATTCTGATCACTTTTAGAACATTTCAGCTCCATAGTTCCTTTGTAATTTATTTATTTATTTTGTAGCTGAGTACCCAGTGTTGCCTGGGTATGTATTTATTACAATATGCTATCAGCCCATCTCCTACAACCACTCCCTCTGTCAGTCTCCTTCTACTCCTCTCTCTCTCTCGACTCCTCTTCTGCCTCTCTATATCTGTATGCTCCTCTCCTCTCTCTCTTTTCATGTGCTCCTCCCCATCTGCCCACCACCACGTTCCCCCTGTCCCTTTCAGTCTCCTCCCCTATACTCTTCTCACAGTTCATCTCCCCCACCCTCTGTCCATCTACTCCTCTTTCCACACTCTGCCCATCTCCTCCTCTTCCATTTCTTTGTCCGTTTCCTCCTCCCCTGTTCTGCCCATCACTTCCCCTCTCCCCTCCAGCTCTGTCCACCACCACGTCTTTCCTTTCTCTTTCCATCTCCTCCCCTCTCTCTGTCCATTCTCACTTCCCCTTATTCTATCCATCTGCTCTTCCCATTCTCTCTGTCCATCTCCTCCAATTCTCTTTCTCTGTTCCTTTCCTCCTCCCCTGTCTCTGCCCATCTCTCCTCCCCACCCTCTCCAGCTCTGTCCACCACCTCGTCTTTCCTTCCTCTGTCCATTCTCACCTCCCCTGATTCTGTCCATTCCCTACTGTCCCCTCTCTCTGTACATTGGCTCTTACGCTCACAGTATTTCTTTCCAGATCTTCCCCTATGAAATAGCGTTTCGTATCCAAGACCAAACAGTGAGTAAGAGATTGCATTAAGGTGATATTAATTTTAGAAGACCAATGAGAAGTTTTGCACTGAAGCAACGGAACCGATGCAATCGAAGGACCTAGGCTCTTCCACATCAACATTAGACCACTGCAGAATGCAATAGTATAATGTTTGCTGACGAGATTAGGATTGGATTGCGACCGGACATTAGACGTGTTAGGGTTGGGAGAAGCTCTAGACGACACGAGGAACGCCGATGCGTTCAGGAAGTCCATTACTTTGCAGGTGGCAATTTAATGTTCTGGGCGGTAATAATGATGGGACGATGGACCCCTGTAACTCCTATCTACGGCAGTTTGACTCATCCACGATACCTTCAAGAGGTCCTACAAACGACTGTAAGCCACTACAGACATGACGTCGGTGACTACTTCATCCTAGACCACACAGTACTCTAGCAGTGTTTTGGTATCTTCAAAGATGCAGCATCAACCGAATACATTGGCCAGCACAGTCTCCAGGCACGAATGAATACAGCTGAGAATGGTCTCGCGGTTCTAGGAGCGCAGTCCGGAACCGTGCGACTGCTACGGACGCAGGTTCGAATCCTGCCTCGGGCATGGATGTGTGTGATGTCCTTAGGTTAGTTAGGTTTAATTAGTTCTAAGTTCTAGGCGACTGATGACCACAGCTGTTAAGTCGCATAGTGCTCAGAGCCATTTGAACCATTTGAACAGCTGAGAAGCACGAGACCTGTTGAAGGTGATCATTGCACAGCGTCCGAATCCGCCCGAATATCTTCAGGACGTTACTGAAGCTGCCATTGAGGAGTGGGACCTCATATCCCAAGATAAACTTGAAGGTCTCATCCATAGCATGTCTCACAGAATGGAAGAACTCATCTCTGTGCGGGGAGGACATACTCACAACTAAAGACTGCAATCATCTTCATGATTTTCTTTTTTGCAATATGTACACTTAGGAGAGAGCCTGCTTTGTTTTGTTATGATTTTTGTAACTAACCAAAAGCGTTCTTGTTTTCAGAATGAATTGCGTTTATTTTGTTAATAAGGTACTACACAAACCTCAATGGTTTCATTGTAAGAAGCCATTATAATAAAGTCTATAATACTTTAAGGCTTTGTTGAGGTGTGTAGTTATTATCTTAAAAATGTATTGAAATACTTAGATCAGTTTAAGCATAAACCAAAATTCACATAGAAATCAATGACTGTCGTTTACAACTTGTTCAGTCCGGAACCGCGCTGCTGCTAAGGTCACAGGTTCGAATCCTGCCTCGGGCATGGATGTTTTTGATGTCTTTAGGTTAGTTAGATTTAAGTAGTTCTAAGTCTAGGGGACTAGTGACCTCAGATGTTAAGTCCCATAGTGCTTAGGGCCATTTGAACCATTTGGTATCCTCATACGGAGTACATCTCTATGGGATACATGTACAGTTATACATGTGCAGTGATTTTGTAACAATGTTAGGTAACAGGTATATAGGAATGTATAAGGCTGCGGAGTAACATAAGAAGCCTACTGTCTGCATAGAAGGACAATATGGCGCCGGAATGACGCGGAAATTCCAGTGTGGCACCTAGGTGACGCAGCCTGGCGTCACGACGTCACCCACGTCAGAAACCTTCGATTGTCTGAGCTAGGCCCCAATGTATACAGTAAAAAGGAATTTCCGTGGCTAGGATTGGCTGTTACGAGTGACGTAGAGGCTCACTTGTTTCGGCAGGCCTGAAGGTCGTGCTGGTAGCAGCTGTCTCAGGGGGGAGCCACAGTAATTGGAAGTATCGATGGTGGCTCTTGTCAGCTGTTAAAAATATCATTAAAAACATTGTTTGTCATAGTCTTGGGTCAATCTATTGTGTGGTCGCGTAAAGCGTGTCGGAAGTAATTAAATGTCAAAGTTACTTAAATGTAATCTGCTTCCAACAGCAGGACGAAATCGATAATTAATTTTGTGCAACGTATTAAGTGTACAGTGAACTGTGATGTGAAAAACAACACCAACCATTAAATTACGTCCTTAATTGTATATTATTTACAGCAACTGAAGTAGTTAAGAATTTCCGTCAGATATCACCATTACAGCACCACCTCAACCATTTCTGTTCGAGACCACGACCAGCGCCCCCACCGCAGCGAAGGGACATCCCTGAAGATACAAGGTTAGTGACTTTCAGGAAAACTATGAAATGTGGCTGGCGGACTTGTACATTTTCAACGACAACCTCACATATACTCACACTCTATTGCAACTTGGACACGTCTTGCCAAGACAATGAGGATCTTCTAGTTTCTTTCATTTAAAAGATGTTCTATCTTAGCTCTCTGCTAAAGGCATATCTAACCATTAAGGCAATTGCCCTCTTCATTGCTTCCAAATTGTATCAGAATGGCTAAACGAACGCCATGCAGATTCTATGGTTCACACAAGCCAACTGATTTCATCTGTCTTCAAGCAGATTAAGCACATGCAAAATGTTGAAGAGATGAACCCTGATCCGATGACGCGGAGTCACACGCAGGAGTCCTGTATGTCCTCAAGAATTAGGAACACTCCTTAATGCTTGCAGTCTTCTAAAGCGTTCCTACTGCGACCAATACCGCCATCACCACAAAGAAGCTGCTACAGGTAGGTAACCCACTTTCAAACACTCATTACAGTAGATTCTGTTAATCCCAAGTAAACAGAATGACAAAGCACACCTGCTAACAAGATTCGATCATTACATCCAAAAAGAAACTGTATTACTTGTGTTGCTTTATGTATTACACTAATTGTGATGTGTCGTAAATTAGGTTAGTAGCAGATTGGGACATTTACTTAAAAAGGGACGAATACTAGAAAACAAAATGATTAAAAGGGCTCTGAGCACTATGCGACTTAACTTCTGTGGTCATCAGTCCCCTAGAACTTAGAACTACTTAAACCTAACTAACCTAAGGACATCACACACATCCATGCCCGAAGCAGGATTCGAATCCGCAGCCGCAGCGGTCGCGCAGTTCCAGACTGTAGCGCCTAGAACCGCTCGGCCACCCCGGCTGGCTACTAGAAAACAGTAAATTAAACACACCCACAAGAATCATCTCATTTTTTGGGTCTATGGAATGAAAACTGAATCTCATCCAATCTAATTTAAAAAGTACAAAAATTATGGAAAATCAATACCATCCTCAGTTACTACGGGAAAGTGCGCTAACTGCATCTCCACTAATTTCATTTCTGTGTTTACCTCGCTAGTAACCATTTTGGGAACAAAATAAGAGTATTAAATTTCGGTGGCAGTAACAACACATTCTGTTACAGGCTGCGTGTGTAGCGTTTTTGTCTGAAGAAAGCCACTCACCTCAGCTGAGCCTGAAACCATGAATTTCAGAACGAGATGATAATCAGACATTCACGAGCACCTGCAGTAGTTGTTGTTGTTGTGGTCTTCAGTCCTGAGACTGGTTTGATGCAGCTCTCCATGCTACTCTATCCTGTGCAAGTTTCTTCATCTCCCAGTACCTCCTGCAACCTACATCCTTCAGAATCTGCTTATTGTAGTCATCTCTTGGTCTCCCTCTACGATTTTTACCCTCCACGCTGCCTTCCAATACTAAATTGGTGATCCCTTGACGCCTCAGAACATGTCCTACCAACCGATCCCTTCTTTTGGTCAAGTTGCGCCACAAACTTCTCTTCTCCCCAATCCTATTCAATACCTCCTCGTTAGTTATGGTATCCACCCATCTAGTCTTCAGCATTCTTCTGTAACACCACATTTCGGAAGCTTCTATTCTCTTCTTGTCCAAACTATTTATCGTCCATGTTTCACTTCCATACGTGGCTACACTCCATACAAATACTTTCTGAAATGACTTTCTGACACTAAAAACTATACTCGATGTTAACAAATTTCTCTTCTTCAGAAACGCCCTCCTTGCCATTGCCAGTCTACATTTTATACCCTCTGTACTACGACGATCATCAGTTATTTTGCTCCCCAAATAGCTAAACTCCTTTACTACTTTAAGTGTCTCATTTCCTAATCTAATTCCCTCAGGATCAACAGGTTGTTGACCACAAGCGAACGTCGTCACGCTGACTGTGTCCGTCCAGTGTCGATGCGCAGGGTCTTGGACGTGCCTTCCGCAGAACTGCTTTCTCTCCAGCAGCCCCGTTCACTGTCACTGATTCACCAAGCAAAGGCCGAGCCATCAGCTTCGGCTGCCGCCACTGCCTTTCCCGCCCAGCCTTGACCACACACTCAGTGCTAGCTTCTGGGAGATGCGTCCGTTCTACACGCGTCCAGCTGTCTGATCGCCGCCGTCTGCGCCTCTCCCCAACGCTGCCACGGCGGTGCTTCCGTCGGCCGTCTGCAGAGCAAGAGAATGCCCAAGACGATATTAGGAGGTATCCCATGACTTTTGTCTCCACAGTGTAAAGTTACTCCAGGCACGATTTAAGCACAGAATGACCCTTTAAGTCACACAGTATCACAATAGGGAATTTTATCGTTTTCTAGAAAACGTCTTAAATGGCTATTATGTCAGTTTATGCTCATAAGATGTTTTTTTCCTCGTGAATTTCGATATTTAAGAAAATACGGAAGTGATATTCAAATAATTTGTAAAACCGTTCAAATGTTGCATTTAAGTCACTTGAGGCCTGTGAGATCACCGGCTCGCACGCTGCTCCTGCTCTTGTAAAGCTAGTTCGCATTGATGACTGCCACGTGGGGTAGCCGCGTGGTCTGCAGCGCCTTGCCACGGTTCGCGCGGCTTCCCCCGTCGGAGGTTCGAGTCATTCCTCTTGCGTGGGTATGTGTGTTGTCCTTAGCGTAAGTTAGTTTAAGTAGTGTGTAAGCCTAGGGACGGATGACCTCAGCAGTTTGGTCCCATAGGAACTTACCACAAATTTCCAAAATTTCCAGTGGTAGCTTCTTTTGAAATTTACGTTTCGGAAAATATGTTACGAATACATCTATAAAAAATTCTGAAAGGCTGTTTCTGAGTGTTTCAAAGAACGAGACGATGCTTACAATGTGGTTGCATCTCGCTTGTATACTTCCAGAAGAGACGGTGGTCACTAAATGTGTTCATGTCCTTTATATCCATCCTTTCCGAGACTAGTTACTTTGTTGAAAGCTGGTTGTTGAGCCTCTGTTGGCAAGCTAGGCCTACCACAGTTTTATCAGACCAACTTTAAGGAGCCTTCACAGTTACCGTATTGGCCCTGAGGAACTCTAAATCACCACGGTATTCTCCTCTGTAAGGCGTCCTCCATTTTGAGACGTTCGCAGATTGTGAAATGGCAGGCATGGGAAATGGAATTGCTCAGAAGTAGGGCAAGAGTAACAAGGAGAAATAGTATCGCGTAACTTTCTTTTAAAGAGAATATTCTGATAATTGAATCAAATGTTTTGTTAAAAATTCTCTTTTGTGTTTGTTAAAAGCCACGGCTAAATTTTCTCAGGGCGCTATCGCCAGAAATATCATCCGTATTCCAACGTGAAGACTTACTCACGATGGATTAAAAAAAATCTGTCTTTGATATTACGCGATAAGCCAATAGAACACAATGCGTAATTATGGTATTTTTTCAGAGAGGCTTGATGCTCCTGGATAGCTGCTTATGTGCAATGGCAGCGTACACTTTTATAGAAATTATTCTTAATAAAACTGCACCTCTGGCCAAAAATGAATTGGAAAATATTACAAGACGCCGTTTTCTATTTATTATTTTTAATACTTTTAGCATTAAATGACTACTAAAATAGCTTATATTATTTTTATCATTAATGGCGTCGCTACAGCAATGAGCCTACAGAAAATGGCTAGGGAAACATTTAATTATTACGTAACTAAATCATGGGCAGGAAAGGTACTTGCTACTGACAAAAACACAATTTTTATAAGCTGTAGTTGCATACATATCCAAAATATTACCAGTGTTACTACAGATAATTGTATTAGTCACAGACCGTGAACAATAAGCGTCCGTCAGTTAGAACATCAGAACCAATAAGACAATGAAACAAAAAAGTTCATCCCTTTTGTGCCAAATGATAAACATACTACAAATTTCTATTCTGAGAGCGCATTTAGCGGTTCCATTGTTTAGTATCGACAATTTAATTTATACTCTTTTTTCCGGAGCCTATGTTATAACAGGATGAGGAATGAAATGGTAAGGGAAATAGAGAAAGAATAAACTCTTGCAGAGCAGGACAAAAACATTAAGGCTAAGACGGTGTGGGCTCTTAAAGAGAAAGGAAAACAGGAGGACTGGTAAGAAGATACATGATATGGTGACGCGAAGGAACCGACCAAGAGGAAGACCAAGGGATAAATGGCTGAAAGGTGTGGAGGAGTGTGTTGAAGAAAGAGGCGAGAACTGGACCAGAGTGAACACAGATAGATGGTGGGAAAGCGAACTAGTTTGCGAGGCCAGACCCAGCCTGGGTCTGGAAACTGGTCAAGACGATGAAGGCGTGTGTTCACTTCTGTGAAGATCGGTTTGATGTAAATATGCATAATATGCATTCCATATGGCACATCGTCGGCTGTAGGAACGCAGCGTGCTGAACTGCTAATGCAATGTTAGCAAGAGCGATCCTCATTCGAAGTAAGATATTTTCCTTTCTTTCCTTTTTTTATTCTTTCGAGAAAAGTCGTTGAAGACAGTGATTTAAGACTTCCAGCTGCCTCCATTTAGCCTGTTGTTAAATTGAATGCTTTTGACAGACTGAAATACTGGTCATTGCCTGAAACTTACGAGGAAATAAGACCAGTGCATTACGATAAAATAGATGTTGGTCCTGCTTAAGTAAATTTAAATCAGTTCATTTCAGCACCCGTTAAGTATGTAGTAGAATAACATATATTTATGTTCTGTTGCTTAAACTGCACATTTTATAGACATAATTTTACGGTGATTTAAATTAATGATCTGGGGGAAAGAAAAACTGCAGTGTATAAAGCTATTGAAGGCAAATCACGATGATGCTCTGCAGTTCCCCGCGACTGTTATTACGCTGTCTGAAAATTTGAGAATTGAGAGAAGAGGTACCTGGAAAACAGTCGTAATTGTGGCAGTAACCACAGCAATTAACAATCACAATTATCTACTGAATGAAAAAGTTTCCGCTATGTTTTATTATTCAGGCTGTCACAAGTTGCTCATGGAAACCTTTTCAGCGTGTTCGGAGCAAATAATCCACTTACAGATTCTCTCGGTTTTAAGACAATTCTACGACTCAATGTAGTTTCGCAGTATTTCCGTCCCAGTAGCTATCCATTGTACATTTTGTTTCTTATTTTAGGAACGAAAAATTTGGGTTGTGTTTGAAGAAGGAAGAGACTAAATGCATCAATTTTCGGACAGTTTCCACTATCAAGCTTCACAAAATTCCTTTCCATTGTTACTAAAAGATTGTAACTGCGTCTTACACCACTAAATAACTGAACTGTTTATAGAAATAATACGGAATAACGCCAGCAGCATCGGCTAACACTCGTGCGACACATTTATAGCTTCTCTTATTCCTAGCCTGTGATGTTACGTTTTCGATCACGTGACCAAATCTTGAAATTTAATCATTAATTACCTACAAATAAGAGATGTCTTCTGAAAATGTTGACCGAAAATCATAATTGAATGTTATAACCATTCAGAATAACAACAATCCGAACTTTATTTTTAACGAAGGAAAATTGTCTGTGGTGGTAAAGCTAAACTTTGCATGAGATAAGTAACACGAAATGTTGTTTAAATGTTATAATCATTCAGAATAATAACAACCTCAACCTTATTTTTACATAGGAAAATTGTCTTTGGCAGTAAAGCTGAACTTCGCGTTTAGTTGTTATCGGGTGCCAACCTATCTGTAATCAAGTAGTTGCAGAGGCAACATGAAGTGAATGAGAGTGTCTCGTTATTGACCTTAGAGTACCATAGAAGAGCTGGAACAATGGGCAAAGTACCGCTAGCGCTTTTCACGGGACATAGTTCTGGGCATACGCCCACAAAGCTACAGTTCATTAATGAGTGATTGTAAGAACCCATAGTGATTTTAGGATTGAAATAGTTTTCAGCAGAAGCCGCAGACCAAACATTTAGATTCCCCTTGATGCTACTAAGACTTCAGAAAACTGGCAAGCTTGTTCTTTCAAGATGAACCAACTGGTATAGCCAATCTTCTGTAACGATCTCACCGTGATGAATTGACCCATTTCTTTTTCCTGTACCAGTTCTGATACACAGAAGCTTTCTGAATTTGAAACTTGACAACATTTCAGTAACTCACAAATCAGTTAAACAATTACGGAAGTTTTTCTCTAGTCTTCTACGTAACTGCCTGTAACTACATTGTGTTCCCTGTTTCTCTTTCATTCATCTGATAATATTGTTTCCTGTTTCTCTTTCATTCATCTCATCATTATTAACATTGCAATTTCGCATTACCTATATTTTCTCCGATAAGCTATAATAGAAACTTTCGGATAAATAATTTTAAAATTGTGATATTTAAAAAGCGTAACTCGCGTCCTCTGAAACAGAAGGGAATAAAGTGACACTGCATTTATTGCATACAAAAGACATATGTGTACTATGGTTTAGAGACTTTAAGTACTGTGCGGGACGGAGTGTGTTCTGTGTAGAGAAAGATTTAGTTTCTCTAGCGTCTCCAGTGGTGTATCAAAATCATGGAACATTAATGTGTAAAGAATAATACCTTTCAATAGCTGTCGTTAATGTAATACGAGAATTCTTCATATTTTTCTTCTTCATTAGTAAACTAGCACATCTTATCATTTAAGTTGCTTCTGTGAAACATTACGTTACAGTTCGTCCATTGACATTATTCAAAATAAACGGTCTTCTAACATAATTAAACACTATGCAACAACTGATTAAAATTACGCTTATAGCAGTGTGTTTGACTGTTCTAAATATAAAAGCATATTCAAACGTACATTTCGTTAATCCACGTTTTGCGAATATTTAGTTTCGTGATTTAATTCCGACTGATGCGATAACGTAGTTATTTTCATCATAGAGTTTCCTGTATCAAAATTATTCAGATTACATATTTCAATTTTTAATGTATATTTTGCTATAATTATTTCGATATTGTTCAGATTATTATGTAATTTTCAGAGGTAGATTTCTCTTTTTCAGTTCTAATAAATTCTCGGAGTATTTATGCAGGATTCATTACGGCGCTACCGATGTTGTGTTCAGCTGTAATGAAATTTATACCCAGCTTCGAAGGTTAGTTCACAGGAAATGGTCTGCTATCACTCACATGTCTTCGATTCCTAATTAATTCATAACATAGCTTCTCCAGTCTTAGATTTTACAAATTGCGAACAACGAACCTGTAACACTATGTGTTTGCCCATCCAACGTGCACCGTGAAAATTGTTAGCCTATTTTGATACTTTGTGACTTCTTATCCTCCCAAATAAATTTGACTGAGGTCTGATATTCCCTTTTTCTGAGACTTCTTTTCAGTTTCTGCAACTTTAGAGTTACCATCAATAGACATTATTTCTCAAGCGTTTAATAGCACGATAGCACAGACACCTTATACGTTATATTTTTCAATTGCGACATGTAGCTTTCTTGTCACGTAGATTCCGCTTCTGTCTATAAGCCTCAGGAAATTGAATAAAGGTTTCATATTTATAAGAAACAGAAGCGACCTGAAACACAGACAAAACGGGAGAAGTACTAATCCATGACAATGTCAGACGCATTGAAACGATGGCCGAACTTCGAACTATGCTTCAGAATCCCAAAATCAAACAATGGGTGCATTTCCAGTATCAAAATTGCTACAAACATGACATATGCCTGATAAAAACTAGTCTTTTTTTGTCGCAAACTAGCATGTCGCGGGCACACGATATAGAGACTCTGTACGGAGACCGTGGTTCAAAGACAACTAACAAAAGAAAAATAGAAAATAAAGGCTACAAAATTACAAATACATTCAATATACCCACTTGCAGCATTCATTCGGGACCACACGAAGGCATAAAATGGAATGGAAGGACAAAGCGCAATAAATTTACACTCAAAATTAAATTAATTAAAAAGCACAAACAATAAAATATAGAAGCAGTTAAATACAGCAACAACAAAAAACGAGTAGCACAATAGTTTAGGAAAATGTTAATTAAAATGTAACGACTGAAACTAAAAAATGCAAATACTGTTAGAAATATTAACAGCAGATCAATGAGCATATCAGAGTACTGAAAGAAAGGAGTACATATTCTATATACCTAGATCAGTGACACAGGAAAACCGTCACCACTCTGGAATAAAAACACACACAGCCATTATTTCGAAAAAATAACACAAAAGAAGGGTTTGTTCACTATCCAAGAAGGTCAGTTCATACAGGTACGAGAGAGGAAAACAAAGAGAAAAGGAACATGTTGAATGACCACACGAGCACCAACAGGAAATCAACGTCTTCGTGTGTTGAATGACCACACGAGCACCAACAGGAAAACAACGTCTTCGTGCACACACAGATTACCATAAACTAAAACACAACAAAAGCGGATACACAGAAGCAAGCGCGCACGAGGACACGAAGAACGACTCGGGGGGAACGTACTGTCTGTCTTTCCACTCCAAATATCACCACTATACCGGCTCAACCATCTAGATTTAAGTGTTCCATGGTTCTCTTACAAATACTGAGATGAACCCTTTGGAAAAGATACGGACATTTCCTCCAACATTCTTGCCCAATCCGACGTTGGGCTTCATCTCCAAAGAACTCTTCTTCGTGCCCATATGCAGCCACGGTTGTTTCGAGTAAGCTGCAAAAGATTCCTGGGAAACTCTTACACACCGTCCATATAGTCCCGATCTCTTCCCATGCGATTTCCATATTTTTGGAGCTCTGAAGGAAGACATTCGTCGCCCTTGATTAACTTCGGAGGAAGAGGCGCACGTCTGGGTACAATTATGGTTCCGCAGGCGGTCGCAAACGTTTTCCGATGAAGGCATGGACCGTCCTGTCTCACAGTGGATAAATGCATCAGTTTTGAAATAATATTTACTTACTTTTTTCCTTGTATCTCGTTTTCATTTGACGACCCCTTACAGTTGCAGCGGTCCATATTGTGAAGAGACAAAGCGATCATAATGTTGACTTGTGGTGTTTTACTGGTTCTCACACGGCATTGCTTTTACTATGTCACTTGACGTAAGTGTTTATTTTACCCAACTGAAGAAATAAATGAAATGGCAATCGTTTTACTTAAACCAAAAACTGTGAATATTATTGTAGTAACAACATTTGTGATCCCAGTGACCAAAGGTACTTTCGCTGTTGAAAATAGATACATTAGAAGCCACGACCGACGAAGAAAAATTCCGATGAGGATAACAAGATATCTTTCGAAGGCATGCGGTAACAAGGCAACTCTTCCAACAATCATCGAATTACCGAGTGCAGACGGTTAGGAGCTATTCTCGTAGTACATCCAACTAATGCAAATTCACGTAGGGAACAACTTAGATAGTAAGCATATTCAGATGTAGTATTGTGTTGCGACAGGAAGATTTTATTCTTTTTACGAATCCAATAATCGCTACATTATGTTCAGCACATAGTTATTATAATACTGGTTCATCACTTATTTTGTGATACGATGTTGTAGGCTTTTTGCAGCTCCACATAGAACAAATAAGTCATTATGCCCTCTGCTGTTAGTGTCTCCATTAGATCTAAGCATGAATGTACTGATCTAAATCCAAACTGCTCTTCTGTTTCACGTACATCCAATTCTACACTTTATTTCAGATTTCCGCCAAATAATCGTGTGAAGATCGGCATCACCCTAAAGATTCGGCGGCCATTACAGCCCTTTTATAAACAGAGCGGATTATGGCTTCCCTACATTTATCTGGAATTATATCTCTTCTTAACATTGTGGGAAAAGACAGGTTGCTACTTACCGTGTTTGTTTCTATTTTGCCGATTAAGGCTGTAGCCGAAAGCTTTATGTGCCTTTTACTTATGAGTGTCTGCAACTTAACTTGCGTCCTTTACAGTAAATAGAAGTCTATCTTTTCCCGCATTTTTGATACTCCTGCCTGGAGTTTCCATTGTTTCTATCTCTCCTTAAGCATTTTTTCTAGAGTTCTCCCTACAGTACCACTGATGTAGCCTTTACAAGTTCGACATTTATATTTCCAGCACCCAGGGCTTTGTCGTTTTTCATATATTTCAGCTCTTTTCGCACTTGCAGGTGTTGCTGGTGGAATGTTCTCTTCTTTCCACTTTTCGTTCTCCCGTTGATTGTGGTAAACGAGCTCTGTCTTCTGTGAACCATCTACGGCTTCGCTCATCACGCAATGCTTATTGGTCTTATCCGAGTATTGTTCGTATTTTGTGTCTTACGTACCTACCACATTTTATTCGCGAGGGCATATCTCATGTTCCTTTCTACGACTTCTCCAGTTATTGCTATGCTTTCTTCTTGGCTTTAGTTTCATCCATCTGGGACTCTTTCTCGTTGCTTCATAAACAACAAGAAATTTGTCAGATTTCATGTTTGACCCTCGATGATGTACCATGTTTTCCTTCACTAACCTCTCAAATGCCACGTTCCACCACAATTCATTCGATTTAATCAGTGTGGGTTGTCTTTGGACCACAACCTTGAAGCCTGCCATGTGTATTGGTGTTCAGTTACGTCGTGCGCATTATTTACTGAGACAAAGTGAAAGTTTTACACCCAACCTGAGCTGTTCTGGACCATCTCCTAGGCCTCTGAACGTATGTGGGATTTTTTCATTAAAGCTATGAGGCTGTAACCCAGAACATTTCCTTCGTGGGAAATATTCTAGAACTCGAGCACTATGGGCACTCCCTATTGGCCCGTTCGAAATTCCAAACACTCAACTCTGCTTTGCTGGTTGAAGCTTCCTAATTCAAGTGTGTCGGTTTATTTCAGCACCGTCATAGTTTAATATAGTCAGAAGGCTCATTTTCGCGTACACAGCAAAGTAAATTTTCTCCGTGGAAATACACCGTTCTCGTCTAAAGCAACATACCCTACATAGCATTTTCTTTAAAAAAATGGGTCTGAGCGCTATGGGATTTAAGGACATCACAAACATCCATGCCCGAGGCAGGATTCGGACCTGCGATCGTAGCGGTCACGCGGTTCCAGACTGTAGCGCCTAGAACCGCTCGTCCACCCAGGCCGGCGCATTTTCTTCCTGTGGTGCTTTTTCATAGAGGCATGGAGGATGGTTTGGAAGGGCAGTAGCATTATTTTTTATCATATTGAACCTCTGACTGGATCCATGTAGTGTGCATCAGTCATACATAAGAAAGACATTGCTAATGAAAGTTAAAGAACTAATTCTAGTTCTGAAAGGAGAGATAGTTTTTATCTTCAGGGTCGTTCATTTTAGTACATACTCCTTTGGAGGATAACATTTGCATTTTGAAATAAAGTTCATTGCAAATAATTTACGTAAGAAAGGAAGGAAAATTACCGTTTAACATCATGTCGACGACGGGATTCATCAGAGATGGAGCACGGTCTCGGATTGCGAGAAAACTTTGCTGCGTCCCTTTTCAGGGGAAACAGCCCTGTATTTGCTTTAATCTGAGAAACCACGAGAAGCCAAAATTTTGATGGCAGGGGGCGGAGACAGTGAGGGAGTGGGAAAGGTGGGGGGAAGGGGGGGAGCGAAGAATTACAACGCCGTCCTAGCGTATGTGAGTCTAGTGTATTACCACTGCCTATTTTGCTGTTAGAGGATTCTTGAAACAAAGATTACCCATCCATTATGAATATTAATAGAAAGAGGGAAACCTCAGAGTCATCAACAGTACAGTCTCACTGCCATTTTATATTCTCATTTTTATTGGTGGCCTAAGGTTAACGTCAACCTAAATGGTCATGGTCCAAGGTTCGAATCTAAGCGTTGATTATACAGGATGTTAAAAACGGTATTCCATATTTTAAGAGGTGGTAGTAAGGACCAAAGGAAGACATGTATTTCCAATAAACATAGACTCTAAAATGCTTACCTTAAGAGCTGTGGGCTCCTATTCGCCCTCGCCTCCGGGAAACACAACAGGAATATGAATGGTTCCAGGTCTGCCACAATCCGCGTCTGTTGGAGCTACGGAGCCAGAGTGTAATAGTCGCTGGTAAAGACGGCTAAATAACTGTGCAGATGGCACCCTGCTTTCTAGATATTTTTCAGTGTACAGGACATGGGCTGGACAATTGCTTCCATATGCCAGAGCATAAGACAAATTGTGTCTGTCATTTCCCGAATGAACTAACAGGCTTCCATTACGAAGTGCAAAGATGAAACTACAATTTCACAAATTTATCATAACGGCACTGCAGCGCTCCCAAGTCACGAAATGACGTGTACTGTATTGTATATATGGAGTATAGAAGCACGTTCTAAAGGGAACTGAGGTTGTATATCGGAGTTAATTGGGCCGTTTCAAACTGTAGCAGCTATAAAAAATATTCCTGAGATTGTGAAAATCATGCCCAGTTATGAATCTATTAAAATGAGTCTGAAATCTGCAAAGAAACTCGTGAAACGAACACCATGCGCTTAGCATCATGTAGGTGGCAACCACGTGTATGTGCTCGTAATCAATTCCGTTTGAATTTAAACATATAAGGTTCCAAATGATAGATTACGACTCTTCTTCTGCGAACCGTATGTATTACATTGCACTGAGACTTAATTATTGTATTTTTCCAGTAACGGTATAAAGTATTACTTTAATTACATTTTCCTTTCCATATTGGGAAAGTTACCGCCTCGTTTAGTGACGGAAACATCATTAAAAACAGCTGGTACTCTGCTTAATAGCATTCGATTTTTCTGTTACTATACACAGCCGCTTAGAACGCTAGCAACGTTCCAGCTTTTGAGAGCTAAAGCGACGCTAGAGCTTCAATCAGGGCGTAGTAACGACTCAAAACGTGCTGTCTTTGCCGTACGGAGTTTCGCGACTGTATGTAGATCGATCGTAATAGCAAAGACCTTCAGGAAAAATTTTCCACATCAGCAAAAATGAGCTGATTCTCGTAGCTCTTAAGGTATGGATTTTAGATGCTATATTTATTGGACATTTGTTTCTTGTTTTGGACCACATTACCACTTTTAAAAACACTGGATACTTTTTTTCTAACATCCTTCATACATTGCTGGTCGTTAAGATTGCAACATCACGAAGGATACAAAATAAAGAAATTTTGCTAATTGTGCATATCCAGAATAGTAATGAGAATACATTAATGGCAAGGAAAGCGTTTCTGAAGAAGAGAAATTTGTTATCATTGAGTATAGATTTAAGTTTAAGGAAGTCGTTTCTGAAAGTATTTGTATGAAAGTGAAACATGGATGATAAACAGTTTGGACAAGAAGAGAATAGAAGCTTTCGAAATGTGTTGCTACAAAAGAATGCTGAAGATTAGATGGGTACATCACATAAATAATGAGGAGGTATTGAATAGAATTGGGGAGAAGAGAAGTTTGTGGCACAACTTGACTAGAAGAAGGGATCGGTTGGTAAGACATGTTCTGAGGCATCAAGGGATCACCAATTTAGTACTGGAGGGCAGCGCGGAGGGTAAAAATCGTAGAGGGAGACCAAGAGATGAATACACTAAGCAAATTCAGAAGGATGTAGGTACTGGGAGATGAAGAATCTTGCACAGGATAGAGTAGCATGGAGAGCTGCATCATACCAGTCTCAGAACTGACGACCACAATAACAACAACAGCATTTATTCTGTAGTTGATTTGGGAGTATATATATAGTGCGACATTTAGTACGCAGAGAAGTCGCCTTTTGACCGTGCTGAGCATCGAATCTATCTTGGATGAGAGATACGACACGTCATTCCCTGTAACTTCAACACTGTGCCAGAGCCCGTCAGTCGTTGTAGTTGGCGAGTGATGGAGTGCCAGTCGCTCCCCAAGACATGACTAGAGGTTTTCAGTGGATGACAGATCTGGGAATCTGGATACTTGTCAAACAACCTCTGTTTTCGCCAGGGCCCCAGACAGCACAGACAACGTACTGGGTGGTTATAATTAAAGTGTAGCTTCTCAAGGAAGTCCAATGTGGGCTGTAATTATTATATGGCGATGAAACTTGGTTGATATTCTATTGCGTTAATACGGAACCAATTTACGCTGGAAAAGATTAGTTCCTATTGTAGTCACCAGGTGCAAATCTAGCACCGTACACTGTATGACGGTATGACATCCACTCTGCCATTTGAAAAAACATAATGTGAGTAAACAGTGTAGCTATCTAGAAGAAAAACCGTGCGTTAGTAGTGAAAGTATTTTATGTGAACCGCAACAATGACAGTACTGCATTGAGAGAGTATCGCCGACCGAAGGGTCTGAGGAGAGGCCCGATGTCATTAAATGGTTTTAAAAAAAATGATAATGAAATTCGGAAGCACAGGTGAGCTTGGTGTGGCACCTGGAAGAGGTGGAACTTATTAAGGCGGTTGCTGTTGTTGTAACTGACCATGCAGCACTTGCTAGAGCTCATGCAAAGTCACGAGAATAGTCCATCCCACAGCCAACAGTACGAGCAGTTCCTATATCTATTTCACACTGGCACTTGTACAAGATCCAGACGCTGCAGCAACTGAAACCTCAAGATTCGGAGCAACATTCTAAATTTGCTCTTCGTTTCCTGCCACGGATCGATGTTGGTGACATGCGGCCGGACAATTTTCTGTGGAGTGACGAGACATTTTACATTTCACGGTGCAGTGAATACACAGAACTACAGAATTTGGGGTATTGTTAAGCCGCGCACGAAGAGCCATTGCACTCGCCTTATTTGAATGAGTAGTGTGGGTTCACAAGCATCTTTATTGTCGGTCCGTTCTTGTTTCAAGGTAACAGACACGGAGGGCCCGTCAGGTGTACCGTGACGTCTGCACATTGTCGAGACCTCGTACAGCAAGTGATTCCCGCTTTGGAAGAGCCCAACTATGTGGAAACACGGGCAACAACTCATGTCGCTCATCTAGCGAAAGATTGCTTAATGCATCCTTCAACGAATATGTTACCTCCAGAGGTTTTCCAGATGAATGGATGGCAAGATCACCTGATATGGATCCATGTAACTTTTGGCTCTGGGAATATCTCAAAGAACGCGTTTACCAGAACACGTGTGGCCGGCCGCTGTGGCCGCTTCAGTCTGGAACCGCGCGACCGCTCGTGCTTCGGGCGTTCGGTGTGGGGCGGCGGAGGGGTGAAGTGATCTGGGGTAGTCGTCGTGGCGGCTGCGGCGGGGACGGAGCCTCTCCGTCGTTTCTAGGCCCCAGTTAACATACAATACAATACATACAATGGCTTTCTCACTTGTTTGACCTTTTCTGCTCACGTTCAGTTCCTAATAAATTACATATGGAAACATTTGTACATGTCTATCTTACATTTATAGCGCCAAACGTGCACGTGGTGGCCAAAATGAGAACTAATTTTTTTCCGGGGTAAATCGGTTCCGAATTAACGCATTGCAATATCTGCCAAGTTCTGTTGCCATACAGTAATTACAGCACACATTAGACCTCTGTGAGTAGCTACACTTTAACTACAGCCTTCCAGTAAGTATGCAGACTTGCACTGAGTTATTGAAACATAACGACACGTAGATCTCGAAGGCAGGGCACAGCCAGCGGCTTTACATCACTCAGAATACCGGCTATATGAGTCAAAGTTGATCGTCTTATGTAGCCAATGCTACCCTATTAACATGATACCCGGTGCCGCGTCCGCATGATGGCAAAATCTTTCTCTTTGGAGACTAAAAACATGGATGTATCCATCGTGATCCAATACGTTGAACTGTCTGGAAAGAAGGTGTCGCTACTGAGACAAGTGTTATCCATTTTAAAAAATGTTCAAATGTGTGTGAATTCCTAAGGGACCAAACTGCTTACGTCACCGGTCCCCAGGCTTACACACTACTATAACTTACGCTAAGAACAACACTCACACCAATGCCCGAGGGGGGACTCGAACCTCCAGCGGGAGGGGCCGCGCAGTCTATGTCATGACGCCTCAAACTGCGCGGCCACTCCGCTTGGCCCAGAGTTATCGTTAGGTGCAGTGCTCTCGCTGCTTTTGCGCCATGGGAAACCGCAACAATGGGCGCCGTGATGCACCAGACGATGTCGCACTCTGAATGTGGTTGCTTGTCTTGCTGCAAACAGACTGATTTCCTGACTTGAGGGACGTGACGTTCCTCTACGCTTCTGCACGTCCAAGTGAGCAGGATGTCTGTCCTCTCGGGCGCTAATCGCGTGGGTATGTTGACATCCTGCATGGCGTTGAGCATGACCCTTCTAACCGCATCGACTGAGTACTCGTATGAATCACGACCACTGTGAGCAGCAACCTTACTGAACGATAACGTCTCGACAAGCTACGATCCTGCCACTATCGCATTCCGATACCTGCTGGAACACGTGGAACACGTTTCTGCTTCTTACGCGAGGCATGAAACGGTCTTCTCACAAATAAGCATTAATCAAATGCTATTTTTGAATGAGAAATGTTTTCTTATATGCTGAATGTATGTGGCTGTACTTCTACCTAATTTGTGCGACTGAACTGAAATGGTAATCAGTTGAATATTCAAGCATGTGGAATATTTCACATCAGTTTGAAGTTTGTTATATTCTGCCTTCATGGTGTTCCAGTTTTGATGGCCGGGAGTGTATTTTGATTAAAATATCTCCAGAAATGGCTAACACAAAGACTTCCTTCATAAGAGGATAGCCACATTCTGCCAAAGGCCTTGTGTTAGAGAAACTAATATAGGTTCAGGACACACTGCCCCTAAGGGGAAAGAACTAACAATGATCAATGGTTTGAGGGTACAGGGCCGGTCGGAGTGGCCGTGCGGTTCTAGGTGGTACAGTCTGGAACCGAGCGTGCGCTACGGTCGCAGGTCCGAATCCTACTTCTGGCATGGATGTGTGTGATCTCCTTAGGTTAGTTAGGTTTAATTAGTTCTAAGTTCTAGGCGACTGATGACCTCAGAAGTTATGTCCCGTAGTACTGAGAGCCATTTTGAGGATGCAGAACGCAATGTAAATCACTGAACTGAAGATACATAACATGTATCGAAAAGAAATGTGTTTAAAAATGTCTTAATGATAACTGACGAAAAATACTGGATTCGTCGCCTTTAGGAATCTGCCAAGGAGTAAATGACTATTAGATAACAATATTGAAAAACCTGTGAAAGGATAACATTTTGCGAGTTACAGCGTGTGAATGTGGTAAGAAATGGAATGAATGTGGTAAGAAATGGAAATTCTGAAGCTAAATCTAGACGTTGTAGGGCAAACGAAGTGAAACTGAAATATGAAAAAGACATTTGGCCAGTGGAATAGAGGGTAATACTACAAGCATCGGTAAATGCTTTGAGGTGAACACTCGTTATAACAGGAAAATAGTCCAAAGAGTGAGATACTGTGAATAATTCTGTCATAGGATTATTCACGTCAGAATCGGAATGAAACCAACGACAACAGCGGTAACGCAGGTCTACATGGCGACTGTACTAGGAGAACATGAGATAGAGGGGGTATGTGAGGATATTAAGCGGAAGCTTAGTTTATAAAGCGAACTCTCTAATAATTGGAGGAATGGAAGGCAGAGTTAAGGGGGCGAACGGGCTAGGTAGTAGGAATGTCAGAAGAGAAGTGGTTTCTGATACAAATTTCAGTCAGTAATAGGAAACAGAAAATCGTAAGGAGTGAGGTTGCAAACACAGGAAGACACCATCTGGATTACATAGTGATGAAACAGAGATTCCGAAATAAGATACTGGACCGTGACGTGCAACCAGAAGCAGACGTAGCTCATAATTTAGTATTTATGAAGACTAGGTTGATTTGTAAGAGAATCGTCAGGAAATATTAAAGTGAGAGAAGTGAGTATAGAGCTACGAAGAAACGGTTATATGCGTTCAGTGTTATCTGAGACTCCAGATAATACGTCACCGGTAACGCAACCCACCGTTGGCTGCTCAGTTGAGTGAGACTGTGGATCCTTAAGAAGAGTAATCACAGAAATTAGAAGCACAAATGCAGATACAAAAAAGACTACTACAAAGAATCTGTGAGTATCAGAAAACATACTTTTTTATTCGTTCTATGAAAGAAAGAAATATAAACATGTTCAGGAAAAGAAACGAATACGGTAATATATGTTCCATCGAAATTAAATCAATAGAAAGTGCAAGGAGATTATCGTTAAATGGTTACAATAAAAATGTATAGAAATCGAAAAGGTATTGCTTGTTGGAAGCTCGTATTCAGTTAACAGAAAAGTCAAAATAACTAAACTTTCCGAGAATTTAAAAGCAAAGACGTCTACATTAAGGGCGCAAAATGACTTCCACAGTTTAATGCAGAGGAGAAAGTGAATAGATGGAAAGAGTATATTGAATGGGTAGAACTGTCTGCTTTCAAAGTTACAGATGCTGCTGCAAGAGAGTCAAGAATGAAAGAGCTTTCGATGACTTGCAATGGAACAAGGCAGGAGGGATTGATAACATCAATTTCCTAATTAATTATTAAATTCATTTGAGAAAATGGCAACCAAAAAATAATTCAAGTCGGAGAGTAGAGGCTAAGAAAATGGAAACATAAATTGCCTCACAAAAAAAAAAAATGAGGGGAGGAAACGGAACAATATTTCACCAGTGTAGAGGGTACGTGACGTTATTTCAGTGTTTACAAAATCGAGACAAATTTACAAATGACTTGGCATTATGAGACCGCTTATCAATGTGCCGTTGCATCCTCTCTGTCAAGGATACGTGCACTTATTCAGTTGGGAAGGGTGTCACAAAGCCGTTGAATCCTCTCCTCTGGCAAGTTGTCCCATAACTGTTGTTAACTGGTCGGTTGGTGTTCAAGTCAGAGCTGGTTCCACAAGTCTTCTATCGAGAACAGATCGTGTGCTCTTGCCGATCAGGGGAGTACATCAATATCACGCAGACTATTCGTAGGAACGCGTGCCAAGTGTGAATGAGCTTGTTCTCTTGCAAAATGATACTTCAATACTGTAGCATCAGAGATAACACATGAGGATACGGGATATTCTTGACGTAATGTACTGGCAGAGTTCCCTCCATTACTACCACATGTGACATGACGTCATACCCAGTGGCTGCTTACCCCATGACGTCAAAAGTATGTGCTTCTCCGAAACACTGGAAGAATGTGACCTCTCCATATACCGCCATACTCGTCGACTACGTACATTCGGGGGCAGTGCAGCAGAGCAATCCATCGCTGAACAGAAGGCGACGTCATTCGTTAGTAGTCCATGCTTCCGGACCACGGCACAGCAGCAACGCAGCCGTTTCTGTCGTGGTGTTAACGGCGTATATTTGGACTTTCCGATCGTGGTGTTTCGACCCTTTTGCAGCTGCCTCAGGTACCGTCGGACTTCCGACCGAACAGTTTTGCACCGTGGGTTTTCCCAGCCAGAGTCTCACCCACCACTGGTTTATCCCAGCCGTTCACCAGCAACGGGTGTGTTGTCACCGCCAGCCAGGCAGTGAAACATCTATCCTTCTGAACAAGTGCTCATAGCTTTAAGGTATGCATTTCAGAGTGTGTGTTTACTAGAAATTTTTTTCTTGGTTTGGTCCCTACTACCTTCTCCAAAATATGGAAACCAAAGTGCTTGTAGTAAACGAGATTTGTTTGGCAATATCGAAGATGAAGAAGTGCTCATAGCTCTTAAGCCCATGTTTACTAGACTTCTTTGCTTCGAATCACCTTTCCTGTCGTATTCCTAAATATTGACCATTCCTCCTGGGACACCCTGTGTTATGGGTATAAGAGCAGATATTAGTGACTGAGGAGAGTACACTGAAGAACATTACATCGGTAAGCAGGCGACAGCATGCGCTACCTAATACGAGTCTGTTCCAAAACGCCTCGCCTAAAAACGGTATCATTTCGCGGCTCATACCTTGGGTTCTATAGGTGACAGAAATATACTGTCAAGCCCTAGGGCTAGGGACCATTCTTACACCCAACAAAAGAAAGGCCTATCCTACAGAACCGGGTCGATGTTTGAATATTACACACTTCCTACAGCTAAGGCAAGTGGATCAAATCAGTTGCTTCTTTTTGCATTCTTTGTGGTCTATGATGCTCCTTAAGGGGCTTATGGGGCCATCATTTAGTTCATGGACGTTCCTGGGAAAATCCGAAAAACATGGATTTTGGGTACCAAAACAGCGCCGTGGATTCCAAGACGGCTCCGGTCGGTGTGGCCGTGCGGTTCTAGGCGCTTCAGTCTGAAACCGCGTGACCGCTACGGTCGCAGGTTCGAATCCTGCCTCGGGCATGGATGTGTGTGATGTCCTTAGGTTAGTTAGGTTTAAATAGTTCTAAGTTCTAGGGGACTGATGACTGTAGATGTTAAGTCCCATAGTGATCAGAGCCATTTGAACCATTCCAAGACGGGTACCCACAGCAAATGGCTGAAATTTTTACAATATATTCCTAAAATCCCGATCTCGAACTTCCTTGAAAATTCTCTTCGTATCTTTATCCGCTTCCGAGATACAGAGGTTCAAATTTACCCTACTTGAACGCGTAAGGCATGCAAGTAATATCCAGTGTGCTGGCGGGTGTGGCCGAGTGGTTCAAGGAGCTTCAGTCGGGAACCGCGCGACCGCTACGGTCCCATAGTACTCAGAGTCACTTAAATATCCGGTGTGAGACGAAACATTGGTTTATAAAGTGACGTAGCACCGAGAAAAGGCTGTAAAATGTCCCTATTATCATCATAATGGTTCTGGGAACACCATGTTGTAGTACTGAAACACATACAAAATTTTTGTGCACATAAAATCCCATCTCAGGTGTATAATTGGATTTGCGTTATTTCAGTTTTACTTATGTAATCTCTGAAAATTTTACTGTACCATAAAGTTCTTTTCAAATGAGTGGCGTGCCTTGCTGCAGCAGGGAAAAGAAGAGAACGAGCGGAAAAATGCTCCTATCGAAGACAAAAAAGGCTAATACGCTCCTGTTTTAAAGGACTCTGAAAAGTGAGTACTAGACGCCTCGTTACACCTACTTTAGCACTTTTAAAAAAACTTCCCAAAAATTTTAGCATGTGAACATATTCGAGCTTTTTTATGTTGAGGTTGAAGGATTAAGTGGAATGGGAAAGAGACGGAAAAAGTACTGGAAGATAGTAGACAGCTGTCATGGTATAGAAAGAGTGAAGGAGACAATGACAGTGAGAGAAAGAGAGAGACACAATGGAATTGGAACATAGTTCATAGTGACAGAAGAGTGCCAGGAAAAGAGTGAAAGAGACAATGTCAATGGCAGAGCAATAATGAGAAGGAGAAAGTGGAAATGGGTGAGAGCCAGTGATAATGAGAGACATAGTCTTTGATAATGACAACAAGGAAGAAAGAGGTAGTGACTGTGAAAAGAGACAGATGCAGTGGGAAGGAATGAATGTTATAACAACAGTAAGAGAGAGAGAGAGCAAGAGGGTGACAGGGAGAGGAGACAATAGCAGGAGGACAGAACGAAGGAGACCGTCGCTTTCAGATAGGAGACAGTGAAAGAGAGACACAAAGAGATAATGCAGAGTGTTAAGCTGAATGTGTGAGTGAGAATAGGCAAGTGGGGGTGGGTGAGTATGAGCAATGGAGAAGTGGGTGTGAGTGAGCTATAGTTAGGGGAGCCTGCATGTGATGTGAGCTGCATGTTAAAAAGGCTCCGAACATGTTTGCATGCCAAAATCTATGGGAAAATTTTTAAAGGTACTGAGGAAGGTAGCATGAG
Organism: Schistocerca gregaria; assembly: GCF_023897955.1. Lineage (NCBI taxonomy): Eukaryota > Metazoa > Arthropoda > Insecta > Orthoptera > Acrididae > Schistocerca > Schistocerca gregaria. Next base: position 239,838,016 of record NC_064926.1, read on the forward strand.
GCAGCTGGTGCCCAATTTTTCAACCAGTGTCTTTTAAAACAGGAAAGTATTCGTTTTCTTCGTGCTCCGATAGGAGCATTTCAGCTGGTTACTGTTTACTTAAATTGCAGACTAATAATTATTGTTATTACGAGTATTATTTTTTAGGTTGGTTACAACCTCCAAGTACGTATGGCCCAAGCAAGACATTAATGTTTATTTTCTCCCTGGCAGCAGCTCAGGAGCTAAAGTGTGAACACATGGACGGAAAACAGAAAGTCTATACTGCTACACGTAGTCCACTTCGAGGTGCATTTACGACCGTGAAGAAGATATCGCCTAGTAAATTAAGTGATGTTTTTGCGGGTAAACTGTTAGATGCAGAGAAAAAATAACTAAAACACTGAAGTAGGTACATATTAAGTTACCAATGATCACAATATTTGAGCCTTCACGCCTAACACCCTATAGAATATAACCACAACTCCACCGACTAACTTTCACAGGTTGCTCAGGAACACTTTCTGAGCATTTCTATACGAAGGACCCTGGTCTCTGGCTACTCGTTTGTATAGTAGCTCTTTGGATCTGTATTGCGATGAAAATAGTGCGCAATGGTGCAAACGTCGATGATACGTGACACCAATTGACTTCTTCTTGTTGTGGGTTGTTTAGAACTTAAAGAAGCTTACTTTACGAGACTCTAGTGGACACTCGCACGAATCTGGTGTGATAGAATTCCCTCAGCCGCGGAAGTAGTACACCAAACTCATGGAATACTCCCCCCTAATAAGATAGTCGATGGTGCGTGGCTGAACACTGCCGTGATCTTGGTGTTCGATGATTTGTATAATACCTGCAAGGGAACGGTTTTCCATTTTTTGCCTCCTGTACTGTACACTGACAGAACAGATTGAAAATTCTGTGATAATAGTGTACTTGTGTTGTGTGTTGTTCGTTTCCATTAGTGTATGTTACAGCCTTCTCCATTGTTATGAAGGTAGTTTTACAGAAGCAAGGGTTACTCCGGATGATTCCATATATCGAAACGAGGTTTTTCACGATTGATAGAAAGCTGAGGGGCCCGTCATGCCTTGAATGGATAACGCTCTGGTACCAACCAGAATACTGAAACAAGTACGGTTTTTTTCAATTGAGACCTTATTCCTTTCATAACTTTATTCAATAGCGCTTGGAAAGACAATTACAGTGACGTAGCGCTTTATAATATTGACGCTGAAACCTTTCACAAAATAATCCGAGAAATGTACTAAAACTGGAAAGCAAAGCGGCCAGAGTCGTCCATTGTCGTGTATAAACCGCCAAGCAAAGCTTTCATGTCGGCTTCCGTTGTTGCACGCAACAATACTGGCCTACGCTACTAAAACAAAACTTCATCTTCCATACGTCATAGGTACCGGGCCACCTATGATTGCTGAATATGGAACTACGGCATATGCTGGCTTTTGGCGCCTCAGCTCGGAATTATTTCAAATGTGTGCACGTTTCCGTGTTTTCGTGGAAACAATCACAGTTTCGTCAGGCACGTTTCCACTGAAACCTTCCCCGTTGCCGCTTACTTGTCAAAGCCGAAACAGAAACGTTGGTCGTTCGTATGTCACAATGATAAACAGCCCTATTCAGGGAGAAAAGAAACTACTGCAATAACTATCTTAGATCTGAAGGAAAAGAATACTTTAGCTGTCTTAGAATGCCTGCTATCGTACAAATCTGCCTGCAGATACTACTCGAAATTGTATTTAGACGCAATGCACTTTAAATAAACTAAACATTTTGTTCAGAATGACTGACATCACCTACAACATAATTTTTTTTACGAAACATAGTTTTACACTTCACTTAACCATGTGCTCAAATTTGTTACTATCGACTGAAACGCATATTTGCAATCGCCGTTTGAGAGATTGAATGATAAGCCGTTGTATTCTGTGGCTATTTGACGGCGCATATCATCTGGCGTTATTAGGGTGTCACGATAGATTACACCGCTCAGTGCTCCCCACAGAAAGAAATCAATGAGAGTAGACGTGGCCAGCCATTTTGCTACAGTCTTCCGTAGGGTGACCATACGTCCCGATTAATTGGGATTGTCCCGTTTTTTGAGGCTCAAAAATTTGTCCAGACATCTTTTTTTAATAAAAAAAAAACAAGCAATTTGTCCCGATTTTCAAGGATTATTTTCAGACATTTACAAAGTGGTTAAAATATTTTCTGAGTGTCGATTTTATAAGCTATCAATTGAAACTGACATTCCGTACTTGGTACCCCCTGTAATTGTTGCGTACTCTTATTTTCTTTGCTTCTGCTTGCCATTGTTGTCAGCACTCAGTATCAGTTTCGTGAAGTGAAGCACGTCTTGGCGATGCCGAAATGAAAATCAAAGTTTTCGGAAGAGCTTCGGAGGAAATGTCCTTGCTTCATTGCTACAGACAATGACTGTTCAGCAAAACGTAACGTATGCAACTGTGCTGTATCCGTGTCTCATGGTGGTGCTGCAGATCTCAAGCATCATATGGAATCAGAGAAACACAGGAAGAATCTTCCATCGGCAGGTTCCTTGTAAAAAATGACGAGATATTTTGTAACTTCAAGTACACAGGAAAGGAATCCTGTCGTTCCATGTTGTTAAACACCACCAAAGCTATCGTTCTAATGACTGCAGTGTTCAACTAAACAAAAAGTTTTTTCCTGGTTCGCAGATTGTAGAAAATGTTTCGTGTGGAAGAACGAAGTGTGAAGAAATTATCAACAATGTTATAGCTCTGCATTCCCAGAAACAGGTAACAGCTGCTGGAAACAGTGCAAAATACTTTTCAATGTCTACTGATGCTAGTAACCACGGGCATCAGGAAATTTTTCCTGTGATAGTTCAGTATTTTTCTGTAAGTGAGGGTGGACTGCAGACGAAATTGCTTCATCTTGATGAATTGCAAAACGAAAAGTCCGAAACAATTTCCAATTATCTTTCTCGTGTTATACAGTCATTCAGTATCATCTCAAAGTGTGTTGCATTTGGTGCAGACAATACTAACTGTAATTTTGGGGGGTTAATGAAGAAAGAGGGTAATAATGTTTCCACATATCTGAAAGAAAAATTAAAAAACTTTAATATTGTTGGCTTAGGCTGTCCAGCACATGTTGTTCATAACACACTTCAAAGTGCTTGTGATGTTTTACCTATTGACATTGACTGCATTGTCATGAAGTTGTACAACCATTTTAATATTTTTTCTATTCGCGTTGCAGAACTCACTGAATTCTGTGAATTTGTTGGTGTAACTTACAAAAATTTACTTTCCTTTTGCAAAACATGATGGCTTTCATTGTTGCCAGCCATAGATATGATATTGAAATACATGAACCTTTGAAATCTTACTTTTTGTCACAGTCTAACTCAAAGTGCCCTTCAATCTTGAAGAGTTTTTTCAGTGATCCTATAAATGAATGTTATTTACTTTTTGCACATTCACAAATGAATGTTTTCCAACAATCCATTCTGAGCACTGAGAAACAGAACAATTCCATATGTGAAGTATTAGCAGTCTTAAATAAAGCTTTAACAAGTCTAAATTCAAGGAAACATTAACATTTGTACCACTAAGTGAAAAAAAAACTGCTGAATGATTGTGATGACCAGTCTGTTAAGAAATTTGACATAGCAGTATCAACGTTTTATGATGTTTCAGTAGACTATTTATCCTCATGGTTACAGAGAATAGCTGAGTTTTTTGTATTCTCATGGATGATGCTCACAGAACCACCAGAATGGTCAGTAGTTGAAAATACTTTAATGTGGCTAAATGAAAAGGGCATTCTAGTAAATGACAGCCTCTTATTTGATGAAATAGTTCATATACAGTCATTTGTAAAACAAGTGGAAACAGACAGTGAACAATGGATTCAGTTGATGTCACATGAAAAATGGTGTATGTTCTTCAGATCTTGCCAGTGTAATGAACAGTTCAGAGAATCGCTTCTTTTCACTCCCTGCCCACAATGCAAATGTTGAAAGAGTTTTCAGCTTACTATCGTCACAGTGGACAGATGAGAGGAATAGATTTATGGTGAGGAGCGTTAAGTGTATTTTACTGACCTGTTTAAACTTCAATAAACACAGTTGCATACCCATTAGGCAAACCTGAGTTGCAGAATGAAATTTCATCATCGAAGAAATATGATTGCAGTGTGGAATCCACAAAACCATAAATTACTTGTGTTCTACATTCTGTGTTATAAATGTTACATTACTTAATGTGTAAATTTCTGAGAACTCGAAATGTACTTCTTTACAGTTTTTCCATTCTTTGTTTGGTTTTTTACACACACACACACACACACACACACACACACACACACACACACACAAATATCAGTGAAGGCTATATTTGCAGAAGAAGAAGAAATGTTAGCATTAAAAGTGATATTTAACGAGAAATAAAAATTGTCCCACTTTTTGGCCAAGAAAATGTATGAAAGTCCCACTTTTGTCCGAAGAAAATATGGTCACCCTGGTCTTCCGTCCAACCCAACGGTCAGGGAACCTTTCATTCAGCATTGGCGTTGCATCAAGTGGTGTTGCAACCACACAGATTGTCTCTTATCCTGTGGTACGTCTTGTAGAAGAACAGGTAAAATATTCGTAAGAAAGTGCGCATAAACATTTTCATTTAACACATCTGGAATTTCCTACGACATCACAGCATACTTTCATGGTCCAGGGTCGTCGATGTAGCACATGACGAAGCCAGCTGGCGTTTTCAGCTTCCCAGCTGTGCATGTTACGTAAATTTACATCGTCTCCCAGGTGCTGCAGGATAAACCGAAAAAAGTTACATACGACATTCGAAATCAAGTCCTCTGAGTGTCTGATGCTGTCAGACATGATAAGGGTGGAATTTATGTCGTGGTAAAATGTGATTGACTTTCATCTGGCTGATTCCACAGTCCTTGGCAATACGTCACGTGGCATCATGCGGGTGTAAGCGACGCAGCCAGAACAGCTTCTTCATGTGTTCTGCCAGTTGCAGTCTTCGTCCTGTGTTTGACGTTGAAGGTGCCAGTTCACACCGGCGCGACGAACAGCGACAATCACGTTAGATATTCCTATACCGATAAAAGTGGCACGTGGAACTTCTCTTCATTGGTGTACATGTCTGCATGCAAGGAACGGTGAAGCGGACATGACCTGCTAACAGACGACACAGTTCCAGACAGTTCCGAAGTGCAAAAAGGCCTTTTTTCCTTTTTTTAATTGGCTTTCGAGCCTAGCCATTCATCCGTCTCAATGATAATGCCAAGTATAACAATACGAACGTAAGGGCAAAACAACGCCTACTCTCTTCGCGCAGAAAATCTCCCACCCGGTCGCGAACCGAACCCGCGCCCCTTCACTTCGCAATCCGCCGTGCTGACCGCGCAACTACCGAGTCGGACAGCGAAAGGCGCGATACAGCGACGTAGCCTGGCATAAGCGGATTTACAATGCGATAGTCGATTCCTGCCGACTTGCCTTTCCACTTTAGAATATTTCTCGGATTCTTTCGCGAACAGTTTCAGCCTCAAAATTAACAGTCATTATATGACTGTACTCGTCTTTGCAAGCGATTTCAAATGCCGTTAGGAAAGTGTATCACTATATTTTAAAAAAATCATACTTGCTTTAGTAACTTGACCGATACAAGAGTTCGGACTCTACCGCTTGAACAAACGTACGTGCCACTCAGACTAATATCATTTACCGAGACCTCGATTAGATAGATATACAACATATGTGTGTATGTACACACACGTTTGTCCCATATGTTTCAACCCCCCCCCCCCCCCCCCGCCGGGTTCCCGGGTTCTATTCCCGGCGGGGTCAGGGATTCTCTCTGCCTCGTGATGACTGGGTGTTGTGTGATGTCCTTAGGTTAGTTAGGTTTAAGTAGTTCTAAGTTCTAGGGGACTGATGGCCATAGATATTAAGTCCCATAGTGCTCAGAGCCTTTTGAACCCCCCCCCCCCCCCTCCCTCCCGCGCCCTACTCCCGCCACATACACACAATGGATCAGTGGCTGCGAAATGTATGTGATGTATGTGTTCATGGAAGAAGCCGCGGGCAAAAAACAAAGACCCGATTTGTGGCAGACACTAGAGTAGTTGTTCCACCAGGACAACGCACCTGCACATACAGCCATCCGTGTTAGCTAGTTTTTGGTTAAAAATGCTATGGTTCAGCACCTTACTCTCCTGACCTGGCGCCATGCGACTTTTTCTTATTTCCACGCATGAAAAGGACACCTGTTTGACAACATTGAATGCATCAATGAAAAAACCAGGGAGGAGCTGTCAGCAGTTTCTAAAGATAAGTACAGAAAATGTTTGGAAACTGGAAGCACCGGTGGGACAAATGTATTAGTTGTAATGGAGAGTATTTTGAAGGGAATAAGGTCGTTTTGTAAACAATTTGAAAATATACAGCTTTTTAAAAATAATTCCCTTTTTTGGATATCCCTCGTATTCATATGCAATTTTTCCAGATCACCAAAACAAAACGACAAACATTTGTGTAACGACAAAATCGTCTCATTCCCTTGGGGGATTTTTCACATCACTCCTGGACAAAGTCAGTGCGTGGTGGAACGTTCCCTTGCTCGGATGCAGGCATTAATCCGTCGTGGCATAACATCGATGAGATCATCAAGCCATCTCCGGTTCAAATTGTCCCAGTCTTCAATGGATTCTGCGTTAGTCGTGTACTGTACGTGGTCGTCGTCGATGTCAAAAACAGTTCCCTTCAATCAGTCCCAGAGGCATTCGATTGGGTTCATATCTGGGGCACAGGCAAGCCAGTCCATCCTGAAGGAACGCGTTCGCGAGAGCATCAGAATGAGCACGCGAGTTATAATTCATCAAGATGAAACTATCACCAAAATATTGCCGGCACGGTCCCACTATTGATTACAGAATCTCGTCTCTTCACCGTAGAGCAGTGAGACTGCCCCCAAAAATTGTACCCGATGGCCATATGTAATGCCAACACAGAACATCACTCCACCACAACCTTGTTGCTCGTGTGGCACGCAGGATGGGAGGCGTCTCCAGAGACGCTGTCTTTGGTTATCGAGGTACAAACATATCCGAGTTTCGTCTGTAAACATACTGTGTCCTTTAAAAGGGACCATCCTGGCATTTGGCTGACGCGATTTAGGAAAATCACGGAAAACCTAAATCAGGATGGTCGTATGTCGGTTTGAACCGTCGTTCTCCCGAATGCCAACCCAGTGCGCTAACCACTGCGCCACCTCGCTCTGTGTGTAACGGAGTCCGTTATTTTGGGGTATACGACGTGTTGCTCACAGTGGTTGTCGGCAATGGAGAGTCATATCATGCGATCGACTCCTAATATTTAGATGTGATACATAACGTCCTGTAGCCTTTTCGGACGCCAAGTTAAGTTCTGGAGTACTCAAACATGGTTCCTTTGACTCCAATTTCATACCTATCTATCATTCCGTGCAGCTGTCGAACACGGACGGCCTGTGCTGTTTAAGTCCTCAACACTGTCAGTTGGAACTGATTTCGCGTCCGGATCACATCGTATCCCTCGTTGACAAGCCTTCTGTGTGTAACATGATGTTGCGGACCCGATCATTGCTCACGATTATCCTTCGTGGGATGAGTGATGTTGTGTGCTGTCCTCGGGTTAGTTAGGTTTAAGTAGTTCTAAGTTCTAGGAGACTGATGACCATAGATGTTAAGTCCCATAGTGCTCAGAGCCATTTGAACCATTTTAATGAGTGATGTTTACTATTGCACAGACGAAGCTAATTCTTCTCTACTGGTGCTTTGATTTCAACTGAAACGCTGCAGTCTATTCGAGTGGTGCGTCCTGCCCGTAAGTGACGCCTGTGACCACTGTATGTATGTTTACAAACAACGCTAGGAGTGACCCGATTGGTATAGGAACAGCCACAATGGGAATACACCTGCACGACATAGAGGGGTAATGCAAAACTTGATCATGTTTATAGCACCTTTCGCATTATGTACTTGTAAGATAAAGTTAACGCAACACATTGTTTCACAGATGATACTTGAAATTTAGACTCCAATCGGACATAAACTATGCAACGCCAGACACTAATCAGTTACCGCTTTTTCAGGGATCAATCATCCAATTTTATTATTTTTTATCTATTTATATATATTTTTATTATAAAACAGCTGAACTGCTTTATGCGTGTAGAATCTTCTGTTCCGAAGCAAGATTTTTGTGGAATATGCAGCCACGATTCATATTACATGGACTTATTAACAGCAGAAAAAGTTATTTTCTGCGTGTGCTGTATCATTCTTACACGGTTCGTTACATATTTCTTTGGCATATTTCACTTCTCAAGCTTAGGGCCATAGAGTCTTTTTTACGCCGCAAGCATTTATTATTTGTAAACGTTTGTACTGTGCGATCAATCCTGCTCATTGTTGTTGTGTATGTTGTGTTTCTTGTTGATTATGTTCTGCTCGAAGGACCTTTATTTACCCTGGTTGTTCAGTCAAGTTAACCACGAGTTAGTATGGTTTCCATCACAATACTTGCTTTTCATCTTTGCCCTTTTCTCCTCCTTGATTCTAAGAACATTCGTCTAGTAGAAATTATATCGGTTGGTATCCTTCAGGTATGCTGTTCTGTATCGTTATTCGCCTAATTTAATACGAAACAGCACTCAGCGACTGCTGCCTAGTAGGCACTACCAGGGGGAGCTATGATCGTGGGATATGTGAGCAGTTTGTCGCCAATAGTGTCCGGACACTTAGGAACGCGTCGACTTGCGACTCCGGACAGGTGCGGTTTTATCTGCTCTGAAGGGTTGTCCTCGCGTCCCACCGCCCCGCCCTGGAATTCCCCTGGAAGGTGTCCAGACACAGATGGTTTTACCTGCTCCGAAAGGATAACACCACACTGGTCGAAACACAAGTCCTCATGCTAGGGCGACCAACTCTCCCGTTTTTCCCGGGATCTACCGCATTACAATTTTTCTTTAATACACCCGGTTCCCTTATTGACCGCCTCTTCCTCCTGTATATTTCGTTAGTGTTCGCTGTTATAAATATCAGTCCCGAGAAGTACTGTCGATAGTTCAAAATCCCTGACCTACAATAACCGATACTATTGTCTACATATAGTCTTTTTGCCTGTACGTGTTTCTACAGAAGGAAAACGGTTTAGCACAAGGCAATGCGGGAAGCGGAGGAAGAATGACTTGGCCTACGCGTCTGGAGGGATCGTGAGAGGAGGGATGTTCACTTGTTTCTCGGTCAGTGTTGGCCGTAACGGATGGTCTCGCCTCGTATCGATCAACACCCGTGGTATACATAAGTCGCGGAGGTAATATGGAGTCACGAAAGTAGATTAAGGAGACATTCGTGCTAAAGACACTCGTTACTTCTCAACTGATTCATACAATTTGTGTGGTATGTGTGCATGGCTTCCGAATCGCTCACAGGGGTAATGCCGATTGCATCCAACAGTCTTTTGTAGAAGTTCATAATCGGAACGAAAAACTAGTGAAGGTGTCCTAAAATGTACTCAGATATTTTGATAATGGTTGTAAGTACATTAAAACGTTTCAGTTGCGTTAGCAATAGTTTCCATACCGTCAAGTGTACCTTCAACTACAGAATCATGGATAATTATGGAAGAACATTCTCCATTATTATAATTTGGGTAAGATGATGTTATGTGGTCGAACTAAGGTAGAAGCAACTGTGGAAAAAGGTTTTCGCATCAAAATAATATTGAGACCTTCATTGATTTGCTCTACTGCAGTCGATGCCTTCGGCCACATAAAAGAAACATTTCTCTCTATCTGGGCTGTGTATTGATCCTGAAAGTTAATAAGAAATAGGCTTATGGACTTCATTGAATGTGCTGATGAGGCAGCTAATGACGTTCACATTCTGATCAAGTATTCATTGAATGTTCATGCACTACCGCTCATTAATTTCAATACACCCTGGTATTTCAGATTTACAACACAAATCAAACGTTATTTCTCACAAAATATAATTATGTTAGCTTCCACATAAATAACACAATCACAATAATTATATTTTACGCTTATCAAAGTATCCTTCTTCGGATTTAATGACTGCCCCACAAGTTCGAGGCATGCGGTCAATCAGTTTTTGTAGGTATTGTGAGTCCATATGATTCCACACGTCCTTAACAATATATCAGAGATGTTCCTTGCTGGGTATATTAACTTCCCTGATACGTCTGTCCACTTCATCTCAGGCCATTTCAATCGGATTACAATCGAGGAGCCGCGCGGAATTAGCCAAGCGGTCTCTGGCGCTGCAGTCATGGACTGTGCGGCTGATCCCGGCGGAGGTTCGAGCCCTACCTGCCGGCCGCGGTGGTCTCGCGGTTCTAGGCGCGCAGTCTGGAACCGTGCGACTGCTACGGTCGCAGGTTCGAATCCTGCCTCGGGCATGGATGTGTGTGATGTCCTTAGGTTAGTTAGGTTTAAGTAGTTGTAAGTTCTAGGGGACTGATGACCACAGCAGTTGAGTCCCATAGTGCTCAGAGCCATTTGAACCATTTTCGAGTCCTCCCTCGGGCATGGGTGTGTGTGTTTGTCCTTACGGTAATTTAGGTTAAGTTGTGTGTGAGCTTAGGGACAGATGACCTTATCAGTTAAGTCCCATAAGATTTCACAGACGTTATTAAATATATTATATTTCAATCGGGGCTTTGGGACGGCCATACCATATCATTCAGTACTTCCTGTTTTTCCTTTGATGCAACGTAGTTCGTACAGTATGCCGACCAATGTTTCGGGTCATTATCCTGTTTAAGGTGAACCCTTTCCCTATTAAGCACAACCCACTTCGTATTGCATGATACTAAAGAATGCGGTGGTCCTGCTTCTGATCCATACAGCTTTCTATTTTTACAATGTCGCCAACTCTATCTCCGGCGAAACAGCCCCAAAACGTGATAGAACCTCCATCGTGTTTAACTGTAGGTAGAACACACTGCTGGGCTACCTTTCCCTTACTAATCGGCGAACAAATATTCACCTTCTTGTTTCAAAAATCTCGAACTTCGATTTATCGGTGAATAACACCTTCATCCACACAAAAAAAGGTTCAAATGGCTCTGAGCAGCGGTTCCAGACTGTACCGCCTAGAACCGCTCGGCCATTCCGGCCGGCGAGAGAAAGAAGGGAAAAAAATGAAGAGACTGGCAATACTAGGTTCTGTTTGAAAGCCACTGCCCTTATTCAGAAACTGAGCTAAAATATGACAAACAGCTTTGAAGATCACTGAGACCTCACAGATTACTTAACTGAAATCATCGGCGTTATCGGCGCTAATATTAAGTTATCTAATTCTTGCATAAAATTATGAAGCCTGTTTAAGCTGATTTTTAACACGCAAAACGGTAAATCATCATTTCTCATTCTCACAGTCCAAAGCCTATCCAAAGTGTGATGGGAACCTCTCGTTATTAGTAGCCAAAATTAAAAAGTGTTTCAGGCCTCACAATAGTGTTCCTAAGTAGGTTAATGATGAAACTAGTTGGTCGTAGCTTGGTTCACTAGCGTGTAACCAAAGAGTAGTGGGATTAGGCTTAGCTCAAATGACCCTCCTGTTGGCAGAAATCCCAATTACATATATATTTTTTTCAACTTTCAAAAATGGCTCTGCACACTATGGGACTTCACTTCTGAGGTCATCAGTCCCCTAGAACTTAGAATTATTTAAACCTAACTAACCTGAGAACATCACGCACAGCCATGCCCGAGGCAGGATTCGAACCTGCCGGCCGGAGTGGCCGTGCGGTTCTAGGCGCTACAGTCTGGAACCGAGCGACCGCTACGGTCGCAGGTTCGAATCCTGCCTCGGGCATGGATGTGTGTGATGTCCTTAGGTTAATCAGGTTTAATTAGTTCTATGTTCTAGGCGACTGTTGACCTCAGAAGTTAAGTCGCATAGTACTCAGAGCCATTTGAACCATTTGATTCGAACCTGCGACCGTAGCGGTCGCGCGGTTCCAGACTGCACCGCCTAGAACCGCTCGGCCATCCCGGCCGGCTTTTTCAACTTTAATTTCCTATTTAGTAACCATATTTTCTTTCTCTGTTTTAAATGTTGTCCCACGACACATTGTTAATGAATTTTTGGTCGCAGGGGATATCGGATTTTACTGGGTAAATTTGAAACGTCCCCTTTGAAAAATTATACAAGATTTTGCTTAAACTGACACACACTATTTTTTTAGCGCTACGCAATCTGACTTTCAGTAATCCCTACAAGATAATGGCCCTGACTAACATTAACCTATACGTTTCACAAATCACTTACCTCACAAAAATCTTCGTTACTCAAGCTACTGCAATACAGCGAGCGCCACTACTGCCAGCTAAATAAAAGATTCAAACTACTGAAGGCACTAACTACTGATAGGTATAGTTAGCAAATGAAAGATTTTAATACAGAACAGACAATGTATTTACCTTAATAGTCATAATATATATGATAGTTCATGACATCCAGTCTTACAAATTTCAAAACTCCGCCATCTCTCTCCCCACGTCCACCACTGCTGGCGGCTCACCTCCAACTGCGCAACGCTACACGCTGTTAGCATCCAGCTGCCGCTGCCCGACACTACAATGGCAGACAACAATGCAAACTAGCCACAGACTGCGCACAGCACAGCCAGTGATTTTTCATACAGAGCGCTACGTGGCGTTACCAATAAGAAAATGTAAACAGCCTACTTACAAATTAATGTGGAGTATGTTGTTCTTCGTTTTAACCATTCCCGCACTTTTTTTCTGAAGGAGGAGACCCTTTGCGCACTGGCTGTGTCAGGTGAGATGTGGAGATGGTGGCCTGAAAACGGACACGACGAGTATGAGGAAGAGCTTCCCTTGCTTGAGCGATCGCAGCCCAAACTACCTGGCGAAGGGGCTGACCGCAAATGTCCGGCAAACCCTGCCGACCGCAAATGGATACTATCGCAACTGTCCGGCATTCGCCACCAATCCTTCCAGCCGTTATTACCAGCAGATAAATCCTGATGATGTAGCTGCTTCTTTACTTAAGCAGCTCTTTATCTAGGCTCGCGATGCTGAGTGGACCCCATTACACACCTCGCAACCTTAGGCAAACTCTTAGGAGGTGCCAGGAATCGAACCCAGACCCCGCAGGATTCGAACCTGCGACCGTAGCAGCAGCGCGGTACCGGACTGAAGCGCCTAGAACCGCTCGGCCACATCGGCCGGCTTTGGGATATTGTCCCAAATTCTGTCCAAATGGCGAAGATCGTCAAAATCCCGAGCTGGTCGAGGGCCCTGCCCATAATGCTTCAAACGTTCTCAATTGGGGAGCCATTTGACAACATCGCTGGCCACGGTGGGGTTTGACAAGCATGAAGACAAACAGTACAATCTCTGGGGGGAGGGGAGGGATTACCTTGTTGAAATTTAAACCCAGAATGGCTTGCATTAATGGCAACAAAACATAGCATGGAATGTCGCAGGCTTACCGATGTGCTGAAATGGCTTTGCAGATGACAGCCGAAGAGGTCTTGCTATAAAAATAAATGGCATCCCAGACCATCAGCCCTGGCTGAAGGGTCGTATGTCGGGAGACAATCAGGTTGGCATCTCACCTCTGTCTGGCGTTGACTTCAGCCTGGAATCTCATTCACTGGAGCAGAATTGTCTTCAGTGATGAGTCCCGATTCGAACTGTATCCCGATGAGCAGCGAAGACGTGTCTGGGGACGCTCCGGACAGCAGTGGGATAGCAACCTGATTGACGCCCGCCCCCGCCATATGGCACGATAGTCAAGAGTCATGGTCTGGGCTGCCATTTATTTTCATAGCAGGACCCCTTCAGTTCTCATCAGCGGCACCCTTACAGCGTATCGGCAAGTCGACAGTATTCTACGTCCCGTTTTGGTGCACTTCATTGTAAGACATCCTCGGCTTACATATCGGGAAGATAACGTCTGTCTTCGTGCTGCCAAACTCTGCCTTGTCCTGCAAGGTCGGCGGATCTCTCCCCAATTGATGACTTTCGGAACATTCCTGGCAGAGTCCTCCAAGCGGTTCAACATTTTTGAGGAGAGAATTTGGCACGATATCCATTAGGAGGATATCCAGCGGCTCCGTCAATCAATGCCAAGCTGAATAACTGCTTGCGTAAGGGCCAGAGGTAGACCACGCGTTATTGTGAAGCTCTTCCTCTTGAATAGATCATCAAATTTTTTCTGAAATTGTAATCATTTGTTTGTCTGTACATGTAAGTCACGTCTATCGATTTCCGTCCTATTCGTATAATTGCTTCGTGATGCACCGTTTATTTCTCTTGGAATGTATCTCTTTGGTCCAGTTTCTTGATACAAGATGATCAAATTCATAAGTCATTTGTATGTTGGATCCAGAGTTTATATAGCGACTAGCTGACATACCCAGCATTGCCCCGATACTCATTTTGCCAATTTTCTAACAGCAAAGGAAACAAAAAATGAACTGCGTTTGTAGTGTAATATCGAAAAAAATTCATTTTGATGTATTTGTGAAAACACCTTTAAAAATATGAAACATCCTGCAATGAAATATGCATAATGTGAAAATGTAAAAGTACAGTATCCAAATTAAGAAATATAGTATGCAAAACAAAAATTCTCTGTAAAATTTCTTTAACTCAGAACGTGGTTATAAACAATACTTCTGATTGAACAAAACGTTCTCGGTTTTCCAGCCGCGTCGATTCGAATAAAATCCTCGAGCTTTCTATGGCCATCTCCGCCATCGTCCTCACGAGTTCACTGATTGCCAGGGCTGTTACTGTCTCTCGCTTATATAGGCAAGACGACATCATCAGCAGCCAATTCGATCGATCCAATGTGGTGCGCGCTGCTGGAGACAGTGGAGATCCCATGGCTGTGCCGTCAGTCATCTCATGGAGCACTTTGAGGAGCAGGCTCTGCAAACTGCGACTTGTTTTCTACGATACGTTGATGACCCCTTCCTGATATGGCCTCATGATGAAGATACACTACAGCAGTTCGTCGATCATATGAATGGTGTCCGTCCCAACATTAAATTTACTGTCGAAATGGAGAAGCACGCAAGCTATCATTCTTGGATGTTTTTGTTGAGCAGAAAGCAGTATTCTACGTCCCGTTTTGGTGCAAGGAGCTTGGTCATTCAGTGTACCGGAAACCAACACACTCTGATCGGTACTTGAACGCCAATAGTTTCCACCACCCTGTACACAAGAAAGCTGTACTGAACACGTTGGTTCATAGAGCCAAGATTATCTCTGACGACGACCACCTACAGTCTGAATTGCAGAACTTAAAACGTGTTTTCGGGGAAAATGGATACAGCAAAAGAGACATATCAAACGCTTTCAAGGGCCGCCGACGAAGGACACGTGGTGAATCATTAGAAGAGGCCAAACGGACTGTACTCCTGCCATACTGTGGAGCAACTAGCAGTAAGTTAGGACGTCTGCTGCAGAAACATGGGCTAAAACCAGTGTTCCGGTCCGCCCCCAAGATACGAGATATGTTGCGTCATTTTAAAGACGACATTGCTCTTCGAGTGTCCGGTGTGTATGGTGTACCCCGTGAATGTGGCAGCATGTACATTGGACAGACAATTCGCACGGTTGCGGAGCGTTGTACTGAGCACAAACGCCATATAAAACAAAGGGAGCTTGACAACTCGTCCATAGCGGAGCATTGCCCAGAAAACTGACATAAAATACAGTTCGAACATACAAAAGTTCTGGCTCATGCTTCTACATATTGGGACTCCGTTATAAAGGAAGCGGCCGAGATTCGATTAAACAACAACCATATCAACAGAGACCAGGGATACACACTCAGCAGGGCATGGGGACGGGCGTTGGACATCGAAAGAAAACAGAGACAGATGCGCGACGCGGGAGCGGTAGTTTCAAACGTGGCGCCACCTGAGGTCACCGGTGCTAGCTCCGCTAGCTGCCCGGGTCGACTTCAGCGCGCGCGCCACATTGGATCGATTTGATGGGCTGCTGATGATGTCATCATGCCTATATAAGCGAAAGACCGTAACAGCCCCGGCCGTCATTGAACTCCTGACGACGATGGCGGAGATGGCCATCGGAAACTTGAGGATTTTATTCGAAATGACGCGGCTGGAAAACCGAGAACATTTTATTCATGTATGCCGTCGCAAAAGACTCCAAGGACAATATTTCTGATTACATGTCCATGAGCAACGATGAATAAATTCTGGGTGGAGCCACTTTCTGGCAAGTGAGATAAAGTTGTCCATGAGAAAAACATGATATGTCAAATCTATTCCGCAGTTTTTAATGGACTGCCCCTATGACTTGATGATTGTAGTGACAAGTGCAAGTCTTTTTGGAAACTGCAGTCTCTTCGAGTGAAAGGGGAGATCTGTCGGAGTAAGTGGTACCTCTTGAACTATGTGTGGTACAATGGTATATTTTTGTAGGGTACAGTCAGCGGCATTATGGATACTGTCTGTGAAAATTGTTGCAAATTGAGTTAGTAGCAAAGAAGTAACAAATTTAAACGTCATGCACAATACAGCAGTTGTTCATATGACGTCACATCTCCTGAAGTATGTGTGGTGCCATGACACTATTTTGTAGATGTATTTAGCTGCATATGTAGAAACTGTCTGAGAAAATCATTCCGAATAGAGTTAGTTGCACAGTAGTAATAAATTTAAGCGTTATCTATTATAATGCAGTTTTTCATGCATCTCATCGTCTATGACGTCGTATCTCCTTAAAATGGATACGTGTACCAAGCTTTTTTTGTAATCGGTCCAATGCATTTGGAGGAGATGTGGAACATACACACACACACACACACACACACACATATATATATATATATGGATTGTAAAATGGTTCAGTTGCCTCTGAGCACTATGGGACTTAACTTTTGAGGTCATCAGTCCCCTAGAACTTAGAACTACTTAAACCTAACTAACCTATGGACATCACACACATCCATGCCCGAGGCAGGATTCGAACCTGCGACCGTAGTGGTCGCGCGGTTCCAGACTGTGGCGCCTAGAACCGGTCGGCCACACTGGCCGGCATGGATTTTAAAAAGGCTTATGATTCAATAGATAGACAAACATTATTCCACACTTTAGAGGAGTTCAAGGTTGACAGGAAAACAACGTCAATTATTGAACAGGCATTAACAGATACAACCTCCAAAGTTAAATTCTTTGGAGAAACATAAGAAGTATTTCATATCCATACTGGTGTTCGCCAAGGAGATGGAATGTCCCCGCTTCTATTTAACATGATTCTGGAAAAAACTGTTAGCACATGGCAAAAGGAGGTAAAAAGGAATTCAGCTTTGTATTAAAAAAGAGCAGAGAATCAGGGTGAAGTGTCTGGCTTTCGTGGACGATCTTGCCATTCTAACGAACGATAGAGAGGAAGCCAAACTTGCATTGGAAAAACTACATGAAATCTCACAGAAAAAAAATGGTTCAAATGGCTCTGAGCACTATGGGACTCAACTGCTGTGATCATTAGTCCCCTAGAACTTAGAACTACTTAAACCTAACTAACCTAAGGACATCACACACATCCATGCCCGAGGCAGGATTCGAACCTGCGACCGTAGCAGTCGCACGGTTCCGGACTGCGCGCCTAGAACCGCGAGACCACCGCGGCCGGCAATCTCACAGAAAACTGGGCTAGAAATCTCTTACGATAAAACACAGTATTTGGAAAAGAAACCTGTAGATAATCTCCCCAATACGGGAAAGTGACCAAGTTGCCCACTTCAGATATCTGGGAGAGATAATCCAACCATCGGGACTGAACTCATTAGCCAATAAAGACAGAATCTCCAGATTACAAAAAGCATATAAACTCACTTGGAGTCACTATAATAAGAAATCTACTTCTGCCAATGCGAAACTAAGGCATTACAACACAGTAGTCCTACCAGAAGCACATTATGCTGCAGAATCTACAATGATTCATGGTCTTACGAAGATCAGAGAGATTGAAAAGCAGGAAAGAAAAATTGTGAGGAAATGGATCAGTGTTTCGGGAAGGATTTTGGATGAAGACGCCAACTAGAGAGATTTACCAAGGCATAGATACAATAACAGACACTATTAGAAAGAGAAGGATAAAATTTTATGGACATATCAGCAGGATGAATAAAAGCAGGCTCACAAGGCAAATCTTTGAGATAGTAAACAAGAACAAAAGCAAGACAAAGTTGATCATTGAATAAAAACAAAACATTAAAGAACTGGGGATCACACAAGACAACATAAAAAATAGAGAACAGTTTAGAAACATCGTAAAGAAACACACACTTAAACAAGAACATACGGAGAACAGAACGGGAAAAAGAATGTCGGAAGAACGTAGGAGAGAAGACAGTAAACGTATGAAGAGAATTGGGGAAGAACGAAGAAATAAGAAGAAATCATGACTACTCAAGTTCAATCGCTCTCTTAAAAGGGAATAATCGAAAATAATAATAATAAAAATATATGGATTCGATATCGGCATTACGTTAGATTTCGAAACTTCGTATGGAGTGGCCAAATAACATCTTTGTGGCTGTGTCATTTCAAAGTGTATTATTGGAAGATGACCTTCAATGACCATTAGCTGGACTCGCACCGAAGTCTGAGAAGCACCTGCGAGACAGCGTCAGCCTCTGCTGAGGATTCTTTGTGAGAGTCTTCTGCGGGGAAAACCGCGTTCTCTCACGGACGGCGACACGGCTCGCAAACAACTACAAAAGGCCAGGGAGCGGGTTACCAGGCGATTATCTGCTGTTTGTTTACTGTTGTCGCTAAAGCTTCCGGTCTGGAAATCCCTGCGCGCACCTTTGTGGCGTCATTACGTACCGTCCTCAGAAGCCGTCAGTCAAACACGACTTCCTGTGAACTGAAGATACTTCGTCAGCAATTAACAGGTCGAGGGAATCCGTGGCTAAGTAGTGAAATACAGGCGACTTTTAGCGACAACCCGTGCTGAAGAGAAAAATAGCATCCTGTGATGAAAATTATCAATTAAACTGCTGTCTAACTCCGCTTTCATACTGCAACTTAAACATTGTTTGCAGGTACTTCCGAATACGCACACTTCGTTATTGCTAATATAAGTATCGATACTAAGTATTTGATAATTTCATTTGCGTAATGTGTGTGTGTATTGGTATTGGAAGATGTAATGGTATTCTGGGAGGTAAGCTTTCACTACTAATTCAATGAGAACTAAAATGTATGAACTATCTCTGTAGTGTGCAGGAAACATCACTTGTAAAAACTATATATTATGCGCTATCTGATTTGAAGAACATTTACCACCAACAACCAGTGACAAAACTGGTTCAAATATTATAATGTACGAGTTGTATTAAAAAAGTAACGGATTTTTTTTTATTTTTATTTACTCGTCCATAAAACTACTGTCCCATTCAAAATAATCGTCATTAGACTAATAATTTTTATAAAATTTTAGGGAAAACAGCGATCTTGTAATCTATATAAAGTCAGTGAAAAAACGGTCTTGATCGCGATGGTTATTTTATTAAAATGACCGGATTCGGCCTATGCTCAGGCCACCTTCAGACAGCACCATCAGCTGATGATGACGACGAATCGTCGATTTCAGCTGATGGCGCTGTCTGAAGATGGCCTGACCAAAGGCCGAATCCGGTCATTTTAATAAAATAACGATCGTGATCAAGACTACTTTTCAGTGGTTTTGTATTACAGCGCCCGATACATCTGGAACTCGATCTTTGAGGTAGTTTTCGCTCTATCAGCGATGCATTTTAATCTCCTCATCTTTGCTTGCAAAATGACAGATTTGGGGGCTCCTTTTGGGATTGCTTCATGCAAACTGCACTGGAGTTGCGCTCAGTACATTGTGCTTGTAATTAAACTTTCGCGACTAGAGAGGGTCCGCATGAAGAACGAGTGAACGTACGACAATGATACTTTGTGGAAACATTTGTAAGGACATGTGGAAGAGAAATAACGAATAAGCCACTGAAAGAAACACTTTTTAATTGCCACGTTAGATGATAACATATGTTAATCGCGTACCATGATTTTCCAGATTACTGTCCGCAGCACTTTTCGAACGGTGGACCGTGGAATGTTCAGCTGACGTGACACAGCTCTTGCACTGCTTGAGTCCGCTCATTGCGTCCAGTCTTCTCCCCAATGGTAACAATAACTTCTTGAACAATTTGTGGCGCAATAGGCCATCGGCCCGTCGCAGGAGCAGTTCCCAAATCGCCAGTTAATTCGAACTTCCGAAGCATGTTCTTCAGCCATGGTGCGGAAAGATGACCTCTCCGTATTCCTATAATACGACGATACTCGCAACACGCCTGTAGTTTTTTTTTCAAAAATGATTTTATTGTACCGTTACTAGATTCGTGCCTGAGCTTATCGTCAGACGGCAGCGCTGATTTCTTGGCAAGTTTTATATTTGTGCCTTCATGCGAAGTTCTCCTTTACATATAATAACAGACACATTTGATTCTCTTCTTCGATCCATGCTGATCCATGAGCAAAACTAAATACAATATCTTGTATTTAATTCAGCTCATGGATCAGCGTTTGAACATCATTCCTATAAAGCTGGGTACCCATACGGCAAATAGTGGTTCAAAAATGGTGCAAATGGCTCTGAGCACTATTGGACTCAACATCTATGGTCATCAGTCCCCTACAACTTAGAACTACTTAAACCTAACTAGCCTAAGGACATCACACAACGGCAAATAGTTTTCCGTCTACTGTCTCAAGTAGCGAAAATTCAACTATAACTACCCTGTACTCCTTACTAATAGTTATACCTTGTAGCAAGAACCCACGATGTGAGTTGCCGTTAAAATCGAATACACTGAGCGTAACCTTATAACCTTCCCATTTGACCGCATTATCGAATCTTTTTCAGTCCTGGCGGCCCAGAATGCTTCTTCTGGAACGACTGGTCCTTAGTTTCAACAACAGTTACGAAACATTTCAGCAGTTCTACATAGTTGTTGACTTCTTCTAACTGCTTCTGAGCAACAATTTAGAAGAAGTTCTGCTGTCACACGTTTCACACCCACTCCACGTGAAAAAGGCATGACATGATCTAACTGGTAAGCCAATATCATTTGCGATTCCCTTGACTGTGATTCGGAAATCCGTGCGACTGCTACGGTCGCAGGTTCGAATCCTGCCTCGGGGATGGATGTGTGTGATGTCCTTAGGTTAGTTAGGTTAAAGTAGTTCTAAGTTCTAGGGGACTGATGACCACAGCAGTTAAGTCCCATAGTACGCAGAGCCATTTGAACCATTTTTTTGATTCGGAAATCGTTCATTCCTTACATTTTTTCCATAATTTCATCGGTTGACGATGTTCTAGGGCGTCCAGAGTGCTCGGCATCTTCAGTGTCTTCACGGCCTTCATCGAAAGACTTGTACAATTTGTGTAAAGCCTTCTTTTACTTAGAACAGACTCACAAGAAGGAATACAGGGTGTATCAAGAAGAATCGTCCGATTTAAAACATCATAACGATTATGTTATTTTAGATATGTGTATGAACAACGCACTGTTGGAAAGAGCAAACTCTCGAGTTTTACATGGTTCCCGCTATGTAGCAGCAGTGTGTGCCCACTTCAGTTCTAGAAAAATCGTGTCGGAACAACAGAAAGCGTTTTGTGTTCTACGTTTTGCGCAGAGCAGATTAGTAATAAGTGTTCAGCGTGACTTTCGTACTAGGTATGGTGTGGATCCTCCTACAGCACAGAGCATTAGACGATGACATGAACAATTCCGAGGAACAGGTTGTTTGTGTAAAGGGCAAATCGCCGGGCCCTCCCCGAGTGTCTGACACAGACGTCGAACGCATCCGCCATAGTTTCACAAGGAGTCCACAGAAATCCGTTGGGCGTGCGACAGCTCAACAAGCCCCCGATGACCGTCACGTGTGTTGCGTCGACGGTTACACATGAAACCATACAAAATTCAGCTACTGCAAGCTCTTCGTGAAGGTGACAAGCAACAATATGTGGAGTTCTGTAATTTCGTTCTTTGGAAGATGGGGGATGCAGTTTTCTTCCACACTTAGTGTTTAGCGACGAGGCAACAGTCCATTGAAATGGGGAGGTGAACCATCATAAGTTGTACAACATGAGAGGGACTTTCCAAAATTTAATGTGATTTGTGCAGTTTCACGGAAAAAAGGTGTATGGTCCATTTTTCTTTGCCGAGAACACTGTTACTGGAAGCACATATCTGAATATGCTTAAGAACTTTCTTTTCCCATAGTTGGAGATTGATTCGAACGACTAACATAATGGGGTACTGCCACACTGATCGATGGATCGGACGAATTGGACCAGCTGATTCAGCCTTACATTGCTGGCCTCCAACATCACCGGGGGGGAGGGGGGGGGGGGTTTATAAAAGACCCTTTTTATATGACTCCGTTACCGCACTGACATATGATGTACATCTCAAGAGGGCCAAATTCACTGTATATGTTTATTAGTTTCAGAAATATAGACGTGCTAAATCGCATGATTCTTTTTGATGCACCCTGTATTTTACATTTATGAAACTTTTTCATTTTGTTTCGTTCTCATAGCAAAATTTAATGCAAACCCTGTTGTTCATTTTTCTAGAAAATAAATAAACGCGGATACTATCAAAACATAGTAACCAAGATAAAAGCCCGCCCGGTTGGCCGTGCGCATGGATTTCCGGGCGGGAAGGAGCTCCGGCCCCCGGCACGAATCCGCCCGGCGGATTTGTGTCGAGGTCCTGTGAGCCGGCCAGTCTGTGGGTGGTTTTTAGGCGGTTTTCCATCTGACGCGGCGAATGCAGGCTGGTTCCCCTTATTCCGCCTCAGCTACACTGTGTCGGCGATTGCTGCGCAAACAAGTTCTCCACGTACACGTACACCTCTATTACTCTACCACGGAAACATAGGGGTTACACTCGTCTGGTGTGAGACGTTCCCTGGGGGATCCACCGGGGGCCGAACCGCACAATAACTCTGGGTTCAGTGTGGGGCGGCGGAGGGGTGAAGTGGACTGCGGTAGTCGTCGTGGGGTTGCGGACCACTGCGGCTGCGGCGGGGACAGAGACTCTCCGTCGTTTCTAGGTCCACGGTTAACGTAACATAACATAACCAAGATGAAAGAGAAAGTCTGACATCAGCTGAAATCAAGCACTGATATAAGTCCAATGGCGACATGTAAAAATTACGTTGTGCCCTTGTCCGTTATCCTCATTGCTCGCTGCCTCACCTGATACCCACAAGAAGTCGAGCCAAGAGTGCATCCGCATTGAAGGCTTCATTATTTGCTGTCCGAAAGAACAGGCGCCATTCATGATTGAAGATTCCGTGTATATACATGACGAATGAGAAATTTCTACATCGGCTGCAGTCCGGCATTGAAATAAAGCCAGCGGCACGAGGACAGGAACCCAGATGTCTCTCTTATCGCGAGCGGTCGCCTTAATCACTTCGCCTACCCTTGATTGTAAATAAGTATGCCATCAGCGCGGACGCTTACGAGAATCCGGCGAGGCTGCAAGCGATAAGGGTAATGGACAGGTGACATATGGCAACTCTGGTTGGAAGGGAAGCGCGCGCGGATGGTAGTAGTGATTAAGGCGAACACTCACGATAAACAGAAACCCTGGGTCCGAATCCTGAGCCGTCTTAAATTTTCACTTGTCGTTACTGGATTTATTTCAACGTCCTATTGCAGACAATGTCGGAGCTTCTCTTTCGTCATGTCTCCTGCTGCAGGATCATGAATGGTGACATGTTTTGGACATGTCTAAAAGAACTGACACTACACACACGAATAAGACACTTGTTACCTGTTTGATGACTGATAACAGCGTAATTACTCAATGTGGATAACACTGCACGTATATAGGGTGTATCAAAAGAATCATCCGTTTTGACACGTCTATTAAACATATACAATAATTTTTTTTTTTTTTTGTGAACGGTCAACTCAAGAAAGGGTTTTTTTTTTCATACCTTTTCATAGTTGAAATGGTTGAAATGGCTCTGACCACTATGCGACTTAACTTCTGAGGTCATCAGTCGCCTAGAACTTAGAACTAGTTAAACCTAACTAACCTAACGACATAATATACATCCATGCCCGAGGCAGGATTCGAACTTGCGACCGGAGCGGTCGCTCGGCTCCAGACTGTAGCGCCTATAACCGCACGGCCACTACGGTCGGCCTTTTCATAGTTGCGTACAATAAGCTCCCCCATTGATATGCACGGCATATGTCAAATCGATTTTCAAATTAATGCCAGACTGCAGCGAGCATGTTTTGACTGCTGTTACGCGATGTCTCAGTTCAGTCATTGTTGTTGGTAATGGAAGCACATAAACGGAGTCTTTTATAAACCTCCACTAGAAATAATCACATTCTCAGGTCCGGTGACCTTGGAGGCCAGCTATGTAAGGCTGAATCATTTGGTCCAGTGCGATCGATCCACCGTTCACTCGGGGACGGCTCAGCGATGTACCTTCACACAGATAACCTGTGTCTCGGAATTGTTCATGCAATCGTCTAATGCTCTGTGCTGTAGGAGGTTCCACACTATACCCAGTACGAAAGTTACGCTGAACAATTATTACTGACCTACACTGTGCAAAACGTAGAACACAAAACGTTTTGCCGCGCATTATTAGCCGAGCGGTCTAGGGCGCTGAAATCATGGACTGTGCGGCTGGTCCCGGCGGAGGTTCGAGTCCTCCCTCGGGCATGGGTGTGTGTGTTTGTCCTTAGGATAATTTAGGTTAAGTAGTGTGTAAGCTTAGGGACTGATGACCTTAGCTATTAAGTCCCATAAGATTTCACACATATTTGAACATTTCTGAACAAAACGCTTTCTGTTGTCCCGACACCATTTTTACTAGAACTGAAGTGGGCTCACACTGCTGCTACCTAGCAGGATCCATGTAAAACTCGAGAGTTTGTTCTATCCAACAGTATGTTTTCTGCCTATTTCATAAACATCTATGAAAGCGTGTGATCTACATACTGTTGTTTACTTCTAAAGTACTATGAGATTTATGAACTTTAAGAAAGGCCACGTGTTTAGTTATGGCGCATTGCGAACCTACAAACTTTACACTTTTCGGTCAAACCCGACATTATAACGCACCATAATGTGGCAATTCCTGACGCAGATGACAGAAGCGCAGGAGTTCAGTCTTGGCCTTTTGTGGTGAGAAGTAAATACTAACACAGCAAGAAATGGTCGATCTCCACAATATTCAAAAAAGATAACACATGATTCTGCGAGCAATCAAATACGAGGTGCATTCAAGTTCTAAGGCCTCCGATTTTTTTTCTCCGGACTGGAAAGAGATAGAAACATGCGCATTGTTTTAAAATGAGACCGCGTTTATTGTCAATACGTCTCAGAGATGGCAGCACCGTACAGCAGATGGAATTTTACCGCCAGCGGCGAGAATGAGAACTGTTTTAAATACTTAAAATGGCGACTTTTTCCTTACTTGAACAGCGTACAATCATTCGTTTTCTGAATTTGCGTGGTGTGAAACCAAATGAAATTCATCGACAGTTGAAGCAGACATGTGGTGATGGAGTTATGGATATGTCAAAAGTGCGTTCGTGGGTGCGACAGTTTAATGAAGGCAGAACATCGTGTGACAACAAACCGAAACAACCTCGGGCTCGCACACGCCGGTCTGACGACATGCTCGAGAAAGTGGAGAGAATTTTTTGGGGGGATCGCCGAATGACTGTTGAACAGATCGCCTCCAGAGTTGGCATTTCTGTGGGTTCTGTGCACACAATCCTGCATGACGACCTGAAAATGCGAAAAGTGTCATCCAAGTGGGTGCCACGATTGCTGACGGACGACCACATGGCTGCCCGTGTGGCATGTTGCCAAGCAATGTTGACGCGCAACGACAGCATGAATGGGATTTTCTTTTCGTCGGTTGTGACAATGGATGAGACGTAGATGCCATTTTTCAATCCAGAAACAAAGCGCCAGTCAGCTCAATGGAAGCACACAGATTCACCGCCACCAAAAAATTTCGGGTAACCGCCAGTGCTGAAAAAATGATGGTGTCCATGTTCTGGGACAGCGAGGGCGTAATCCATACCCATTGCGTTCCAAAGGGCACTACGGTAACAGGTGCATCCTACGAAAATGTTTTGAAGAACAAATTCCTTCCTGCTGTGCAACAAAAACGGAAAGGCTGCGCGTGTGCTGTTTCACTAAGACAACGCACTCGCACATCGAGATAACGTTCCGCAACAGTTTCTTCGAGATAACAACTCTGGAGTGATTCCTCATGCTCCCTACTCACCTGACCTGGCTCCTAGTAACTTTTGGCTTTTTCCAACAATGAAAGACACTCTCCGTGACCGCACATTCACGAGCCATGCTGCTATTGCCTAAGCGATTTTCCAGTGGTCAAAACAGACTCCTAAAGAAGCCTTCGCCGCTGCCATGGAATCAAGGCGTCAGCGTTGTGAAAAATGTATACGTCTGCAGGGCGATTATGTCGAGAAGTAACGCCAGTTTCATCGATTTCGGGTGAGTATTTAATTAGAAAAAAAATCAGAGGCCTTAGAACTTGAATGCACCTCGTACTAAGCGCAAAGTGCGTAATGACCCACCGGCCGTGGTGGCCGAGCGGTTCTAGGCGCTTCAGTCTGGAACCGCGCTACGGTCGCAGGTTCGAATCCTGTCTCGGGCATGGATGGTGTGATGTCCTTAGGTTAGTTAGGTTTAAGTAGTTCTAAGTTCTAGGGGTCTGATCACCTCCGCTGTTAAGTCCCATAGTGCTCAGAGCCATTTGACCTATTTGAACGTAATGACCCGTCATAGAGGAAATTGATAGTAAACGCACCGTAGCTGTCAACGGTCGTCTTTAGAGCAGGGCAGAAACAATAAACTTTGACTTCTTCCGTTCGTATCTGCAAACGTACTTCTCGCTTTTCAACAACAGAGGAAAGCATGCGTTTGCGCAAGAGTGTTTTGTCGAAAACGAAAGACGCGCGTCAAAGAAAATAACCTCCAGTCCTTGTCGTATGACCGACAAGAGCCGGGTCTTATGATGTAATTCAAAGGGATTTAAACTGTTATTCTGGATGTACAGTTCTGGTGGCTAAATGACTAAAAATATCAGGGCACACCCTTAGTAACCTCAGTAGTGACCTCTGATTAATACCTTTTGACTCTGATGAACTGAGAAATCTTGCATAAACTGGAAATGTCTCCGACATAGAAACGATAATCCGTGGTGGTGAATGTCGTTGTTTTTTTGCTCGAATCCCGTTGTCTTTCTAAATACCAAAACTTCACTTATTTCTAAACGATTCTTCATAGCAAAAAATAAGTGAAGTTACTCTGTTATTATTTTTTATGTGAAAATACTACCGTCGAACAATTTCATTAAAGAAGACATACCAGGACAATAAAATATAATTAAACTTCACAACTAGTACCAACCTCCATAAGGTAACTAAGGATTCAGGAGGATCAACAGAACTAAATTGTTTAGAAACACTACATTAGCAGCTCAGGTTTGTAAGCGTATCGTCGACTTCAAAGTAACGAAGCCTTATTGCCAGCTTTAATCTTGTCTTAAGCTGTAATTTGCTCATAGATCATTTTTCAAAGCAGAATACAAAATCAGGCAGTTACATATGAATATTAAGCATATGTATATACTGCGCGCTAACAACAAATTTAGAAGAATATACTTTTCCACCGTGTCGATATCTTCAAACTCCTTTTAGTTTCTCATCAATGTGTCATTTCATCATTTGTGCTCTGAAACCGTTAGGTCATCATCACTAAGTGAACCTTGCGCATCACATTGAGAATATTACAATTCAACGCAACCCTTTCAAACAGCTGGAGCGAAGATTGCCACGAAATATTATTTTAGGTGCCTAAAATAAGCGTTTCTTACTATATTATTTTGCAGATACGAGAAAACTAATTGCCGTGGGCTGGAAATATTTTCAACATATCATTAAATTAATTCACGCGCTTGGCATTTATCATTACGATCAAACAACAATGAAAATTGAAATAAACAAATCAAAATGATTAAATAAACTATGATATGAAACTAGACCCATACACCGATTGTTCTTACAGACGTTTTCATACAAAGAGGAAATTCCATAGCAATAATACCACTATATTAAAAATAGTTTCAAAATGTCGTATGTATAATTAAACTTCCGCATACGTGCTGGCCCGAATTGTTAGCGGAGCTTTCGCGTCTGGTACGGTAAGTCAGTGGGGTAACAGGACGGGTATTAAATATATTAATATCTATGACTATCACTCAACATCTGGATATCTTATTGTTAGTGCTTTGGACTTGCGAGAATGACAAGTGACTAACATAGGCCAACTCTAGTAGAACGGGGACTTCTTATACACCGTACGCGGCGAGTCTGTATTTAATTTGTGCGGAAGGCATTCTCTCGCGGTTAAAAATTCCGACATCACTGCTGAAAAGCAATCGCGTCTGTTGTAATACCTTTCGATTTATTCGACTGCGGCACTAGTGTTACTGGACGACTACGAGAGAGATCCATTGGCGCTAACTATCCTGTGTTCGCTGTCCACGGCTTCGCTTTGCTGCTGGTGGCCGGCTTTTCCGCTAAAACGGATCCGACAAGAAGAAATAGGTGAGTACCAGACCAGGCTCTTCGCCGTCTACTTGGAGCTGAGGTAAGTGCCAATGATCCTCATCGCCATTTTGATTGATTATAACAGTAAAGCACAGAATCTTCTATAGTGTTAATGAAGCGCTATTGATCCGTACTAAGCGAGTATAGAGCTGACGCTGCTGAAACATTGCAGGCTTGTGATAAAACTCGGTACAACTTAGTTTTTTACTGGTAGGTAGTTCGACAATCTTTATTTACATTGTTATTCTGTAAAAATCATTTATAGCAAGACAGTCACTCTGGTTTCCGTCACTCGGAGGTTCACTGAGTGACAAACTGGCATATGGTCTTTAAAGAAGACAGATCTATCTGAAAACTATGATAAAGATCTTTTCTCTCTACACTTTTCTTCGTCACCTAATTAACCATTAAACCAGTATAATTTCTAGTAGCTAATACAACAGCTTAGAAGCAAAAACGTTTATCTCCGTGACACAGAATTTACATAAACGTTCGTTAAACAAATATGTTGCGATGTCCTTGTAAGTTAATTACTTAAACTTCCATTTGGTGCGTTAACTTTGGCGACACCGCTACCCGCAATGTATCTCTTGGATACAGACGACGATTCTTGTGTCAGTGTTCGCTTTCAGTTTTTGAAGATTGTAGTTCTCTTTATTGGTGTAAATATGGCACATACAGACCTGAACATCAGGCTCATTAGGTTTTAAACTTAATATCAGTAGTTAATATAATGTAATGCAAAAGTGTATGTAATAGCTATACACATAGACCCAAGTTAATTATGTATTAGCATTAATTGAACTAATTGTGTACCACACTTGTCACTCGCATACTTGCTGAGGCAAGTCCTTCTGTCTTGTTTCTCTTTGCTGGTTCCTGTTTTCATGTTCCGTGGTTCCAAAGAAGTTCAGCATTTTTTTTTCGTGGTAGTTTGATTCTGTATTTCACCAGCACTTACTTACATTATCTGGTAGTTTTGTTACCAGTGCACTTCTTTTGAAGTGTGCTTCTTTTGAGATGGTGTTCCAGTGGAGTCAGAGCCAAAACTTTGAAGTACTCACGCCTATCTGAATATCTATTCTTGTTGCCCAAGAAAATTACCCATCCGTTGATGCCTGCAACGTTTAGCATATGGGAAAAAAATCAGCATAGATCACCTCCTTGCTGACGTAGCACAGCTATTGGCCTAGTAGTTTGCACAGAGGTTGTCAATTACGTCAACCGGGTTTGATGTCACTACGATGAAACATAATTTCCGGCTTTTCCTGTAATCCTTCCGAAATCTCATTTGATGAGAGTTGTTGACCTATCAGTATTGCTATGTTGTTCTTAAGACTACTAGTATTTTTTTGTTGTATTTTGATGTCACCAAATAATTTTCATAAATTTCCTGCCTTTCATTATTTTCCTCGTCACCAAATTCATGATCTTTAGCTTAGTCTACAGATCTTCTTTCAGTCGTGTCTACAAAATGATCTTCAAAAGGTACCTGTTCATCGAAAAGAGGGCGACATACCTCTTCCAGATACTTAGGATTTTCTAAATCGTAAACGTTGCTCGTTTTCAAAGATAGGATTCGTGGTAATAAAGAAACGTAGCCTCATTTCCAAAACAACAACAAAAACTACCGACTGGAGCACGCTCTAAACAATGTAATGTTTCCATACAATAGCGGCAACAATGCGTTTGCCTGTCTTGTGACCTCAGCGTTGTGGAGATTAGGTTGATACTTCTGTGAAACAATAAGGGTATGATGCTAGATTTCCTGGGGCGGCAGTCACATATCTATATTTATTGCGGGAACATTGAAGAAAAATTAACCCGTGTGTCTCACAGACACACACGTGACTGACGAAGGGTAAAAGGAAAGGACTAAAAGAGAGAAGAAATTGTGAAGGTATAGACTTAACGAAACCTGTATATAGATTACTTTCTAGTATTGGCACAGTTTTCTAAGGGAAGAGTATCTTCCATTAAATTTCCGCTGGGCTTATCCGACACTCCCTTTAACTCATGGACAAGTATATAAACGTATGAACACGAGAATTTCAGTCCACACTCAAATCTTTCGACAGGTTTCCTGTCCGTAGTGTAGAACTGACGCGGCGGTTTTTCTGTGTATGATGGCAGCAAAATATATTCCACGTTTCCCTGTGTGGCTTCTTTGCAAGGCAACAGAATTAGCAGAGAATGAACAACATTCATAATTTGATGTAAGCAAGCAAGAGTACGGTATACTCTTATCTTTTAACGTTTCAAGGCAAATATTTTTCTAAGGATAGGTATATCATTTACATGACCGAAGCTTACGAAATCGTGTCCCTTGCCGAAAATTTTGTTGCATTCTGTTCTTGAATACTGGCTAATAGGTCATCTAGCGGATGTAGAGGGAACTCAGTTTCTACGAGGAACACGTGTTCGGAAATGTACCACTAAAATAAGAAGACTGGATCGCTTTCAAATCTGCTGATTCATGGTACGAACATTGCTGTCACATGAGTGTGCGCTACAGCAGGGTTTCCCAAACTGTGCTCTGCTGAACATTGTTGTTCCGCGGTAAATGAATAAGTGCTCCGAGAAAACCTATTAACTTAACAACTTGGCGTCCGCCCCCGTAGCGTAGCGGTAGCGTTACCGCCTACCACGCAGGGGGCCCGGGTTCGATTCCTGGCAGGGGTGTGGGTGTTGTGTCCTTCATAATCACTTTCATCATCATTGACCCGCAAGTTGCCGAAGTGGCGTCCACTAAAAAAGACTTGCAATACGGCGGCCGAACATTCCCGAATGGGGGACTCCCGGCCAACAATGCCATACGATCGTTTCATTTCAGTAACATGGCGGTTTTCTTTTTTCGACATTTTGACGCTACTATTGTTTTTTGTGGTATTAGTTATGGTTTAAAATTGAAGCTATCACGGAATAAAACAATTTTATCTGATTTTTTAAAATTTTTATCAATCTTCAAAATAAACAAGGTGTTCCATCAAAGTATCAGGAACAGTCTACAGGATTCTCGAAACGTTCCTTCAGTGTAAAAGTTTGTGAAGCCCTCTGTGCAGGAGTTGCTCCACTGCCGTTCGTTGCACAACATGTATATGTGACGCATGCATTCATACACACCGACCGCTAACCCTGGGACTGGTCCGTGGATCACCAGTAGTCGCTCTACAGCACCGAGAAGCCTGTAATACGAATTGTGAAATTACATATATACGAAAAATTGCTTGCTATTGTTTTTTTCTTTCCAGCATTTTGTCTGGCTCAAATTTCAGAGAACAAAAACATGTTTTCACCTTGAGTAACCCACTGCGTTTCATTGTTGATTTGTTTTAAGCATATGAACAGAAACTGTGGTTACGATAACTATTAATATGTCAGAGTGAACATTTAGAGGTAGCACATTGGTTGATGTGTCAGCAAAAGTGATGACTGGGTGTTGTGTGATGTCCTTAGGTTAGTTAGGTTTAAGTAGTTCTAAGTTCTAGGGGACTGATGACCGTAACTGAAGTCCCATACTGCTCAGAGCCATTTGAACCATTTTGTCAGCAAATTTGTGAGCTTTGCTAACGTCTTTGGAACGCCGTAAATCTATTCAACATTTTTCCGAAGCTTGTTCTCACCATTGTACCACTCTGTATAACAACAATTTCGTATGTGAAACTTTCTGACAGATTAAAACTCTGTGCCGGACCCAGACTCCACCTCTGGACTTTTGCCTTTCGCGGGTAAGTGCTCTACCAGCTAAGCTACCCAAGCACGACTCACGCCCCTTCCTCATAGCTTTACTTCCACCTCGTCTCCTACCTTCTAAACTTTACTTAAGCCCTCGTGAGTTCAACTCGATTTCTAAACTGAAGGAAACACTTCACGACATTCGCTTCAGAACTGCTACAAATTCGCCGGGCAATAGACCGTGCCGTTCAAACTGTCAACACAACTGGCACTGGTAAGAATATCCTACGATTTCCACATCACTGACAATGGGCTATACACAATGCTGGTGACTACTTTGAAGGCCAGTAAAACTTTGAAAGACGTATCTATTGTGTACGAACTGTAAATAAATAGTTACCACTATTAAAGTTCCAACCCTCGTATTTAACGTGAGGCAGGAACAACTTGGCCAGTCGTAAAACGCATGTCGTTCAAAGCAGTCTCGTGAATACCAAGAGACGTAAATCGCCTTAATCTTTCCGCTGCTATAGACGTGCTCTCTGATTTCAGGGCTGAGGGCGGCTTCTGTTATGGTTGTACTGTTCGTCAAATGCTGGTGCCTGAGCTGAGAAACAGTGTTCCGGCCGATAAGAAATACTTATCACCTGTTTTTTCGCAAAATGTTAGGAAAAAATTGATTTTTGCACGTCTTACAGTCTGATATCTTCACTAGACAAAGAACTGGATTTCTTTTCGGTACCCGGCACAGTTACCGCATTAAGTAAAATATTGCACGCAGTTAAGAGTTTGTTGAGGTAGAAACGCATTGCGAAAACTTTGCATATGGTTGATTTTAGCTCTTACATTGCAATGAATATAATGTAGATAAGATATTGAAACTTCATTTAAAATTAAGATCAGAACGAAATCTCATTTTGTTCTCGAAGTATTGGGTTTTATATCCGCGGACGCTGGTGTGCGGCACGTCTGGTTCTGACTATGCGAACTTGCTTGTTGCTATGAAATACTTGTCAACCGACTTTAAGCAAACTTTAGATAAAAAAATTGAGAGTGGCACATCTTACAGTTTGACATCTTCACCCGATAAAGAACTGAGTTTCTTTTCGTTGCCTGCCATAGGTACTGCGCTGCATCAAATTAAGTAAAACATTGTGAAAAATTTTGAAGATCGAAATTTTATTTAAAATTGAAAGCAGGACAGAATCTCGTTTCGTTCTGGAGTTATTGGGTTGTATATCCGACTGATGGTCGCTCGCGTATTTCGCACGAAGAACACTCGAATTTTTTTTATTCATCGAGACATGAAAGTAACTCGTCCGCAGCAGTAAGGGCCGGCGGCTCAGGGCGCATACAGACGTCAATAGCACTGTAGGAAAAACCAAGCGGCGCGCTTAATGTCCACAGCACCTGGGGAAACAGCGTAGCAGAGCGTGTGTAGACGCCCACAGCAGCTAACAGTTATGCATACGCTACTGGCTTAAACACCATCCAAATACAACTTTTAAAATTCGTTTCAGGCTTTGTGTTTCTTCAGTCACACTGATTATTTTTTTCTTTTATTTCCCTTTTCTCGACATGCGCACATTCCATAACAAACTACGTCTAGTTTCTGTGCACAGTTTATCTGATACGAAAATATGGAAAAATCGAAGATAATGTAAACAAGACATCGTAGCCCAGTGCGCAGCAGTGCGGCCGCGATCCCATGGCCAGTCCGTTGTACACAACTCTGATGTGAAGTACGATTCTTTGGGGCTCATTCACGGCCAATCAGACTGTCACGACCATCAAATACTCTCACCTTTTTCGTTGGCAAATGACTCCACTGGGCGCAAGACTTCACGAGGTCGCTCGGATCAGTGACCTTATTTTCATTTTTCCTGTCGATCCAAAATAATGGTTTCAAGAAAAAAATGTATTTCCACCACGAAAAACGTTTCTGTACTCTTCATAAATTCATTCTTAACTGTACACACCTTAAGTTTTTTAAAAACAAAGCACAGTACTAGATATTGGGGCAAGATTGCGATTAAGCTTCTCCCGCTCGCCAAGTCTATCACACAAGTATACAGTGAACGTTTTTGTATGCAATCATGGGGTCTGATTCTCAGATATTTGCAAGGCTACATTGTAGCGTTATGGAACATCACTGGACACAGTCCATTGGATATGTAGTACCCTCTAGCAAAATGCTTACTTCTAATGTGATCCTCATTTTCCGTAAATTTGAGACTTGGGATGTGAAGTACGATTTTTGAAGATGAGGAGAATATCATTTTACTACTGCCATACTCTCTTAATTATCTTCAGGTCTTTCTGTGGACAAATATTACTTCAATCTTGCATGAATTTTCTCACAGTAAATTATGCACGTCTAAAGTATCGACACCTTATAACATCAAAAGATACGGTGGAGTGTACTTTTCATTTGTGGATACAGTTTCTAGATAATGTTCACAGAAGTTACCTTCAAGACAAATAGTGACATTTTGAAATCAGCTGTCCATACAGTAGCTGCTGAAAATGCAGAAAAAGACTTCCATTGTGTGAAAGTTTACAGAGTTCCTCTGGTAGCTCTTTATTGGATTGCTTCTTAATACAAAACACATGATCGTTCAGGTTACAAAATCCATCATCAAATGAATTTGGAAACCAATCACATCTACAGTGATCCAGTTACATACAACCAATATGAGTAAGCGATGAAAACAGGTATTTTGCCATACCACTTTACTACGCAGGTGATATAACTTCATGTTGTGAGTGTTTTTACTTTGCGGAGGTGTTGTTTGTAAGTAGGTTATCAGTGAGTATTTTGGCTGTCGCGCGCCCATACAAACATTCCGTCCACCCATCCATCTATCCTTCACCATGAAACTGTACTACCACACCTGTTAGATGATTGAGGTTTGCAGCAGTCTAAAATAGGTAATAGGCGACACTAAGTGTTCCAAATGGTGGGGACTTTCACCAATCAGTACTAGAGGACCAGCGGCCAACTTATCACGCCCGTAGTGTAGCTAGTCATAACAAACTAATTTTTGTAGCATGAAATGCATTCGCAGTTTCGAATATAGACAACCATCAGTTTTATAGTGGAATGATGACAATGAAAATTTGTGCCGGACCGGGACTCGAAACCGAATATGAGGATTATCGCGAGCGGCTGCCTTACCATTAGGCTCTCCAAGTACACTTCGCGGTCACACCCAAACTTTGATATATCGTCAACCATGTGTGTACAACCTGCACTCGTGCATCCATTATGTATATTCCTGTATAAAGGAGACATATTCATTGAAAGTCGCTCGCCCAGTATTGGCAGACAAATGCGAAATTGCAGACAGTAGCTGTGTTGTTCAGAAATGCCATGCGAAGTTGAAATTTTGTATTTATTCCCAGACACTGGGCAAGCGACTTTCAGTAAAAATGTCTCTCCTGTACGGAACTATACGTAACTAATGTACGAGTAAAAATTAAAGAAGCACGGTTGACGACATATGGAAATTTGGGTCTGGCCGTAAAGCGCGCTAGGATATGCTATCGGTAAGACAACCGCTCGCTGTAAGCGGGAAATCTGGGTTCGAGTCCTGGTCCGGCACAAATATTCATTGTCATCATTCCATATCTACATCTACATGGTTACTCTGCAATTCACACTTAAGTGCCTGGCAGAGGATTCATCGAACCATTTTCATACTACTTCTCTACCATTCCACTCTCGAATGGCGAGTGGGAAAAAGGAACACGTAAATCTTTCCGTTCGAGCTATGATTTCTCATATTTTATTATGATGACCATTACTCCCTACGTGGGTGGGTGTCAACAAAATACTTACGCATTCGTAAGAGAAAGTTGGTGACTGAAATTTAGTAAATAGATCTCGCCGCAAAGAAAACGGCCTTTGTTTTAGTGCCTGCCACCCCAACTCGCGTATCATATCACTGACAGTCGCACTCTTATTGCGGCGATAACACGAAACGAGCCGCCCTTCTTTGCACTTTTTCTATGTCCTCTGTCAATCCTACCTGGTAAGGATCCCATACGGCGCAGCAATATTCCAGCAGAGGACGGACAAGTGTAATGTTTCTCCTTCCCCACAACATTATCTATGTGGTCTTTCCAATTTAAGTTGCTGGTAATTGTAACTCCTAGGTATTTAGTCGAACTGACAGCCCTTACCTTTGTGCAATTTATCGTATACCCAAAATTTATCGGATTTCTTTTAGTACCCATGTGGATGACCTCGCACTTTTCTTTGTTTAGTGCTAATTGCTACTTTTCGCACCATACGGAAATTCTCTCTAGATCATTTTGTAATTGGAACTTATCGTCTGATGATGTTACTAGGCGGTAAATTACAAAAAATGGTTTAAATGGCTCTGAGCACTATGGGACTTAACTTCTGAGGTCATCAGTCCCCTAGAACTTAGAAATACTTAAAACTAATTAACGTAAAGACAACACACACAGCCATGCCCGAGGCAAGATTCAAACCTGCGACCGTAGCGGTCGCGCGGTTCCAGGCTGTAGCGCATAGAGCCGCTAGACCACCCCGGCTGGCGGTAAATTACAGCGTCATCTGCAAAAAGCTGCTGGTTGTCCATATTCGCAACTGCGAATACATTTCATAACGGCTGTAGTCTTCGGAGTGCCTGTTCCTCCGGACATACATGCATGTTCGAAAGAACATTGCATCGTACTTCTGAGCAACAAAGGCACTGCAATATCGTATGTAATTTGTGTAGGTCACAAATTAATAACATGATCGGGACATAATGCGGCCCGAGGTGTCACCTCACAATGTCAGTATTGGCTCTTGAGCAAAAACGTTTGACGATAACTAAAAAAATGTGTGTGAAATCATGTGACTTAACTGCTGAGGGCGTCAGTCGCTACGCTTACACACTACTTAATCTAAATTATCCTAAGGACAATCACACACACACCCATGCCCGAGGGAGGACTCGAACCTCCGCCGGGATCAGCCGCACAGTCTGTGACTGCAGCGTCCTAGACCGCGCGGCTAATCTCGCGCGGTTTCACGATAGCTGTTCTCGAACTTCGATAAAGGAAAATGTTGTTGTTGTTGTTGTTGTTGTTGTGGTCTTCAGTCCTGAGACTGGTTTGATGCAGCTCTCCATGCTACTCTGTCCTGTGCAAGCTTCTTCATCTCCCAATACGTACTGCAGCCTACATCCTTCTGAATCTGTTAAGTGTATTCATCTCTTGGTCGCCCTCTACGATTTTTACCCTCCATGCTGCCCTCCTATACTAAATTGGTGATCCCTTGATGCCTCAGAACATGTCCTACCAACCGATCCCTTTTTCTTGTCAAGTTGTGCCACAAACTCGTCTTCTCCCCAATCCTATTCAATACCTCCTCATTAGTTATGTAATCTACCCATTTAATCTTCAGCATTCTTCTGTAGCACTACATTTCGTAAGCTTCTATTCTCTTCTTGTCCAAACTATTTATCGTCCATGTTTCACTTCCATACATGGCTACACTCCATACAAATACTTTCAGAAACGACTTCCTGACACTTAAATCTATACTCAATGATAACAAATTTCTCTTCTTCAGAAACGCTTTCCTTGCCATTGCCAGTCTACATTTTATATCCTCTCTACTTCGACCATCATCAGTTATTTTGCTCCCCAAATAGCAAAACTCCTTTACTATTTTAAGTGTCTCATTTCCTAATCTAATTCCTTCAGCATCACTCGGCTTAATTCGACTACATTCCATTATCCTCGTTTTGCTTTTGTTGATGTTCATCTTATATCCTCCCTTCAAGACACTGTCCATTCCGTTCAACTGCTCTTCCAAGTGCTTTGCTGTCTCTGACAGAATTACAATGTCATCCGAAAATCTTAAAGTTTTTATTTATTCCCCATGGATTATAATACCTACTCCGAATTTTTCTTTCGTTTCCTTTACTGCTTGCTCAATATACAGATTGAATAACATCGGGGAGAGGCTACAACCTTGTCTCACACCCTTCCCAACCACTGCTTCCCTTTCATGTTCCTCGACTCTTATAACTGCCATCTGGTTCCTGTACAAATTGTAAATAGCCTTTCGCTCCCTGTATTTTACCCCTGCCACCTTCAGAATTTGAAAGAGAGTATTCCAGTCAACACTGTCAAAAGCTTTCTCTAAGTCTATAAATGTTAGAAACGTAGATTTGCCTTTCTTTAATCTATTTTCTAAGATAAGTAGTGAGTATTGCCTCACGAGTTCCCATATTTCTACAGAATCCAAACTGATCTTCCCCGAGGTCTGCTTCTATCAGTTTTTCCATTCGTCTTTAAAGAATTCGCGTTAGTATTTTGTAGCCGTGACTTATTAAACTGATAGTTCGGTAATTTTCACATCTGTCAACACCTGATTTCTTTGGGATTGGAATTATTATATTCTTCTTGAAGTCTGCGGGTATTTCGTCTGTCTCGTACATTTTGCTCACCAGATTGTAATAAACGCTTATAGTAAAATGTTCTTTGGAGACGGGAGGGTGGTTCGGGTCACAACACCCTCTCCTGCCACCTTGTGATTCGCGTGTGCGCTACATCTAGTGTTGGCAAACTGTGGCACCCGCGTGTGGGAGAGCAGGAGGCGGAGGCTGGTGGAGTGTAAGCTCGTTACGCAGCCGCCCTGCCAAGCGCAGCGGGCGACGATCACTTCTGCTTCAGCACGCCGTCGGGGCATTCAATGGGCACTTAGTTAGGCGACGACCTCCTGGGGACCTGCTATAGCCCTGCGCCACCTGGTAACCTCGCGTTCACTGTGCTGCTGCGACCCGTTGCTAACGAGAGACGTTTGTTCCAGACTGAATCTTTCATGGTGCAGCGGAGTGTGCGCTGTTTTGAAACTTCCTACTAAACTGAAACTTTTCCCTCTGGCTGTGGCTAAACCGTTTCTTCGTTTCAGCTGTTCTTGCAGCGCGACAAGCCCGACGACGTAACCAAGAGTTCTTCTGTGGACTTTGGGAAGTAGTAGAGACATGCAGAGAGAAGCGAATCTTTGAGGGCGGGTCGTGATTCGAGCCGGGATTTGTAGCGATACGAATATTTTGATTCATCACAAGACAGCTGGATTGTGATACTGAGGCAGTGCTATGTACTTGTTAATACTCGTACATGCACTGATAAGCCAAAACATTACGACCACGCCGACGGTGACGTTGGATGCCGCCTTGTGGCGTTGCTGGCACGTGAGGTGGTAACAAAACTCCGTAAGCGGAGCAGACACGGACGGGGGACAGCACTAGCGAAGATATGAGCTGCAAATGGGGAAATCCAATCAGATAAGTGACTTTGGCAAAGGGCAGATTGTTATTACGCAGAACCTGTGAATGAGTATCTTGGAAACGGCGAAGCTGGTCAAATGTTCATGTGCTGCTGTCACGAGCATCCACGGAAAGAGGTAGGACAGTGGAACTACCACTAGGCGCTAAAAGTTTGGTGTCCGCGACTCTTCACAGAACGTGCTTCCTCCTCTAAAGTAGGACTGATGGTGATCTGCCGAAAGAGCACAATGCTGGTGCACGCACAAGTGTTTCGAAGCACATCGTTCATCGTACATAGAATATAGAAGTCCGCAGCAGACCACACCTACGTGTTCACATGCTGACCCAACGCCACCGTCAGTGACGACTGTAGTGGCCACGGGACCACGCCGATTCGACCATCGACCAACGGAAACGCGTCGGCTCTTCGAGTGAACCACATTTTTTGCTGCACTAGGTCGATGGCCGTCTCCACAAACGCCGTCATAGAAATGAATGGCGGCTCGCACGCGCACTACGGACGCAGGCTGGTGGGAGCAGTATTATGCTGTGGGAGACATTCTTCTGCGCTTGCATAGGACCGGTGGTGATAATCGAAGACACGCTGAGAGCTGCAAACCACCTCCCTCCCTTCACGCTTGATGTCTTCCCCGTCGTCGAATGAATGGCTCTAAACACTATGAGACTTAACATCAGTCCCCTAGACGTAGAACTACTTAAACCTAACTAACATAAGGACATCACACACATCCATGCCCGAGGCAGGATTCGAACCTGCGACCGTAGCGGTCGCTCGGCTCCAGACTGTAGCTCCTAGAACCGCACGGCCACTCCGGCCGGCCGTAACATTAATCTGGCAGTAATATTTTGTTCAATAATTTCAGTTAGCCGTACAGGAACAGTCGGTCGAAGTAATCAGCATGCCATAGACATTGAACTAATTTCAAGTGGAGACCACTAGAGGAGTCCTACCACAGCTGAGCTCTCTAGGGCAGTTACTCACGAGGCAAGCGTGTTCATTTCGTTGGTTGTAGTTTTTAGCTGTATACTGTACGTGTTATTTATTGTTTGTCTTTTGGTGTCGAGTGTTCTTTGATGGTTGCCAAGTGAACTACCCATGAATAACGTTTGAAGACGGAAACGATTTCTCGTATACATATAATCAACCTTACTTTCAATCGTGAATATCCAATGTCTAGTGCTCTTTACATTCGTAAGTTTGTTACTGAAGCAGCAAGAATCTCCTTAGAACATACCACTGGGATTCATGTATCGCGATATGATGTTATTGCTTATTTTAAATTAAGGATAAAGTTCATTAACTGTTTAGTGTCCTCGGTTGCGTGTTACCACACTAAAACAAATCACATGGTACACTAACTATCACTTACATTCATACAGAATGAGAATCATACTATACTAACAAAAATAGGGAGTCCATATATCATATAAAATTGGGAAAACTTTCCAGACAAACGCAAGCCAACCAAAAGCGACAAATTCCAGGGATAAGTAAAGTACAAATTTGTATGTCAAAGTTGCACTGATGTCGCAAACAAAATGTTCATGTCCTAATGTTGTGAAATCGAAATTTCGTATGGCAGAAAACAGACGAGGAACAGCTGTAAAACAGGAAAAAGAAGGTTTGTAGAACTGCATCTCCAAAACTGTAAATTGAAACTTTTACTGTCACTGTATCATAGATAAGCAGAATGAGCCAGAGGTGTTTGTTACCTTAGTATGTGATGTCCAAAATGTAAAGGAAAAATGGTTTAAACACTAATATATAAATATTCCCATATTACAAGTCGCCGAAGATGCCTTGCATATAAAAAAGGCAAAACGCGAATGGCGAGAAAAATTTGTTTTAATCAGTTGTGGTAGACGAATCTAAAGTGATAATTGTCAACGTAATAAGGATAAAGAATTGTGTTATCGAATTCTAGAGAAATGTGGAGGTTCGTTATTACTAAATCCATCGTACAATATGTGTTAGAGGAGTATGTGCCAAGCCAGATCGTAAGAGATGGAAAAGAGCCACCGTGGTACAAAAACCGAGTTAGAAAACTGCTGCGGAAGCAAAGGGAACTTCACAGCAAACATAAACATAGCCAAAGCCTTGCAGACAAACAAAAATTACGCGAAGCGAAATGTAGTGTGAGAAGGGCTATGCGAGAGACGTTCAATGAATTCGAAAGTAAAGATGTACTGACTTGGCAGAAAATCCTAAGATATTTTGGTCCTATGTCAAAGTGGTAGGGGGATCAAAACAAAATGTCCAGACCAAAATGGTACTGAAACAGAGGATGACAGACTAAAGGCCAAAATACTAAATGTCTTTTTCCAAAGCTGTTTCACAGAGAAAGATGCACTGTATTTCTTCTCTAGATTGTCACACAGATGACAAAATGGTAGATATCGAAATAGACGACAGAGGGATAGAGAAACAATTAAAATCGCTCAAAAGAGGAAAGGCCGCTGGACCTGATGGGATACCAGTTCGATTTTACACAGAGTACGCGAAGGAACTTGCCCCCCTTCTTGCAGCGGTGTACCGTAGGTCTCTAGAAGAGCGTAGCGTTCCAAAGTCCACGAGACTCAGAGGGCCATAGACACGGGTTCCCAAGTAGATACCGTGTTTCTTGACTTCCGCAAGGCGTTCGATACAGTTCTCCACAGTCGTTTAATGAACAAAGTTAGACCATATGGACTATCAGACCAATTGTGTGATTGTATTGAAGAGTTCCTAGATAACAGAATGCAGCATGTCATTCTCAATGGAGAGAAGTCTTCCGAAGTAAGAGTGATTTCAGGTGTGCAGCAGGGGAGTGTCGTAGGACCGTTGCTCTTCACAATATACATAAATGATCTTGTGGATGACATCGGAAGTTCACTGAGGCTTTTTGCGGATGATGCTGTGGTATATCGAGAGGTTGTAACAATGGAAAATTTTACTGAAATGCAGGAGGATCTACAGCGAATTGACACATGGTGCAGGGAATGGCAATTGAATCTCAATGTAGACAAGTGTAATGTTCTGTGAATACATAGAAAGAAAGATCCCTTATCATTTAGCTACAATATTGCAGGTCAGCAACTGGAAACAATTAATTCCATAAATTATCTGGGAGTACGCATTAGAAGTTATTTAAAATGGAATGATCATATAAAGTTGATCGTCGGTAAAGCAGATGCCAGAGTGAGATTCATTGGACGAATCCTAAGGAAATGCAATCCGAAAACAAAGGAGGTAGGTTACAGTACGCCTGTTCGCCCACTACTTGAATACTGTTCAGCAATGTGGGATCAGTACCAGATAGGGCTGATAGAATAGATAGAGAAGATCCAACGGAGAGCAGTGCACTTCGTTACAGGATCATTTAGTAATCGCGAAAGCCTTACGAAGATGATAAACTCCAGTGGAAGACTCTGCAGGAGAGACACTCAGTAGCTCGGTACGGGCTTTTGTTGACGTTTCGAGAACATACCTTCACCGAGGAGTCAAGCAGTATATTGCTCCCTCCTACGTATATCTCGCTAAGAGATCATGAGGATAAAAACAGAGAGATTAGAGCCCACACAGAGGCAGACCGACAATCCTTCTTTCCACGAACAATACGAGACTGGAATAGGAGGGAGAATCGATAGAGGTACTCAAAGTACCCTCCACTACATACCGTCAGGTGGCTTGCGGAGTATGGATGTAGATATAGATGTAGATGTAGAAATCCTCGTAAAATTTACGATTGCGGTTGGTAACTCCTCTGGGTACCCGCCAATCTGGACACATCAGCGACACGTGCTCTTCAGCACCTTCATGGCAATCATTGTTCCTGACAATGGTTGTATTATGTATTGTCTGACACTGGTGCTCTTGTAATAGATATTACGAATATTTAGTAATGGTGTGCCTGTTTTCTAATAGCAAGCATGTTTGTGTAATGTTTTAGAACTTATCTTAGTGTTGCATCTTAGGTGAAATATCATACAGTAGAAGTCAGAAAAGCGTTAGTTTGTATCGCATTGCTCCTCTGCAGTGCTAATCTCGTCCTTTGCTGCTGAAATTAGCCAGAACTTACAAACACCTCAAGGGAGAAAAGTGTGCTCATTTTGTCCTTCGAGCAAATGAAGAATGAAGATATTTTACAATAATTGTCCAATAGGGATTTGTGCAGAACACCAAGTCTTGTTTAGAGCGTCCGAAGCAGAAGAATGTATTCGTTTTGTGTGTAGAATATCGTACTCTTGGAATTATAATAATTATAACAGCTTGTACCTAGTGAATAACACAGATTACGACTTCTTTCCAATGCAGTGGTTTAGTAGCAAGGTAACGTCTCCCCTCTTTAGTGGTCTAGGATTAAAGTTCACACACTCAGATGGAAATGGTAGCGATGTGGACAGGGCGGTGTTCAACTCCCAGCCATTGATTGCAGGTACATTTCCATCTGTTCCCTCTAGGTCAGTTGTTTCTAACCTTTCTGAGACCGTTATCCGTGAATAGAATAAAATATTAGATAGTAGACCCCTCCCTTCCCCCTCTCCCCCAC
Organism: Schistocerca gregaria; assembly: GCF_023897955.1. Lineage (NCBI taxonomy): Eukaryota > Metazoa > Arthropoda > Insecta > Orthoptera > Acrididae > Schistocerca > Schistocerca gregaria. Next base: position 239,882,299 of record NC_064926.1, read on the forward strand.
GTCTCCCTCACCACATTAGTGCCTAAATAAACATTGAAAAGAAAAAAATTTTAACAGTTTTATTTTTAGAATGATGTATAGTGTTTGTAAATATTTTATTAAACCACGAACTAGTGAGTCAGTGAGGCAATCGGTATTGCTTATTCGTAACAGCCGTTTTTTTTTTTAATAGAATGATGAAGTACTACCCTATGCACCGCGATTGTTATCTTCACAGAAAAGAAAACTAACTAACCACACTGATTGTAAACACCTGTTAGAAAACATACTTCCTCTGCACCACTCCTCTCCCAAGTTATACATGTTTCACTTAAACCCTGCATCACCATTTAAAATCAACCGAGTTACAATTTGTGTACTGTACAAATACAAGGTTTCGTGGCGATATGTACTGATAAAAGTTAGTTCGTGCTTCCAGCCGCGCCAAGTGGTTTAAAATCCGAGTGCTCCACATAAGTTCCAAGTGGTGACTTGACTTTTGTTTGCTTTTGTTTGCGGCTACCGACTTTATAGAGCAGTTCTCTCTTCGTGACGGCACTCCAGCTCCATATAAGGTAATGTATTCGTTGCTCGCCTGCTTCAATCTTCCGATGGCTGGGTCCCAAGCTGTGGTCAGCTACAGGCCGCCGTCTTTACTAATGGGGTAGTTGCAATTTTTATCTCAGTCACTTCTTTTATGACGCTACCCCAGAAACTTATTGGTTAGTGTAATAACAGATATCTCGTCGAATGCAGTACCTGTCCATTTTTTAGACCATGCTGCTGCGCTACCACTGATATCTCAGGGTACCGAAGGCCAAAACATCTCTCGTGTTCTACACAGCATTGTTCAATAATGCAAACAGTCGTCTGACATAAAACTGTCTACACCCACACGGTTCTGAGGCTACATTATTCCGGCACATCGGATTACAAGTACTCTGCAGTATGTGCAAGAGCGCGCTCGAGTGCATTAGATTACGAATACTCTGCAGTATGTGCATGTACTTACACAGGAATGTCAGATTTCAAGTACTCAGCAATACACGCGCGCAAGTTGTACAAATTACAGTCACCTCTCGCCCCCACAGAAAGTGCGAACGTAGCACGTGTACTACACGTGTGACTCGTTCACACGAAACGCGTGAACATAGCAGACGTGTGAACCACATCTGACATTCGTTCCCTCGAAAGTGCGACGAACACAGCAACAGTTTCCGGAATGAGCTTGGTGATAATGAAGTGCTGATGTTGATATGACATGCATTATCAGTTCTAATATGACACTACATATAAGAAAGCGCTGATGATGAGATCAGTATTTTTGCCCAGCACATACACTGTCCCAGTACTTGTATGAGCTCTAATTTATCTAATTTTCTCATTGTGGTCATCACGTGAGAGGTACGGGAAGTGTATAAAAATATAGAAACATCACAAACATAGCACAGTACCATGCGAAACACAGTGAAGGAAAACTGTTGTCAGAGTAGCTTCCAGTCATCTCGGAATGGATAAATTCACGTCTCGTATGGTTTTCAAGGGAATCTTGTACTATGCTTCCTGCAGAATAGTTGCAAGTCCTGGTAACGACGGTGGAGGTGGATAGCGATCGAGCATCCTTCTCTCCAAAGTAGGCGACAGTGGCTCAATAATATTAAGATCTGGTGACTATGGTGACCAGTGGAGATGCGACAATTCATCCTCGTACTCACAAAACCGGCTCTGGAAGATGCAAGCTGTGTGAACTGGGGCCTTCTCGTTTTGGAACACAGAAACATATTGGGGAACAAACATTACACCGTGAGATGGACAAGATCAGCCAAATGGTCACATAATCATTGGCAAAAAAGCGACCTTGTAGAGTACCCATGGGGCCCGTGGAATGTTACGATATGGCTGTCCAAATCATAGCCGAATCCCCGCCATGTCTCACTCTTGCTATTTAAACTCTGCCAGAAGTTGGAAACAGTTTGAAACAAGGCACATCCGACAAAATGAGTTTCACGTCCTCTTTCATGACCGACTATCACGATCACTCCACAGATATTTTCCGTTCGTGCTATACCTGAATGTATAAATCTTCGATTCGGTGCCTCTTGAAACACCAAACACTTTAGCTCCCTTGTTTGTGGAAGCACCAACAACACTACATCTGCATCATCTACGTGATTAGTGACACTGTCTCCCCTGTTTCGCGATAATACAAAACGAGCTGCCCTACTTTGTACTTTTTCGATGTCATCCGTCAGTCCCACCTGATGCTGATCCCAAACCGCACAGGGCGGACAAGCGTAGTGTAAGCAGTCTCTTTGGTAGACCTGTTGCACCTTCTAAGTGCTCTGCCAGTGAAGTCTTTGGTTTGCTCTACCCACAATATTATCTATGTGATCGTTCCAATTTAGGTAATTTGTAATTGTACTCACTAAGTATTTAGTTGAATTTACAGCCCTCAGATTTATGTGACTTATCGCGTAATCGAAATTTAGCGGATTTCGTGTAGTACTCGTGTGGAATAACTTCGCACTTTTCTTCATTCAAGGTCAGTTGCCACTTTTCGCGCCTTACAGATATCTTATCTAAATCATTTTGCAAGTCGTTTTGAACATCTGATGACTTTACAAGACGGTAAATGACAGAATCATCTACAAACAATCTAAGACGGCTACTCATATTGTCTTCTATATCGTTAGTATAGATCAGGAACAATAGAGGGCCTATAACACTTCCTTGTGGAACGCCGGATATTACTTCTGTTTTACTCGATGACTTTCCTCTATTACTATGAACTGTGACCTTTCTGACAGGAAATCACGAATCCAGTCGCACAACTGAGGCGATATTCCGTAGGCACGCAGTTTGATTAGAAGACGCTTGTGAGGAACGGTGTCGAAAGCCTTCTGGAAATCTAAAAATATGGAATCAATTTGACATCCCCTGTCGATAGCACTTATAACTTCATGAGTATAAAGAGCTAGTTGTGTTTCACAGAACAATATTTTCTGAATCCGTGCTGACTATATCTCAATAAACTTCATAATACAGTATATATTCTAAAACCCTACTGCAAATCGACGTTAGTGATATAGGCCTGTAAGTCAGCGGATTACTCCTACTCCCTTTTTTGGGTATTGGTGTGATTTGAGCAATTTTCCAGTCTTTAGGTACGTATTTTTCTGTGAGCGAGTGGTTGTATATAATTGCTAAATATGGAGCTATTTTATCAGCATACTCTGAGAGGAACCTGACTGGTATACAATCGGGACCGGAGGCCTTGCCTTTATTAAGTGATTTAAGCTGCTTCGTTGCACCGAGGATATCTACTTCTATGTTTCTCATCTTGGCAGTTGTTCTTGATTGGAATTCAGGAATATTCACTTCGTCTTCTTTGGTGAAGGAGTTTCGGAAAACCATGTTTAATAACTCTGCTTTAGTGGCCCTGTCATCAGTGACTTCACCGTTGTTATCGCGCAGTGAAGGTATTGATTGTGCTTTATGTATGACCAGACTAGAATCAACAACTTGCTCACGTTCGAATTCACTTAGCTCCGACCTAATGCATTCATAACTACATAGAATACTGTTCTGATCACGAATGACTTTGCAATGACTTGCAGAGGGCATTGCTAAGGTGCGGTTCGTGGCCAAATACAACAGCGGAATCTGCTGGTTCGGCTAACATCTGCATTTACGTTGAAACACGCATTTCTCGCGGTGTACCCATATTTTTGTCCAACCCCTGTGTGTACTGTATATTATGTTTCTTTCGGGTACTCATACAAAGTTATCTTTACATCTGTCCATTTTGTTCCCTTGAGAGCGATATGTTGAATTCTATGTCCAAGAAGGTCTAAATCCAGTCAAAAATCTAATCCGGTAACTGTAGAACCATACCAAATGCCCTCCTAAAGTTCAGGTGTATGTTACGGTATAATCACACCTTAACAGTTGTTGGCTAACATTTATGTCAGACGGAAATCGCGTCTAATGTAGACAGTGGAGACTTACCTCAACCAGCGATATGTGTCGACATATCTATACCAACAAAAGTAAACACCGCTTATTTACTAGTTCAAACTCCTGTGACAGATATCGCAGGAGTTGTCTTCTCGTCTACTTTTCTGGCACTGAGAAATAAGTGTCGAGGGAACATGGCGGACTAGAAAGAGCGGTTAAAAGTTGGTGAAGAATTAATTAATATGAACTTTGGGACGTTACAAATAAGAGTTATAAAGACAGAAGGAAGAAACGTAATGCTTTTAAGGAAATGGTGGAAGAATTTAGTACGACCGTACTAGAGATTCAAAGAAATATTCTTAACTTGAGAAGTCAGTTTCACAGAGAATTTAAAAAGAGGCGCAGAAACGAAATATGGATAGGGCAGATAAGAATCACATGTATCAGAATATCCGTAGAACAATTTACTGTTACTTATTTCTGCAAGGAGGCTTTGCGTGCAAACCGGCAACTGGAAATTTTCTTGCGTAGGAAACAACTATAAATGTATAAAGAGCAGTTTCAAACAATATACTTTTATGAGCACTTCATGGAATAAAATATTTTTTAATTAAGTACTGTTGACACCTACTTTCTTGATGCTAAAAATCGCAGTTACAACAAGTGCTTCTGTTACGCTAATAACATTCCTGTATTCAGTATATTTCTCTGATATAAGCGGACCAATTTTACAAGCAAGGTTTTCGAAATCAGCTGGTCTTATTCCTAACAAATTCGAAAACTGCTGTGGATCCTCAATACCAGGCTCAGATTGTTAATTTATCGCAAGTACCGAAATTTTCCCAAAATCCACCCTTGAACACACACAGAAATTTTTCGTTCTTTCTCGACATCTTCAGAATAATTACACAGATCGAAATTTTAAGTGTCGGTGTATTTAACGTCGTAAACGTAATTAAACACATGTGCGATACAGGATACCTTTGTATGTATCATGCAGTAACTAAGCGGGCCGTAAGCCTTTTTACAAATTATAGCAATTCGGGCATTGTCAGACACATACCTATGACATAATCTTCTGGTGATTTCTTCTATCAGCATGTAAACATTCAAAGCGGTTTTCAGCCGGATACTCGAGATATATTTCCGGAGATAAGTGCCAGATGCAAACGCACCTTTGAACAGTAATCTTACTTTCTTCATGTGATACCATGGGAATGTATCAAAATACTCTCCGATTTGATGCCATGATTCACGGAAGATCTAGTAACTGCTCGGTGGCTTATCAGAAATCTACGCTCAAAGATATCGCGAAAATAATGGTTTCTTTTTTTATGGAAGATACAAGAGTGTGGGTGAACGCAGTGCGTGTAGAGCAGCCCGTGAACGGCCGTATTTGCGAGGACACGCGGCTTCCTGTATAATTAAGTGTAGAGCTTGGTAGGTCTTTGTGTGCACAGCCGCGCGGCCTGTTGGCAAATACAGTTGCAACTTGCCTGGCTTCTGAAACCCATCGCACAAACAAAGTACCGCCAGCCTATCGCATCAATGACGCTGTCGCAGGAAGCTATATGAATTCAGAGTCCGTCGTTACCGCAACAGTGCAAGCGGTTGATATTTAATATACGTCATGGAGATTGCAAGTAAATTGAAATTTTTTTTAGGACTCACGTGGAAAACGTCAGTTATTTTACTGTTTAAGGGTCAGTTGCCATTTATTTATGTGAGGGACCCAACACTTTTTTTTGTTTATGATCAGCTGCCAGTTTCTATACCAGGCAGATAACTTGTCCAAGCAATTTTTTAATTCGTTTTCATCTTCTGATGACTTTACTAGACGGTAAACAACAGCGTCATATGCAAACAGTCTAAGAGGACTGCTCAGATTGTCTCCTAAATAGTCTCTATACACCTTGTGCCCGAGAAGTGCCGAACCATTCGTGGGAAGGAGCACTTTAATGCAAATGAAATATTTACAATGTGAAAGAATATGAATATAACACGGAAGAAGACAGCGTAATTCCATGAAACCACTGCCGTTAGGCATGACTGCCCTCCAAGTCCAACTTGAGTTGCCATCTGCCCTAGGCGCACCTGAACACATTTGCAACATTGCTGGGTTAATTGTACACATCGCTACCGAAAAGCGTTCCCTAACCTTCGCCTGACTCTTGATTTAACCCCATGCAGAGAAGTCCAAGGGCGTTAGATTAAGCGAGTGTCCTACCCAGAACCGTGATGAACCTCGTCCAGTGCAGCGTTCTGGGAACGTCTCATTGAAGTAATTACGCACAAAGTGAGGTAAGGCGTCTCCCGGTTCAGGCACCAACGAATTCAGAATGTTGTCGGCAAGCAATTGGGGCCTCAGGCATTGCTGAAGCACGTCCAGGTACGATGTTGAGTGATAGTTGCTATAGAAAAAACAAATGGACCGTATGTGCGCTGCTGGGTGAGTCCTATACACACTTTGTTTATTGCCTCAGTTAAGTCGTGGCACATGATTATGCATACCGCATAGTCATCAGGTTCATCACACCTGGATGTTATAAGACTTTTTCTTCAGTAATAAGCTCCAGGACTGCCATGCAGTGGTCTTTGGGGTGCCGCTGAGACGAAGTGTAGACGTTTTTGGTCACTGCTCGATACCCTGTCTTACGGTATCCACAGTTTCCTTGCGACGTCGTGGTCGCCCAGAACGTTCCTCGCCGCAAATATTCCCAGTATTCTGCAATTTGCTGCCCAAATCTCCAACGATGGTTCGCTTTGGGGACGGAACGTCAACTAAATCGTTCTTGAACCTCAGCAGAAGCCAGTCCATAAAGTCTCCAATTTACGACACTGATTCATTGTTCTGTGCTCGACATCTTTCAGATTAGCTCCAATAGAGAGACTAGCTTGGTCCCAGAAATGGTTAATAGCCTCTTGTCATTAAGAACAGTAGAGAGCCTGCAGCACTTGCTTGGGGAACCAAGATGTAATTTCAAGTGTACTAGATGACAATTACTACGGTCTGTGGATTTTATGATAAGAAGCCACGAATGCAGTCATACAGCTGGGAGATATTGCTTAGACAAGTAACTTAGTTAGAAGCGGCCTTTGGAAAATGGTGACATAAGCCACCTGGAAATGAAGAAGAACGAAATCAATTTGCGATCTCCTGTTGTATCACCCATTACATCGTGAGAGTGAAGAGCTAGTTATGTTTCACACCAACATTGTTTTCTGAATTCGTGCTGGTTAGCTATCAACTATTTTTTGAGGTATTCCGTGATTTTGAAGCACATTACACATCCAAAATCCTGCTACAAAACAATGTCGGTGACATGGATCTATAATTCAAAGAACTTTTTTTTTCTATTTACTTTCCATGCGCATTGCCGTGGCATGTGCAACTTGCCAGTCATTATGTACGGATCTTTCGTCGAGCGAGCAGTTGTATACGATTACTAAAAACTGAGCTATTTCATCGGCTTACTCCTAAAGGAATCTAGATTATATACAGTCTGGACTGGAAGACCATTCTTCGTTAAATATATTAAATGACGCAACTTACTTTCCGTTATTACATGGCTTAAGTTGCTTCGCCACATCGAAGGTATTTGCTTCCAGATTCACCAAGTTGATAGCTATCTTTAATTCGAAATCTGAAATACTTATTGCAACTTCATAATTGAAGCAGTTTCAAAAACCAGTGTAATAACTCCAGTTTAATGGTACTGTTGTTGGTAGCATCATTGCAATCTGTCTACGTCCCTTCATTTGTCTACTTCAAAGTTGTAACGATAATTAATCTTTGCAGCATCTGTTGTTTTCACTTCTTGTAAATGATCACCTTTTGTTAAAGAATATAATATAAATTTATTTATTATGTTTCAAATAACCCATGTCTGGACCAATTCAGCCTTCAGAAATCTGACATTTTGGTTTTTTTTTTTTTTTTTTTTTTTTTTTTTTTTTTTTTTTTTTGAGTCGAATTAGCTTCAGCTACCAACATAATAAACAACTTCTTCAGCAATAGCTGCATACACGTAGAGCTGCGTCTAACATCCAACTATAACCGGCACCCCTAAAACAACAAACTAATTTCGAAACGAACTGCAAACATGTGGTTGTAACCACCAGCGCGCAGATCGGTTGGAAACGGACGGAAGCCCTTAAAGGCGTCAACATACAGACTCCGCCAACCATCGTATGGTGTATGGTAGAGGATATTTTCAACTCGTAAAAGGAGCAATGGAACAACAGCTGTCTATATGCCTCCATAGGACACTAAGTTCTGTCATCTCATCTTCTTGGTCCGTACGCGAAATTAACGTCGGCGGCAGAATCATTCTTCAGTTAACTCCAACTGCGGGTTCACTAAAATTTCTCAATAGTGTTTCTTGAAAATAAAGTCTTATTCTATAACTTTCAATGCGATAGGGTCCGCAGCTGTGATGAATTTTTTGAATGATTTCTTGAAGCCTTCACCTGTCATTTTCTTTATTTCCTGTACGATTGTACAATTTCGCAATTTCAGCCTTAGGCCATTTTCAAATATCTAAAACGAAAGTTTCATACAGTGGATACATTAGTGACAGGTCTTTTTGCTCATTTAAAACTTTGTCTGACTGGTCTTTAAGATGTGTGTAAATTTCAGTTCTCCAATTACGTCCACGACTTTTCCTTTCTGTCCAGAAAACCAACCAAACACGTGGCAGTCGCATGGATGAAATACCTTTAACTAGAGACAAAAACGAACCACAGAAAAATAAAGTTCTTGTATGGCCATATCTAGATATTATTTTCTACAAAATTACTGGATGTCTCAAGGATATAAAACTATACACCAGTTACAGAACCACTAACAATCTAAACCGATTGTTGAGACATATACCAGGTAAATCAGAGCCGTTTCCGCAATGAAGAATCTATAAAATTAGCTGTGAAGAATGCCCAAAATTTTGTATTGGACAAACAGGAAGAAAATTTAGTACACGATTTAAAGACTACACGACAATAAGCGACAATAATCCATCCACATTTGCTGCACACTTAAAAGACACCAACCACAAAATACCTAATATAGATGGATCACTTCAAATATTACATAAGCTACAGAAAGGAAAAGTCATGGACGTAATGGAAGAAATTGAAATCTACATATACATAAAAGATCAGTCAGACAAAGTTTTAAATGAGCAAAAAGACCTGCGAAATGGGAAACTCCTAGACAATTTTCTATCAGCTCTAGTGCGAAGCGCTACAGAAGCATAGAATGTAAAATTATCACTGCACTCATTAATAAATATGAATGAATGTAACGCGAAATATCAAGCAACCATAAAGCCGTTTTTACTAGACTCTCGTGGTTCTCAGCACTATCTCGCCAGAATACTGTGATAAATGTTATATGTAAGATCTTTGTACTAAGATAATTAAATATAACTGAGAACAAAAGCATATGCAGGTTGAGTAGCAAAATTCTGTAAAATAATTATAACCTTCCTAGTGTTAAGTACGTTATATAAAAGAGCTTTGCAACAACTGCTCGAAAGTAACGTGCTCCTAAAATAGCGTGAACACCTCAAACTAACTTATGAGCATGATATGATGTCATAGGAGCAACGACGTATATAACATAACCTGTTACCAAAAAATCTTCCGTAAAGGAAGTTATAATGCGCCTAGTATATCTACAGATATGACTTGTTCCAATATCAAAAACACAAGTGTCACTCATGTATGCACTATATGAAACTTCCGCTTTAGATACTTGAAAATAGCCTAAGGCCGAAATTACACAATCGTACGGGAAGTAAGGAAAATGGCAGCTGAAGGCCTCAAGAAATCATTAAAAAAATGTCGTATTCCCTCCAGGGACTCCCATTTGAGTTCCATGAAGCATCTCCGTAACACTAGCGTGTTGATCGAACATACTGGAAGCAGGTCTAACAGCAGACCTTTGAACAGCTTCGCTGTCTTCCTTTAATCCAACTTGGTGCGGAACCCAAACCCTTTAACAGCACTCAGGAATGATTCACATTAGTGTTCTACGCCCGTCCCCTATACAGATGAGCTACACTTCCCTAAAAATTCTCCCAAAGTCGACCATTCCCCTTGCCTACTACCGCCCTAAAATGCTCGTTCCATTTCATATCGCTTTGCAGCGTTACGATTAGATATTTAATCGACATAAATATGTCGAGTCGCACTTACTAATACTGCATTCGAATATCATGGGATTGTTTTTCCTAATCATTTTTGTATAAGTCATCTTGTATCCTTCTATAGTTACACTAAGACGACGCTTTCCCAGAGTCATCAGCAAACAGCAACAGATCGCTGCTCACTCTGGCCATCACATCATGTATGTGTAAAGTGTATTACAGCGTAATAGAAGGCAGATTTCAGACTACGTAACAGATCACAACGAAAATTTCTGTTCCGACATTGACAATGTTGAGTGTATATGGAAAAAGTTTAAGGCAATCGTAAAATGCGTTTTAGACAGGTACGTGCCGAGTAAAACTGTGAGGGACGGGAAAAACCCACCGTGGTTCAACAACAAAGTTAGGAAACTACTGCGAAAGCAAAGAGAGCTTCACTTCAAGTTTAAACGCAGCCAAAACCCCTCAGACAAACAGAAGCTAAACGATGTCAAAGTTAGCGTAAGGATGGCTATACGTGAAGCGTTCAGTGAATTCGAAAGTAAAATTCTATGTACCGACTTGACGGAAAATCCTAGGAAGTTCTGGTCTTACGTTAAATCAGTAAGTGGCTCGAAACAGCATATCCAGACACTCCGGGATGATGATGGCATTGAAACAGAGGATGACACGCGTAAAGCTGAAATACTAAACACCTTTTTCCATAGCTGTTTCACAGAGGAAGACCGCACTGCAGTTCCTTCTCTAAATCCTCGCACAAACGAAAAAATGGCTGACATCGAAATAAGTGTCCAAGGAATAGAAAAGCAACTGGAATCACTCAGCAGAGGAAAGTCCACCGAACCTGACGGGATACCAATTCGATTCTACACAGAGTATGCGAAAGAACTTGCCCCCCTTCTAACAGCCGTGTACCGCAAGTCTCTAGAGGAACAGAAGGTTCCAAATGATTGGAAAAGAGCACAGGTAGTCCCAGTCTTCAAGAAGGGTCGTCGGGCAGATGCGCAAAACTATAGACCTATATCTCTGACGTCGATCTGTTGTAGAATTTTAGAACATGTTTTTTGCTCGCGTATCATGTCGTTTTTGGAAACCCAGAATCTACTCTGTAGGAATCAACATGGATTCCGGAAACAGCGATCGTGTGAGACCCAACTCGCTTTATTTGTTCATGAGACCCAGAAAATATTAGATACAGGCTCCCAGGTAAATGCCATTTTCCTTGGCTTCCGGAAGGCGTTCGATACAGTTCCGCACTGTCGCCTGATAAAGTAAGAGCCTACGGAATATCAGACCAGCTGCGTGGCTGGATTGAAGAGTTCTTAGCAAACAGAACACAGCATGTTGTTATCAATGGAGAGACGTTTACAGACGTGAAAGTAACCTCTGGCGTGCCACAGGGGAGTGTTACAGGACCATTGCTTTTCGCAATATATATAAATGACCTAGTAGACAGTGTCGGAGGTTCCATGCGGCTTTTCGCTGATGATGCTGTAGTATACAGAGAAGTTGCAGCATTAGAAAATTGTAGCGAAATGCAGGAAGATTTGCAGCGGATAGTCAGTTGGTGCAGAGATTGGCAACTGACCCTTAACACACACAAATGTAATGTATTGCGAATACATGGAAAGAAGGATCCTTTATTGTATGATTATATGATAGCGGAACAAACACTGGTAGCAGTTACTTCTGTAAAATATCTGGGAGTATGCGAGCGGAACGATTTGAAGTGGAATGATCATATACAATTAATTGTTGGTAAGGCGGGTGCCAGGTTGAGATTCATTGGGAGAGTCCTTAGAAAATGTAGTCCATCAACAAAGGAGGTGGCTTACAAAACACTCGTTCGACGTATACTTGAGTATTGCTCGTCAGTGTGGGATCCGTACCAGATCGGGTTGACAGAGGAGATAGAGAGGATCCAAAGAAGAGCGGCGCGTTTCGTCGCAGGGTTATTTGGTAACCGTGGTAGCGTTACGGAGATGTTTAGCAAACTCAAGTGGCATACTCTGCAAGAGAGGCGCTCTGCATCGCGGTGTAGCTTGCTGTCCAGGTTTCGCGAGGGTGCGTTTCTGGATGAGGTATCGAATATATTGCTTCCCCCTACTTATACCTCCCGAGGAGATCACGAATGTAAAATTAGAGAGATTCGAGCGCGAATAGAGGCTTTCAGACAGTCGTTCTTCCCGCGAACCATACGCGACTGGAACAGAAAAGGGAGGTAACTACAGTGGCACGTAAAGTGCCCTCCGCCACACACCGTTGGGTGGCTTGCGGAGTATAAATGTAGATGTAGATGTAGACAGCGGTCTCATCACACGTACCTCGGACTTTCCAAGCGCTATCTCTTAAACCTATGAGCAAACTGTCTGCACAAAAAGTTCCAAAACTGATATTATTTCTGTGGTTTAAGCGATGTTAGCGTAATAACTAGGGTGGCACGTTAACTATCAACACAGATGTGCGTCCGACCAGTCAATCGGCTGTGCTAAGCAGTGGATGTGCCGCCGTTTCTGTCTTCGCTGTGACACAATCGCATCTCTAAATCACGTGTTCAAGTTATCCTATAGGCTGTTTCGAAAAAGAGAAAAGTGTGTGCGAAGTCTGTCGCGCAACCCCTTGACTCCCGAACCAGAAAGGCGCGTGGACGCCTTCTGCAACTTGGATTGAATGCAAAACGCGGACAGTTCTTTTGTGGAATAAATTGTCAAGGGTAACGAGGCTTAGTGTTACCAGTACGAACCAACAACAAAACGACAAAGCGCAAAATTTTACATGAAGGGTTAACACATTGACCACACAACCAGTAGGACGCGTGACTTGAACCTCCTTCCAAAGAAGGATTTTTTTTTTGTCAGTTTCACATGGTTGTACGCAATGTTTCGTGTGTTGAATGTTCTAAAGTGAGAGCAGACTATGTAGAACACCTGCAGCATTACAACCACCAACTTAAAATTTCTCTATTTTTTTTATTAAGAGGGTTGCCCAGAAAGTAATGCACCTCATTTTTTCTTCATCAATTCTTTATTGAACATAATGAGAATTACTGACACACCCAATTTTTCTACATAATCTCCATTCCTCGAGCGCGAAACAAGGGCATGTATGCTCTGTCGGTACCAATCCTTGCCCTGGTGTCGGAGCCAGTGCTTCACTCTTAGAATCACCTCCTCATCGTCTTCAAAATGTCTTTCACGAATGGCATACTTTAATGGCCCAGACAAATGGAAGTCCGACGGGGCTAGATCAGGGCTGTAGAGTGGATGGGGTAACACTGTCCAACATTGTTTTGCGATTTCATCAGCAGTCCTCAGACTGCCGAGGCCGAGCGTTATCTCGTTGCAGCAAAATATCCCCTTGGGTGCTGTGCAACCGAAGTCGCCGGAAGCGCGTCTTGAGTTTTGTTAATGTGTCCACACCTGCTTCTGAATTAATGGTATCGTCTCTTGTCATCACATCAATGAGAATAGCACCTTTAGAGGCCCAGAACACGGTGATGATGACCTTATCGGCGGATGCAGTTGCTTTGAATTTTTTCTTCTGTGGGGAGTGGGAAAGTCGCCATTCAGCCGACTGTCGTTTTGTTTTGGGCTCAAAATGGCGAACCTGTCACAATCCGGAACAAGAAGACCTCTCCCTCAGCTTCAAAACGTTGCAACAAACCAATATATTTTTTTTTTCTGTGCGATTTGTGATCTCTCCTTAGACACCGCGGGACCCATCTTGCACACACTTTTGAATGCCCAAGAATGCAGATAATTGCATCCACACTTCCTTTGCTGATTGGCAGATGCATCGCCAACTGCCGAATCGTAATGCGTCTGTCCTCGTGGATGACAACATCAGCTCGCTGCAACATGTCAGATGTGACAGCCTTGGATGGTCTCCCCGACCGCTGCAAATCGTGCAGCTCCGCCGAACCATCTTCTGATGACAACACTTTCCGTGCCCAGCAACTATCTGTACTTCCGTCGACAGTGGATGCTCCATAGACTTTGCACAAGCGTCCGCCAATATTCCCCTTGGTTCCTTTCTCTGCAGTGAGAAATTCAATGACGGCATGTTGCTTGTGGCATACGTTACCTATAGACGCCATTTTGAAACTGTCCTGCAGCTGCGCTATCTGTCGGAAGTACGGAAACTTGGCGCGCTCACTCAGGAAACTTCATATAATACATACGTAACGTTTCTCATTCGTAGCATTGTTTTCGGCTGATGAAAAAAATACGCTGCATTACTTTCTGGGCAACCCTCGTAATGTAATCTCGAAGTCACATGGTGCAGTTGGATTAATGTGACAACCGACTACGTTCGACATCACCGTGCTGTAACCGCTTACAGGCTACAGGTCGCAACACTAGCAGTGAAGGTTATATACAGCGCGTAGGGGAGAGCGGAAACAGCGCATTCTTGGTCGTAATGCGGAAACAGCGATTTATCTGACGACCAAAATGGCATTTCACTGACTTCGGGCCAAGGGTGGGTGCATTTCCGAAAAGACTAAGTTTCTATACTGTTCGCGTACCGTCGTGATTGAAGTACACCATGCATCGCAAGATGGCGCTATCCAAAAAAGCGCCGAGGCAACTTTGGTGCACCATGGGCCATTGAAGACAGAGGTGAACAATGACTGTGGAGATGTGTACGGGCGAATAGACGTGCGACTGTTGAGCAATTGCCCGCCCGGATGAACAAAGGGGCTACCAACAGTATCTCCTGAACACCGTTAAACGAACGTTGTTGCGTATGGGCCTTCGCGGGAGGCGCCGGGTTCGTGCACCCGTGTTGACTGCTGTTGATGGGCGACGAGGCCTGGAATTTGCGTGCTACAGCCGCAACTGGACGCCCATTGAGTGATAACAAGCAACCTTTTCAGATGTACGTTTTATGCTTCATCTGATAGATGGCCTTGCAACAATTGTCGGTAGGGTCCAGACCGGAGGAGGGAGGGTTATGGTTCTGGGGAGTGTTTTAGTGGCATTGTTAGATGGTCTCGCCATTCTGAGAAGCACAGTGGTTCAATTTAAGTATGCATCTGCCCTTGGGGACCATGTCCACCCCCACATGCAGTTTGTTTCTTCTCTGTACGGTAGCGTCTACCGACAGGGCAATTCAATGTGTCACACAACTCGCAGTATACGTACGTTGTTCGAAGAGCGCTAGGACGAGTTTCCTGTACTCCCCAGGCCACCAAACTCACAGAATTTAATATCAATCGAGGATCTTTGGAGCACCGCAATCGGGCTGTTCGCACCATGTATCCTCAACCGAGAAGCCTAGCACAGCTGGCCATTGGACTGGAGTCTGCATGGCTTCACATCTGTGTCGGTACCTTTCAGAACCTCACTGACTCTCTTCATGCACGTCTCGCGGCGAACCGTGCCGCAAAAGGTAATTGTTGAGTCCGTTGATAGGTGGGTGGTCAAGTTAATATGAATGGACAGTGTATCTGCGTTGTCAGGATAGTGTAGATTCAAAAAATGGTTCAAATGGCTCCAAGTACTATGGGACTCAACATCTGAGGTCATCAGTCCCCTAGACTTAGAACTACTTAAACCTAACTAACCTGCGGATAGCACACACATCCACGCCCGTAGCAGCATTCGAACCCGCGACCGTATCAGCAGCGCGGTTTCAGACTGAAGCGCCTAGAACCGCTCGGCCACAGCGCACGGCCCTAGTGTACATTTAGACAAAATCAGCACTACGGTGTGATTCTCGAAACACGAGTATTCATGCTGTGCCCTGTCGTGCAAATACTGTTCCTATTCTACGTCGATTGTATTGCGTGCCGGCCGCGGTGGCCGAGCGGTTCTAGGCTACGGTCGCATGAACCCTGCTTCGGGTATGGACGTGTGTGACGTCCTTTAGGTTAGTTAGGTTTAAGTAGTTCTAAGTACTAGGGGACTGATGACCTCAGATGTTAAGTCCCATAGTGCTCAGAGCCATTTGAACCATTTTTGTGTTGCGTAGAATGTCGTCAATAGTCAGATGCTGATGTTTCCGTGTAGTAGCGAGAGCTCCAGATACAAGGGGCGTTAGAAAAGTCCGTGCAAAAATAAAAGCTACTTTCGTGTTTGGGGTAAACATTTTTCATTTTTCGACTTAGTCTCCTTTTAGATTTATACTCTTCGTTCAACGCTGTTCTAATTTGTTGATCCCTTCAGAATAAGAGGAATTGCTCAAGTGTGCAAAATAGCTATTAGTTACTGCAATCATCTCCTCGTTTGAATAAAATTTCTGTGCCGCCAGCCATTTCTTCAAATTGGGGGACAAATAGTAGTCCAAGGGAGCCAAAACCGGAGAATAGGGGCATGTGAAACTAGTTTGAATACTATTTCCATTAATCCCAAAAGACAGTCACCATAACCTTTCCAGCCGAAGGATTGGTCTTCGCCTTTTTTGGTGCAGATTCTCCCTTGGTAAACCATTGATTATATTGTTGTTTGGCCTTAGGATTATAGAAATGTATCCACATTTCATCCACGGTGCGGATTCTTCCTGAACAGCTGCAAACCATCCTTGCAGTACTTCACACGATTCCGTTTTCTGGTCAAGTATGACCAATCGCGAAACCCATCTTGCGTATAGCTTTCTCATGTCCAAATGTTTGTGCAAAATATTATGTACCCGTTCATTCGAGATGCCCACAGCACTATCAATCTCACGCACATTAACTCTTCTGTTATCCATTACCATACCATGGATTTTATCAAAGATTTCTGGAGTCGTAACCTCCACAGGGCGTCCAGAACGTTCAGCATCACTTGTGCCCATATGGCCACTCCAAAAATTTTGAAACCACTTATAAGCTGTTCTAATCGAAGGTGCATTGTCATCCTAATGTTTACCAAGCTTCTCTTTAGTCTTCTGAGGCGTTTTTCCTTTCATAAAGTAATGTTAAACTTGGTGTGCGTTCTTTCTAAAGATGCTACTAACAAAACATGACCTCGATACGCGCCGGTGGTGCCATCTCTAGGACTTTGCACGGACTTTTCAAACTCCCCTCGTACTTCCACCAGATTTTGATCATCCCAAATATCATTGTAACTTAATCACTTACCCTAGCAGACACGAAAAAGGACGGCAAGGAAGAAGCAAAAAGTGAATAACGTACCAAAGCACGAAATGACACCCTTCGGAGGGAAAAACTTAAGGTAAGCGTGACGTAAGCGAAAATGCTAATAAAATGTATTTACCACAAAACGCATAATTAGCCGCGCCGGCTGCAGGGGTAAGAGCCCAGCTCATGACAGGCGTCCAGCTTTAAGAAGCCGCCGCCGGCGGTATCGCTTTAGGCAGCCTTTGAAAACTTCCGCTGTCAGGAGTTCCGTGCGATCCGTTTCCGCCAGTCACCTCACGGCCGCCTCCACAAAAACCCAAATCAAGCGACGGGCGGCTCTTCTTGCGGCTGTTTTTTGCGCTCGGAGAACCTTTCATCAGCGCAGGAGGGCTTTAAAAGTTTTCGGCATTCCAGGGACAATTGCTAAATTAAAAAGAAGGACCGAAATAGTTAAGACGTGTTTCAACAACCGGCGGCAACCTGCTCGTCACTTTTAGCGGAACGCAATGAAACACTTCTACGAAGCTGTAGCCTCCATGCCAGCGTTTCTCTGTATCCTCGTCTTTGAAACGGCTGCTGAAGAAATACCGGACCGTCACCTCGCGTCAGTGTTCTTTGTGATACACGGGCTGCGTTTTGACAAACTTCCTCTCCTCTGGAATGAAAGAAAGTGCAAGTACATCTTAATCGCAGGATTTATCACATTCACAAATTAGAAGGAAGAACTTAGTTCTGTATTACTACCAAGGACGTGCAATTGGGGTCAAGAACTTGACATTTCATGTGCTGCTTCCCAGGTGGACATTGCACATCAGGCACACATCACAGAAGTTCTACTCGCCTTCTGTCTTCTAAAGACACAGACTTATCTTCTGTCTTCCGAAAGTATGATTTCACAGAACAGGTTGAACGTAGCCTCAGCTTCGTTTGTAACTCAAGTCTCACGCAAGTCGAGAACGGACAAAAAAAATCGCCTTTTAGGAGTAGACATTTCTAGATTAAACGAGGGCGTTCTTAAAAATAATGCGTCAGAATTTTTTATCCTGCTCTCGATATACTGTAGGTTGAGCTATCAAGTGTCATGCATATTACTGGGTAGACTTTCCTGCTCCGCCGACGCGAGTTGGAACCCTTTGCCGCCAGAAGACTATGAATTGTAGCGCATAAAATGGCGGGATGTAACTACATCTACATACATATTCTGCAAGCCACCATACGGTGCGCCGGCCGCGGTGGTCTCGCGGTTCTAGGCGCGCAGTCCGGATCCGTGCGACTGCTACGGTCGCAGGTTCAAATCCCGCCTCGGGCATGGATGTGTGTGATGTCCTTAGGTTAGTTAGGTTTAAGTAGTTCTTAGTTCTAGGGGATTAATGACCACAGCAGTTGAGTCCCATAGTGGTCAGAGCCATTTTGAACCATACGGTGCGTGGCGTACTATACCCTGTCTTTCCTTTCCCAGTTCCACTCGCAGACAGAGCGAGGGGAAATCGGCTAACTTTATACCTCCGTATAAGTCCTAATGTCTCGCATCTTTTCTTCATGGTCCTTACGCGAAGGGTATATTGATGGCAGTAGATTCGTTCTGGAGTCAGCTTCAAATGCCGGTCATCTAACTTTTATCAATAGTTTTCCTCGAAAAGAACGTCACCTTCCTTCTTCGGATTCCTATTTGAGTTCCCAAAGCATTTCCGTAACACTTACGTGTTGTTCGAACGTACCGGCAACAAATGTAGCAGATTGATTCTTAATTCAATCTGGCCTGATGCGGTTCCCAAACACTAGAGCAGATCTCCAGCATAGGTCGCCAGTCGCCTTCCAAAGAAAAAACGATACGCGAGAAACAGCGTGCTGAGTCGAGTATCGAATACGAAGAGTCCGTCCACCCATGGAGCAATCTCACTTTCAGCATGACAATGCCGACCACACGTGAACGCTGCGACATCTGCAACAGTCCGACGCTTTGGGTTCACTGTACCGATCATCCTCCATTTTGTCCCGATGTGGCCTCATTGTTTTTCATCTGTTTCCAATACTTAAAGAACAACGTCGATGTTTTCACTTTGATGGTGATGAAGCAGAGCAACAGACATGAAGTTAGGGCTTCGTCAGCAAAGTCAACATTCTGCAATGAAGGTATCAACAAACTGTCGTACGCAGTATGCCGTGATTGTCCACGCTGTTTTTAACATTTCGTGTTTGATTGTCGAAAACCAAGCATTACTTCTTAAAGGAACTTGCAAACTTGTTTTTAGGTGCTGGCGTAGCTACCAAAAAGTCAAATACTTAGTTGCTATACAGACGCGATCCTAAAAAAGTAAAGTGTTTATGTCAATGAAAAAAATTAATTTCTAACGATTAGCCTACTCCGTCAAAGCATACAATTTATATTTCTTTGCCATCTGTATAATTTTAGTTATAATACTTTTAGACAACTTGTAGATCTAGATTCTTGCAGAGAGCTGCCGCATGTGGTAATAGGAAGCGACGACTATCTGCAATCAGTAGATACAATTAAGTTTCTCGTCCGACTGGCTTATTTGACAAACGATTGTCGTGGATATAAGAGCGTCTCACTCCGATAATTTGCAGGCGAAAAACATAAACATATTTCTACATCTAATCTACATCCATACTCCGCTAGCCACATGACGGTGTGTGGCGGAGGGTACTTTGAGTACCTCTATCGATTCTCCCTTCTATTCCAGTCTCGTACTTTTCGTGGAAAGAAAGATTGTCGGTATGCCTCTGTGTGGGCTCTAATCTCTAATTTTATCCTCATGGTCTCTTCGCGAGATATACCTAGCAGGGAGCAATATACTACTTGACTCTTCGGTGAAGGTATGTTCTCGAAACTTCAACAAAAGCCCGTACCGATCTACTGAGCGTCTCTCCTGCAGAGTCTTCCGCTGGAGTTTATCTATCATCTCCGTAACGCTTTCGCGATTACTAAATGATCCTGTAGCGAAGCACGTTGCTCTCCGTTGGGTCTTCTCTATCTCTTCTATCAACCCTGTCTGGTACGGATCCCACACTGGTGAGCATTATTCAAGCAGCGGGCGAACAAGTGTACTGTAACCTACTTACATTGTTTTCGGATTGCATTTCCTTAGGATTCTTCCAATGAATCTCAGTCTGGCATCTGCTTTACCGACGATTAACTTTATATGATCATTCCATTTTAAATCACTCCTAATGCGTACTCCCGGATAATTTATGGAATTAACTGCTTCCTGTTGCTGACCTGCTATATTGTAACCAAATGATAAATGATCTTTCTATCTATTCGCGGCACATTACACTTGTATACATTTAGATTCAATTTGCCATTCCCTGCACCATACGTCAATTCGTTGCAGATCTTCCTGCATTTCAGTACAATTTTCCATTGTTACAGCCTCTCGATATACTACAGCATCATCCGCAAAAAGCCTCAGTAAACTTCCGACGTTATCCACAAGGTCATTTATGTACCGGGTGATCAAAAAGTCTGTATAAATTTGAAAACTTAATAAACCACGGAATAATGTAAATAGGGAGGTAAAATTTGACACACATGCTTGGAATGACATGGGGTTTTATTAGAACCAATAAATAAATAAAGTATTGCTAGACGCATGAAAGATCTCTTGCGCGCGTCGTTTGGTGATGACCGTGTGCTCAGCCGCCACTTCCGTCATGCTTGACCTCCCAGGTCCCCAGACGTCAGTCCGTGCGATTATTGGTTTTGGGGTTACCTGAAGTCGCAAGTGTATCGTGATCGACGGACATCTCTAGGGAAAACAACATCCGACGGCAATGCCTCACCATAACTCCGGACATGCTTTACAGTGCTGTTCACAGCGTTATTCCTGGACTACAGCTATTGTTGAGGAAGGAATGATGGTGACATATTGAGCATTTCCTGTAAAGAATATCATCATCTTTGCTTTGTCTTACTTTGTTATGATAATTATTGCTATTCTGATCAGATGAAGCGCCATATGTCGGACATTTTTGAACTTTTGTATTTTTTTGTATTCCAAGCATTTGTGTCAATTTGTACCTCTCTATCTATATTATTCCGTGATTTATTCAGTTTTCAAATTTGTACTGACTTTTTGACCGCCCAGTATATTGTGAATAGCAAAGGTCTTACGACACCCCCCTGCGGTACACCTGAAATTACTCTTTTTTTGGAAGACTTCTCTCCATTGAGATTGATATGCTGCGTTCTTTTATCTAGGAACTCTTCAATCCAATCACACAATTGGTCTGAAAGTCGATATGCTCTTACTTTGTTCATTAAACGACTGTTGGAAACTGTATCGAACGCCTTGCGAAAGTCAAGAAACACGGCATCTACCTGGGAACCCGTGTCTATGGCCCTCTTAAGTCTCGTGGACGAATAGCGCGAGCTGGGTTTCACACGATCGTCTTTTTCGAAACCCATGCTGATTCCTACAGTGCTGAAGTAAAGCATTTAGAATGTGAATCTACGAATTTTTAACTTATGTAATGATATATTCAATACTTTCCAAAAGACGGTTAAAGTAGTAGTAGTAGTAGAGCGGTTTTGGGCGCACAACAGCAAGGTCTTCAGCGCCCGTTCAGTAACTTAGTGAGACGGGTGTCAAGAAAAATCCCAGAACAGGAATATAAAACGGAACAGAAAACATGGGTAACAATCGTTGAAAAACATGTGCTCACCCACACCAAAGCGTGGGATGAAGCAGAGCGTCAGCAGTAAAACATGGACAACACAGGAAGAAAATGATAGAGGAAGCTAAAACAATGTAGCAGATGGAAGTGGCTGGCTGACCGCAAGGAAAAAAAGGGGAGGAGTCAGCCACTCTGCAATACAGTAAAACCTCCAGCCTAAAATTTTAGGCCAGAGTCCAGACGCATCACAAAACTTAAAAGCCCTAGACACACACGTCTCATCATTAGCTAAAACAGAAGGCAGATCCCCAGCAACTTATGCTTCTGCCCGTGCATCACGGTATAAAATGCAGTCTGTTAAAATGTGCCGGACAGAGATGTGCACGCCACAAGCATCACAAAACGGTGGATCCTCCCGCCGTAATAAAAAGCTATGTGTGAGAGGACAGTGCCCGATCCGAAGACGTGTGAGGGCCACCTCCTCCCGCCTGAGCAACCGGCAGGAGGAACGCCACGGCCGAGTGGTTGACTTTATCAACCGCAGTTTATTGGCCGTCACCGCCAGCCATTCGTTCTCCCACAACTCCATGCACTTCCTGTGGAGTGCAGCGATGACTGACTGCAAGGGAATAGGACACTGGACCACATCCTGCTCTCTGCAGGCCTCCTTGGCAGCCCGATCGGCCTGTTCATTGTCCCAGATGCCAACATGACCACGCACCCAGCAGAAGGATACTTCTGTTCAAATGGCTCTGAGCACTATGGGACTCAACTGCTGTGGTCATCAGTCCCCTAGAACTTAGAACTAATTAAACCTAACTAACCTAAAGACATCACACACATCCATGCCCGAGGCAGGATTCGAACCTGCGACCGCAGCAGTCTCACGGTTCCGGACTGCGCGCCTAGAACCGCGAGACCACCGCGGCCGGCGATACTTCTGTACCCCGCCGTTGGAGCAAGTACAGTTGGTCATGTATCAGCTGAACCATCGCCTCAGTCGGGTACAGGTTCTGCAGTGATTGTAGGGCACTAAGAGAATCGGAGCAGAGAAGAAATCGATCGCCCCGAGCACGATTCATCTGCTCCAGTGCCTTCAGGATCGCGTGGAGCTCCGCTGCGAAAACAGTATATTCAGCAGGGAGGCGAATCCGGGTAACTTGATCAGGGAACACTACAGAACAGCCAAGGAAAATCTCCTGTTTGGAGCCATCAGTGTACACGACAGTGAAACCGTGATGCACATCTAAAATATTAAAAAACAGACATTGGAATCTAAAATCTGGTGTGCGATCTTTCTTAAAACTAGTCAAATCTAAAATAAGTTTGGGTCTCCGGAGGAGCCAAGGTGGGGATCTGCTCCAACCGCGACGCAAAACACGAAGACCAGCCATAGACATCGGAGCGAGGCAATCCTGTGCGCGAATCCCATAGGGCTGCGTCGTACGTTGCCGGTTATGAAATAACTGTGCCAGAGGAGGCTGAGCAATGGCAGGGTATACAGGGGTGTATGGTGTGGACAAAGTTTTATATGCCTGGCGCACTGTAAGTAGCCGTCGCCGCATAGGAAGTGGCGGTTCACCAGCCTCTGCACAGAGGCTTGGTTTGGGGCTAGTTCGGAATGCCCCAGTGGCCAACCGAAGCCCTTCATGGTGCACAACGTCCAACATCTTTAAGTAAGAAGGCCTCGCAGACCCATACACTGTGCACCCATAATCGAGCCGAGATCTCACAAACGCCCTGTAAAACTGGAGCAGACAAGTCCTGTCAGCTCCCCATGTACTGTGGCTAAGACATTTTAAAATACTTAAAGCCTTAAGCGACCGCCGTTTCAGGTCTTTAAGATGAGGTAACCACGTGAGCTTCGAGTCAAAAATGATCCCCAGAAACCTCACCGTGTCTTTAAAAGTGAGAATAGTGTCCCTCATCCGCAACTCAGGAAAGGTTAAAATCGATCGAGAACGGTTAAAAAGAACACATACAGACTTCTCGGTGGAAAACTTAAAACCACTCTTCCGCGCCCAGTCATCCAAACGTCTAATCGTAAGTTGCAACTCACGAGTTGTCGTTGCAAGGCTTGAAGAAGAGCACAACAAAGAGAAATCATCCACAAACAAAGAACACTGGACAGGACTTTTCACTATGGACGTTATGCTATTAATAGCGATGGCAAAGAGAGTCACACTTAAAACGCTACCCTGAGGGACACCGTTCTCCTTCTCAAAGCGATCAGACAGGACGTCACCAATTCGGTATCGAAAATATCGTGGCGAGAGGAAAGACTGAATAAAAAGAGGAAGACAACCCCGAAAACCCCATTCGTGAAGTTGCTCCAGGATGAGACGCCTCCAAGTCGTATCGTAGGTCTTCTCAATGTCAAAAAATACGCCTAGAAGGTGATGATGGCGTAGGAAAGCTTGTTGTATAGCCGCCTCCAGTAGGGCCAGGTTATCGAAGGTGTAACGAATCCTCCTGAACACACACTGAAAGCGACTAAGGAGTTGCCGGGATTCTAACATCCAGACAAGGCGGCGGTTGCCCATCCGCTCCAAGGTTTTCCCTATGCAACTAGTGAGGGCAACACTACGGTAGCTACTCGGGCTCGTGCGGTCTTTCCCAGGTTTTAAAAAAGGGATTAAAACTGCCTCACGCCACGCGTCAGGAAAGTGACCCGACGCCCAAATTCCATTAAAAAGTGCGAGGAGGATTTCTTTGTTGCGCATTGTGAGGTGCCATAGCATACTGTAATGGACCCTGTCGTGACCAGGGGAGATGTCACGAGCTCCAGACAATGCAGAATCCAGCTCCCACATAGAAAATGGGCAGTTGTAAACTTCATGAGATGTGGACTGGAAGTTCAGACTACATCTCTCAGCAACGGCCCTATGGCGCTGGAAACCCGGATGCTGACTGGTTGTTGCAGTAACTGTGGCAAAATACGCTGCCATAGTCTGGGCAATGTTTCGCGGATCCGTGTGGAGAGCGCCGTTATTCATTACAGCAGCTATGGGACACCTCCCTCCTCTGCCAGACATTCTCCTGATGGTCTCCCACACAATGGAACTTTTGGTGGAATGATTAATGGTGTTCAGGAACTGTTGCCATGACCTCTTCTTGCTTTAACGAATAATGCGGCGACACTTTGCCCTCGCCACCCGAAATACTGCAAGATTCTCAGCAGTCGGCCGAGACTTGAACCGACGCAGAGCCGCACGCCTGGTCCTGATTGCAGAGCGGCAGTCGGCACTCCACCAAGGCACAGGTGGCCTCTTCCGGGGGCCCATGGACTGTGGAATGGATGCTGCAGCGGCGTGGTGGACCGTTTCGGTAATATGATCCACCCACACCTCAACAGTCGCACAGTGTTCGAATTGGGCCAACTGGCTATAAAGTGTCCAGTCAGCTCCACTGAGCACCCATCGTGGTGGTCTCCTTTTGGGGCCCACGCCATCTGGCAGGTGAATCCAGATGGGGAAATGATCACTGCCATGCAAGTCAGCGACCACTTCCCAGTGAGCACTGGCGGCAAGAGCTGGAGAGCAAAGCGAGAGATCAATGGCAGAGAACGACCCAGTCGCTGTGCAGAAATGAGTACTCTGTCCTCCATTGAGCAAGTAGGCACAGGATGACAGGAGAAGCCTCTCAATTGCTCTACCCCTGGGGCAGGTAATTGCAGAGCCCCAAAGCACATTGTGGGCATTAAAATCACCACAAATAATAAATGGTTGGGGGAGCTGTGTAAGAAGGTCGGTGAGGGCCACTTCATCAAGTGCATCATGTGGGGGAAAGTAAAGTGAACAGACAGTCAATGGATGACGTACTTCCACAGACACAGCGACAGCCTGTAAAGTCGTCATAAGCGAGAGAGGCGAGGAGTGGTAGTCCGTCCTGACGAAAATACCTACACCCCCTCTAGCTCTCTCTCCACGCAGGTCGTCCTTTTTGTGGAGTGTATAGCCTCGCAGCTCAGGGGAGTATGAGGGATGGAAATAAGTCTCCTGGAGACAGAGACACAGTGGTCTACCCTGAGAGAGTAGACGAAGTTCCGCCACATGCGTCCTGAACCCTTGCAAGTTCTACTGAAGTATGGAAGCCATCTATGTTGGGGGTAGCACCTTCATCCTGTCTTTCCGACGGGGCGGGGAGACCGCAGCAGGTGGAGGGGCAGGTGTGGGGTGAGCTGATTGCCCCACACATACGTCGTATTCCATCAACTCTGGGGAAGAGTCAGAAGCCTCACGTAAAACAACAGCCGCATGGTCAGACGGTTTACCACGGGATTTGATCCGGTGTTGCTGCGGTACAGGAGCTTTCTGTGGTTTGGCGGGCTTTCCGGGAGCTGATGTGGGAGTGGTAATTGGCGCACTGGGCTTGGGAAAAGCCTCAGCTGTTGGAGGCGACAGGGGCTGGCCCAAGTTCCCACTATACCCTTGTCTGCCGTTCGAGTAGGGGCTACCGGCTCTGAAACACTGGCTGTGTTGCAAGTGCACTGACAGCTGCAAGTGTTAGTGCCAACACTCACCACCTCGGTCTGCGTTGAGGCATCGACTTTTGGAGTAGGCTTCTGAACCAGGGATGCGAAAGATGTAGCAAATGCGGGAGGTTGCATCGACTTATAGATCTTCTTGGCCTCACCATAGGGGATTCGCTTGGTTATTTTGATTTCCTGGACTTTGCGTTCCTCTAAAAATATTCGGCAGTCCCTACTCCAAACAGGGCGGTTCCCAGAGCAATTAATGCATTTAGCCGGAGACGAGCAACCAACTCCTTCATGAGCAGCCTTACCACAGTTGCCACAAGTCGCTTCGCCTTTACATCCTAAGCTGGTATGCCCAAAACACGCTTTGGGCTCGGGAAATAAGGCCTCACACTAAGGCGAAGGAAGCCAGCTTTAACAAGTTCAGGAAGTTTTGTGCTACTGAAGGTCAGAATAAAGGAGTCGGATTTGACAAGATTGCCATCAACCCTCTTCATGATGTGTTGGACATCAACGATACCTTCCGGAGCCTACTCACGTTGCAGTTCGTCCTTGGGAATGTCAGCTAGATCCTGGCATGTCACTACACCTTTGCTGTAGTTCAAGGTGCTGTGCAATTCAGTGTCTATGGCATACTCTCCAAGACATTTAGCAGATTGGAGGTTAGTTGCTTGCTGGGAAGTGGAAGTTTCCACTAGCAAGGTCCCATTACGTAAGCGCTTCACCGATTTCAAGGAGCCACAGATGCCCTCCAATCCCTTTTGTATATAGAAGGGCGAAACCTTCTCGAAACTACCCTCCTTCCGTTTCACAATGAGAAACACATTCTGAGTACCAGAATGCAGCCTGTTACTAAAGACTTCACTTGTCAAGGATGTGCTGCAGTCAGGGGGACTGACTGCACGAGCCCTCTTCAGAGACTGGGTGTTAGAACCCTCCAGCGGCCCACCCTTTCCGCTGGGAGGAGGAAAAGATTTCGAAGGATCCATCTCGGTCCCACGAGCAGCTAGGGAACTAGAAGTCCACCTAGACAGAGCCGCGCGCGCCTAGGTAAGCCTTATACAACTGAGGTGCGGCAGGTTCCCCAGAGGTTGCCCGCTAATGACTGTTCCACCTCAACAGCCATGCTTCTCATCGGCGCGCAGCACACCTTGAGATTGAGGGGTTGCTTATAGAGGTTTATTCCATCCTCGCGATCCGGGCGGCCAAGCCAAGATCCCCACTCCCTGAGACACACAACATTCCACCGCCGCGCCGCACGGTGGTCGTTGAAGCATGCCCAGAGCTTACGGCGACAGGGGACTGGCGGCGCTTACCAGTCCCCAGCTCAGGAACCCCGGGGTCGCCAAGCCCGTACCCAGCAAATGAGTGCTGAGCCCCTGGGGGCAAAGACGGTTAAAGAAATAGCTTTAGAGAAACTTATACTCCCTCACAACCCAGTCTAAACAGCATTTCATTTAATATTCTGCAGCACTATAATTACGTTTGATGTCATAAGAGGAGTATCTTTTCATTTTACTGAATCGCTGTCGCCGGCCGGTGTGGCCGTGCGGTTCTAGGCGCTTCAGTCTGGAACCGCGTGATCGCTGCGGTCGCAGGCTCGAATCCTGCCTCGGGCGTGGATGTGTGTGATGTTCTTAGGTTAGTTAGGTTTAAGTAGTTCTAAGTTCTAGGGGACTGATGACCTCAGATGTTAAGTCCCATAGTGCTCAGAGCTCTGGCATAATCGAAAAACGCTGGACAGCCATCTACGAGCGGCGTTCAATAAGTTACGCAACACCTTTTTTTTCTGAAAGAAGGTTGTTGCCACTGAAGCCAAACCTAAATATGCTACTCTCCCATACATAGGCCCACTTTCATACCAAATAGCAAATTTATTTCGGAAGAAAAATATCACAATCAACTTTTACACAAATAATAAACTACAACAAAAAGTAATCCATGATGTAAATACCTCCAAGAGTCCCTACCGTAAATCAGCAACATACAAACTCAAATGCGATACATGCCCAAAATTCCCAGGCAGAAGTTTTGAAATTAGATGTAGGGAACACATTGATGCTTTAAGACTTGGTAACTTGAACAAATCCGCATTTGCAGCCCATATTGCTGAAGAAAACAATTCTGTGGGAATCATTGAGGACAGCTTAAAAATTTTACATCTAGCAGAAAAAGGAGCCACTATGAACATATTAGAAGAAATAGAAATACACACACACAAAAACAGCACCCCAGACTATATCCTTAATGAACAAACGGAGTAGCTAACACCCCTTTCCTGAAATATTTCCAAAAATTATTTTCCAACCTTAAAAGCAAATAATATTAGTACGCCTATCTGCAGATCAAGTAGCAAATTTATGTGTTACTATAATTCTCATGATGCTAAATGTAATTAAATAATTTCCTATTTTACCTATACACTGTGGTTAATGTAACAATATCAACTCAAAAAATCAATGTCTCTCTACTAGTGTCAAATGCACTACAGTTGCGTAAATGAATATATGATCCTTTCCAAACATAGGACATCATCGTCAAATGTTACGATATATCACAGCATCTTTGATATTCATATGTTTGTAAGTTATTTGTACGTATCAAAACATGCAGTGCGTGATAGAAATCTTCTCAGTGACAAATCTAAAGTGTTCATTGAGAAAAATTTACATGTGCAACAATAAGAATGCAGTTAGAATGTATTCAAACCTGTTGGACGAATGTTATGAAAACAAACACTCCAAACCGACATTTCATGTAAGTCACATGCAACGAAAATCTATAACGCAACCATCTGTGTATGGAATGTTTATAATTATGTATTATTTGTATTTTAGGACAATTAATCTATAAAAAACACAACACATGTCATAAAGAAAGCTTGTAAACCGTCTGAGGATGAATCACAACGATTCGAAACCGGTAACGGTACCCTTTGAATAAAGGAACTGAAAGTAAATTTGTGGCTGGTTGCTGTCCCAACGCCATCAGCATTTATCTTCAAACAACAGCCGCGGTCTCCATCATGTCATCATATGGCAATATTGTAGGTTGGTTTTATTCCGACAGGTTTGCGTGACATTCTGCGACGGTGGCAAACGCCTCACCGTGACTCATCAAGCTTTTCTCATTACCAGGTTTTCCGACATCAGAAACTCAATGACAGCTCTCTGCTCGGAACGCGTCTCCGTTACAGACACCACTTTGAAGGCCAAATATAGCGCCGCCACCTATGGGAATTTCATGCTACAAATTCTTCAATTTCTCAAGTGAAATTACTCGTGAAAAAACCTGTTGTCATCACTTACTGAACGCCCCTGTATATTTGTACTTTTGTTAATAATCGTTGGTGTATATTCAGCTGGTTACTTTGACCCATGGCTTTCAGGATATCGTGTACGAAAGGCTCATGTTGGGTTTCGCATGATCGATGTTTTCGTAATCCGAGGTGGTTGGCGTGGAGGAGGGCTTCCTGATCGAGGTACCTCATTATGTTTAATGGTACCTTTGAATACTTTCATCTTCGTACTTTTACACAATGAACACAAAGATTCCGTTGACAGAGCTCGATTATGCCACCCAGCTCGGCACTGTGTTATGCAAGTCAGTGGTTGCAGGACCGTATTGAGGCTCTGAAGTCCCTGAGCTGACAGTGGGATGGAGGAAGGAGAAGGCGGGGATGGGGGGGGGGGGGGGGGGGCATCACTACGAAGCGAAATTCTGTGATAACCAATCCACAAAAATAGCATTTCAAAGCAATTTTCTAAAGCTTATAAAGGTAAACTTGTCACTAGCCGGACGTCGGTTTTGGCACGGTCCTATTGCAGTTGGTATGCCGCTGCTTTCCTCTGATTTTTGAACTCAGTTACTCAACCAGTTACAGTGTTAGCTCTAGTTGAACATAGACTACGAACCACAGTGTAAATCTCCATTTTTTATAATAACAAACATTTCCAACGGCGGAAAAGTGATAAAACATAGGGAATCGAACCAACAACCTTTGCATCCGTAGTCTGGTTCAAATGGCTCTGAGCACTATGGGACTTAACATCTATGATCATCAGTCCCCTAGAACGTAGAACTACTTAAACCTAACTAACCTAAGGACAGCACACAACACCAGTCATCGTAATCTGGCACTTTACCACTGAGACACCTACAACGCAAGATTTATTATGAAATTTAGAACTTAATGAGTTGCTGAAATCTAAAAAAAATATATTGAAATCATTAAGGTATTCAATAGGATTTATTTCGAGGGCGTGCTGAAAAATAATTCCCTAGAATTTTTAGGCAAGAATTTTTAAATAAAAAACGGTAATAACATTCTACATCTTTATTCATCATGTCTACATATTTATTTCTCAACATAATCACCCTGGCGACGAGTACATTTCTCCTAACGAGAGATTAGGTTGGTGATACCTTCACTGTAGAATGTTTCACTTCGTTCACGAAGGCGCTACCCCAACTCTGCCTGCAACAGTTCATCGCTGTCAAAATGTAGCCTTCGAAAATGTCCTTTGAGTTATGGAAACAGGCGAAAATATGTTGGGGCCAAGTTGGAACTGTATGGCGCAGTGTCGCTTACAGTGAACCCAAGGAGTAGAGTAGTTGCAGATGTCGCAGCGTTCGTGTATGGTCTAGCACTGTCATGCTTAAGGAGAAGGAGCACCCTATGTGGATTCATCGAATTCGAAACTCGACTACAACACGCCCTTTCTCACACATCGATACACATTGGAGTGCCAGAGAAACTGATATAGGCATGCATATTCAAGTACAGAGACATGTATATAGGCAGAATACGGCGCTGGAGTCGGCAACGCCTATATACGACCACAGCTGTCTGGCGCAGTTGTTAGGTCGGTTACTGCTGCTACAGTGCCAGAATATCAAGATTCGAGAGTTCGAACGTAGTTTTATAATTGGCGCACGACCGATGGAACAAAGCATCTCCGAGGTAGCGATAAAGGAGTGGGTTGAAAATAAATAAATCGCCAGGTGCTGATGGAATTCCAATTTGGTTTTACAGAGAGTACACTACTGCATTCGCCCCTTACTTAGCTTGCATTTATCGCCAATCTCTTACCCAACGATAAAGTCCCGAGCGACTGGAAAAAATCGCAGGTGACGCCTGTATATAAGAAGGGTAGAAGGACGGATCCTCAAAATTATAGACCAATATCCTTAACATCGGTTTGTTGCTCCATGCCACGTCGTATTGCGGCACTTCTGCGTGCTCGTGTGGGCCCTACACGATATTAGGGTGGTGTACCAGTTTCTTTGGCTCTTCAGTGTAGTTACATTACACACCGCCATTTTACTCCCTACAGTTTTGAGCGTAGAAATGAAGAGTAAAATTTTTTATTGTCAATGAAGTTTCTAAATAAAACAAAGCTTTAAGGGTTTTCAAATAACACATTCTGATACATTTCTTTTCTATACACCCTCGTACGACACATAGTTCAGGAGAAATTCGTTATGAACACGTGAGTTCGGTTCTTTAAATGAATCGTAGTGGCAAAGGGTGGGGGCGGGGTTACCTCATCTGTACAGTGAAAAATTCAGCCGAATAAACCCGTGTAAATAGTTACCTTTAAGTATTATACAGTTGGTAAAAGGGCACCCCAGTATTAATATGAAGAATTTATAACAGTTTAAACTTCTGTGTTGCGGTCCCGTAGCTTGTAGCATTATGTGATTGCCTTATCATTTTAAATCATTCACTAATCGAGCAGTCGCTCGGCAACAGCTACAGTTAGCAAATAATGTTGCGAGAACGACCTGTGACGTAACGTGTTTATTGTCGAAGCGCCTTCAGAGATGCAGTGAGTTGCTGACTTTTAAAACCGCGGCGCGAAAAACGGACAGAAGAAGAACACTTTTACACATTCTTTTGATGTACGAGATATTCTCGATGAACAGTTACTCGGTTACTCATTTTCTCTCGCCTCTTGTAACTTGTGTCGGACGCACATGTCTTAAGGCCGTATTATTATTGTTAAAAATAATGTTATTTTAGTGTAAAGTAAAAGTGTAATACTAAAAATGCAATACTGCATAGCAGTAGATTTACTGTGCGGTGTGTATGTGAAAACTTCAAAGGAATTATTTTCATTACGAGAAGTGCCAGTGAAAACGGCATCCATGTTAGATCCTTCATTGCAGTGTAAATTCATCTATTAATTGCCATAAAGTCAGAGTTAAATGGAACTT
This sequence comes from Schistocerca gregaria, assembly GCF_023897955.1. NCBI lineage: Eukaryota > Metazoa > Arthropoda > Insecta > Orthoptera > Acrididae > Schistocerca > Schistocerca gregaria. The sequence continues at coordinate 239,914,781 of NC_064926.1, forward strand.
GTGTGTGGACTATTTATTTAGTATAGAATCTATGCCTCACTCCTTCACGAAGTTATTTAATTTTCTTTATGTTTCTACCAAGTAGAGAGTTCACAGTCCCGAATTCTTTCGTCGAAATCAGACGGAAGTTGCATACTGCGAAATATTTTCTCCGCGCCATGTTCTACTGGTAAATGCATGACAAACTACAGTTCCTTAGGAAATTCATGCTGAGCTACCCAAAAATAATTGTATTTTGAATAGGCGTTTGCTCTCCTCTGCGATGCAACTTCCGACCGATTAGACAACCCAAAAAGAAAAAAAAAAGCTGCACACGGTTGGCGTTCGCAAATATATTTCCACCGCTGATTATAGCTATATGTTACAGTACAAAAGTAAACATATTGTTATAATTAGCGACTACGAACGGGGACATTTATAACTGTATGTTTATATATACACATTACGTAAAAATATCGTTATAACTTGTAGTCTTAATCGCCTGAGCGTAAATGCGGCCCTGAGTTGTTGCAGAAATGGTTTCACTGTGAGATAACATGTAAGCACAGTCATGGTGAAAAATCAACCACGCCAGGTACACAGGGAATGCCAGAAGCTGGCAGCTGAGCCGCTGGAGAGGTGGGCGGCGTCTAGCTGTCAGAGGCGACACACAAAGACTGCGGAATGCATTGTGCCGGCCGGCGAGTCCTGTATAAACAATAAATACCAGCGGCCGCGCCAACGCCTACCGTATTACGGCTCGAGCGCTGGAATAACACAGCCTGCGTGCGAAACTCTAGCGCCCGCCGCATTCCTTACTGGGGCGTCTCAAGGTATCGGACACAGTGAGAATCAAACGATCTTCACAGCCATGAACCGTGATGTAGGAGTCAATAAAGCCAAAGCCGAGGACGCTTCCATTTGCTACTCGTATATGTGTTTCTGCCACTATGTTGAACTTTTTCGAAAAATACCTCCTTCATGCAGTTTTGTCAGATAATACTATTGAAGAACTGTGGCAATTATGTGGTTCAGAAGGTTCTGGTGCGCAGCAGCAAGTAATCACAATTTGTTTTTTTGCCGCGTGGGATTAACCGACCGGTCTCAGGCGCTGCAGTCATGGGCTGTGCGGCTGATCCCGGCGAAGGTTCGAGTCCTCCCTCGGGCATGGGTGAGTGTGTTTGTCCTTAGGATAATTTAGGTTAAGTAGTGTGTAAGCTTAAGGACTGATGACCTTAGCAGTTAAGTCCCATAAGATTTCACACACATTTGGACATTTTTGGACAATTTGTTTTTGGTTTATTTTATTATGTTCAAATGTGTGTGAAATCTTATGGGACTTAACTGCTAAGGTCACCAGTCCGTAAGCTGGCACACTACTTAACCTAAATTATCCTAAGGACAAACACACACACCCATGCCCGAGGCAGGACTCGAACCTCCGCCGGGACATGGCGAACAGTTATTTTATTGAAAAACACCATTACCGGTTGCAATTTTATACATTCATCTCCGCATGGCTCACATGCTTTTTTGAAAAAGAAAAAAAAACCTGAAATTTTGTTGCGCTACAAGCTCGTGTTAGAACGCAGTTTACAGGAACTGACCAGCGGGAACATCTTTCTGGAACGAATAACACTTAGTATGTAAACATGAAGAACAACGTGTTATTCGTTCGAGAAAGACGTCAAAAACAAATGTTCTGGTGGTCATTTCACGTAAGTTGCGTGTAACACGACGTTGTAACACCATCACGATTGTCACATTTTTTTTAAAATCATGAATCTATGTATATTCTACGAAATTTCTCTTTAAAACAATGTCCACGTATTTTAAAAACAGCATGTAAGCCGTCTAATGAGGAATGTATAAATTCAAAACCAATAACTGCTTTTCCGATAAAGTAAACCAAAATCAAATTCCGGCTGGTTGCTGCTGTGCACCATCAACATTGCGTTAACTCATTCAACTTTTCTTTCTCTTTCATTCTGACCTCCTTTTCAGTAAACTTCCAAACATCGTCGGTTTCCGCGAAAACCTTTTATCTCTTTTAACGTCAACGGCAGTCCCTGAGTGTACTAAAATCTGCACAGGATGATGTCCTGTGAGCTTTATCCAGAATGATGCGATGCTACTATTTGAGCGTAATATTACACATTGATGCTGGTTGTTGAGTTGTAATTGTATTACTTTGATAGAAGACGAAAGGAAAGTCTCCCTTCGCTCACAAATCTTGATTTTATAGAAGAGGCACCAGATACGTCAAGCTCTTCAACTTAAGTACAACCAAACAAAACAAAATTCAACACCATTTGCAAATTCGGTGGTCTTGTACCTAACAGAATATCAGTGTAAAGATAAAATAAAGCGATTCTCCCAGTACCCAAAAAGCAATAAATGCTTATGAGAAGTTGGCCGCTGTGGCCGAGCGGTTCTAAGAGCTTCAGTCCTGAACTGCGCTGCTGCTGCGGTCGCAAGTTTGAGTCCTTTCTCGGGCATGGATGCGTGTGATGTCCTTAGGTTAGTTAGGTTTGAATAGTTCTAAGTTTAGGGGACTGATGACCTCATATGTTAACTCCCATAGTGCCTAGAGCCATTTGAACCATTTTTGCTTCTGAGAAACAGTCGTTAAATACGAAATGAAGAGTTTCTGCTCCTAAAAAAGAAGCCTTAAGTAATAAGCTATGTAAGACTCATTTGCAACTTATAAAACGCGTTAATAATATTGCCATTTTCTGTCATCCGTTCAACCAGATTGAGAATCAATACAGGTTGTGAAAGAAGTAGAAGAAGTACATAGAATAAAAGATTGTTATTCGACTAAATACACTTCAAACTCTCAACTAAAAGTACAGCAACATGAACGGTTATTTATTAGGATTTGACTTACCATCGACGACGAGGTCATTGGAGACAGAACACAAAGTCGTCCTGTAAAGGATGGGAAACGAAATTAGTGGTGCCCTCACAAAGGCAACATCCCGGTATTCGTCTTAAACGATTTAGAAAAGTCGTGGTAAATGTAAATCTGCCTCGGCTGGCGATGGGACTGATTTGAACTGGCATTCTCCAGATTTGAGTCCAGTGTCTTAGCATTGCCCCTCCATCGCTAGAGAAACCAAAAAGAAGATACAAATCTTACTGAAAAAATGTAAACCTTACAGACGTACAAATCAATACATATTATAAAAATGGATGTACCGTACATTAAAAAAAATATGACGTCAAATACAACTCACTTCCACATTATGAATGACTTTTAAATTTATGACGTCTTTACTACTAACACTATTCGCAACACATTTCGCAGGTAATACTCATATAGATCGCTGAATGTACCTACAAAAATATATCACTGTACGACAAACAATTTAGGAGATGGACGTCAAATACTGAGATGCGTGAAAAACTGCGGCATCATGTATGTCGTTTAAATTATTTACTTCCGTACTTCTGATTATTGACAAAACATTTCGCAGGCAGTACCCACAAATACCACCAGATGTACATGCAAAATTATATCATCATACAGCACATAGTTCAGAAGATACGTCGTCAAACACTGAAGCTGCAGGACGAAAATCGCTGGAGATACAGGTGAAATATGTGTACAAATACGAATGGAATACGTGAAATATATTTTACATGCCGCGCGGTATTAGCCGAGGGGTCTTTTTTTTTAGTCTCATATTGCTCGCTTTATCTGCTCAGGGCGGACGTCGTACGACATCCGTTTAATTTCGTTGTTGATCGATTAACTCAGTTTTTTATTATTACAGAGGGCAGCTAACTCTCTGACCGAACACGATGAGCTACCGTGCCGGCTAGTCTTGGCGCTGCAGTCATGGACTGTGCGGCTGGTCCCGGCGGAGGTTCAAATCCTCCCTCGGACATGGTTGTGTGTTTTTGTCCTTAGGATAATTTAAGTTAAGTAGTGTGTAAGCTTAGGTACTGATGACTTTAGCAGTTAAGTCCCATAAGATTTTACACACATCTGAACTTTTTTTTAACATTTTACATGAGCGTATGCGGGTAAAAGCACGGGCGGAAATCTTGTGCTAAACCTCTGGAACTATATCAACAATATTTGGTACACATATTAGTTACTATCCGAAACGAAATACTGTGGGGGTAAGAACCAGCAACCTCCTATCGGGGTGAACACGATACGTGGAGAGAGGAGGGGGGAGGAGACGCGACAGACGGCAAGGAGGAAGGACGAAACGGAGACAGATAGGGGGTAAAGAGGAGACGGTCAAAGAGAGGGTGCAGGAGGGAATGCACAGAGCACAGAATGAGGAGAAGAGGGACAGAGACACAGAGACAGGTGTATGAGGAGAAGATGGACAGAGAGGGGGGGGGGGGGGGGGGCGAGCGGGATGAGACAGAGTAATAGAAGATTGGAATAAATACGTAGCCGGCCAACGCCGAATACTCAACTTCTAAGCACTAAAGAAAGATTGCTGTTGGAGAAAGGTATGAAATATTACGTGAATTCAGAAATACTTGAGGATTAAGCACTGAAGCACTAAGGAAAATGGTATAGGCATGCATATTCAAATACAGAGATATGCAAACAGGCATACAGAGATATGCAAACAGGCAGAATACGGCGCTGCGGTTGCCAACGCCTATATAAGACAACAAGTGCTTGGTGCAGTTGTTAGATCCGTTACTGCTTCTACAATGGCAGGTTATTAAGATTTAAGTGAGTCTGAACGTCAGCGCATGAGCGATGGGACATAGCATCTCCGATCAAATCTCCGACATCGCTTCGGCCGGAAAGAGATCCTGCAAGAATGGGACCAACGACGACTGCAGAGAATCGTTCAACGTGACAGAGTGCAACCTTTCCTCAAATTGCTGTAGATTTCAATGCAGGGCCATCAACAAGTGTCAGCGTGCGAACCATTCAACGAAAAATAATCGATTTGGGCTTTCGGTGCCGCAGACCCACTCGTGTACCCTTGATGACTGTACGACACAAAGCTTTACGCCTCGCCAGGGCCCGTCAGCACCGACCTTGGACTGCTGATGACTGGAAATTTAGCGGATGGGCGTGTACGGGTATGGGGACAACCTCATGAATCCACGGAACCTGCATGTCAGCAGGGGATTGTTCAAACTGGTGGAAGCTGTGTAATGATGTGGAGCGTGTGCAGTTGATGTGATATGGGACCCCTGATACGTCTAGATACGACTGATAGGTGACACGTGGGTATACATCCTGTCTTATCACCTGCATCACATGTCCATTGTTGTGCATTCCGGCGGATTTGGGCAGTTCCAGCAGGACAGAGCGACACCCTGTAGTTTCAGAATTGCTACAGAGTTTCTCGAGGAACATTCTTCTGAGTTTAAACACTTCCCACGGCTACCAAACTCCCCAGACATGAACATTATTGAGCATATCTGGGATGCATTGCAACGTGCTGTTCAGAAGAGATCTCCACGCCCTCGTACTCTTACGGATTTATGGACAGCCCTGCAGGATTCATGGTGTCAATTCCCTCCACGACCGCTTCAGACATTAGTCTAGTCCATGCCGCGTCTTGTTGCGGCACTTCTGCGTGCTCTAGAGGGCCCTATACGATATTAGGCAGGTGTACCAGGTTCTTTGGCCCTTCAGGATATACAAAATTTTTCTGTAGCACCGGCGAGTGTTCCTACAAGGGAAGCTAGAAGGGAAAACAACGACGTGAACATTGAGCTAACTAGAGAAAGCCGAATTCCAGAACTTACTGCAGAAATCAGATGCAGTTCGGTATCTAATTTCGTTGAGGGTTAGTAATACCGCTGAATATCTTCGTTGCTGGCACACAATACTTCTCTCACCAAGTGATAAAGAAACAGTAAGAGTCAGCTATTAGCATAAGAGGAGTACTGCCAGTACAGTAGGAAATTTTGCTGGCAACACGTGCTTCGGAACGCTGCGATCCGTTTTTCACGTGTTTTTAAACTGCGACTTCTCTCATATTCAAATCAGGCGACCGAAGTTGACGTTCGCACACAAAATAGCAGCAACCATGCCTGAAACATGGGAATGGCGCAAAGCGTATTACGTTTGTGATTACACCGCATGCAATCTGGCGTACAGAATTTGCATCGTTTATGACGCTCCGGTTAGCTGAGGCAAAAAACCCCGGTCACAATCACGGCCCGTACTGTCGTATTTGCATTTCAACGCCGAAGTGAAATATTTTGCTGCTCCGTGCAAACATTATATCTTTGTCGTGATTCAACTCCGAGCATGAATATTACATGAGGGCGAGGAAATCACGTGTTTACTGGCTTTGTACAGCATTTCATTAAGTATTGATCCGCAGCGCTGATGGAGCGCTCACAGGCACTAACGGGTGGTGGATCATGTCATTTTAGATAACATTAATTACTTAAAATAACGGCTATGCGTTGCCGTGGTGAATTTAATATTATTATATTGATGTAGATTTTAAATAAACAGAAGGGCTGATGTTGATTATTTACAAAGAGGTAAACTATCTGAAGGACATCTTTTTTTTCATTCATTTTACTTTCTCTCTGTCGGCTGTTAGTACCGTATCCTGTAACATGTGTTCACGCACCTAGGCCCACACACACACACACACACACACACAGAGAGAGAGAGAGAGAGAGAGAGAGAGAGAGAGAGAGAGAGAGAGCAGAGGAAATTTAATTTTGGACCTCGTTTCTCCTACAGACACTAACGAACAGTCTATCAAAAAATTAGGATCGTTCCAATTGCTCATTTTATCTTTCCACTATATTTGTTGTTTTTTAACTATCGTTCCAAGTTCACTGTCGCTATTCATTATAGTTTTCCCCACCTGCTAGTGCTGTTTAGGCTCGTGTGTCTTAAGTAACTTGAAGAGACACAGAATGCTTTCCCTAGAAAACGGCCTAGTTAAAGTCACGATTTGGGTGCTTCTCGCCGTAGATGTTTTACACCCTAAGACCCCAACAAACACACTCACACATAGACACTACATGCTCGGTCTGGAGGCGAATGGCAGAGACATAGGGTTCATTACACGTCGATATTAAAGTCGTGATAGATGGAGCACTGACTTATTTGGAGAAAGTTGGGCGAGTGTGAGTGCGGTATCTTGTTGGATGAAGCATAAGGACGTTTACCTGAAGTGGTTTAGTGTAAAGTTGGGTATACAAATCTATTCACAGCTTCAGATTAGGAAACACTTAACCAGCCTGAAAACAAGACCAATGTGGTAACCACGGCACTATATCCCTCGCTGTATGTCTTTGACTGCGATAAAAAGAGAGGAAAGTGGGTACGCTTTGAGATTATACACTGAAGCGCCAAAGAAACTAATATAGGCATGCGTATTCAGATACAGAGATACGTTAACAGATAGAATACGGTGCTGCGGTCGACAAGGCCTATATAAGACAACATGGGTCTGGTACAGTTGTTAGATCGGTTACTGCTGCTACAACGACAGGTCATGAAGATCTGTGTGAGTTTGAACGTGGTTTTACAGCGGAAGCATGAGCGATGGGACACAGCATCTTCGAGTTAGCGACGAAGTGGGGATTTTCTCATACGACCATTTCACTTACCGTGACTATCAGGAATCCGGAGAAACGTCAAATCTCCGACATCGCTGCGGCCGAATAAAGATCCTGCAAAATGGGGACCAGCGACGAATGATATTAGGCAGCTGTAACAGATTCTTTGTCTCTTCAGTGTATAAACAAAATCTCAGTCTTCAATATTCCTCCGGTCCTAGCATTTTTACTATTGCTTACAGCTTTGTTCTCTGTTGTTTTATGTATATACTAGCCAGGAATCCGGCGTTGCTCGAGTATGTATTTATTCCAATCTTATATTAGTCCATCTCCGCCTTCCCTCTCTTTCCGTCCATCTCTTCCACCCTCACTTTTCGCCCATCTCCTCCTGCCCCTCTCTCTGTCCATCTCCACCTGTCCCTATCTTTCCCTATCTGCTCTTCCTCCCTCTCTCTATCTGCTCGTCCCCCCGTGTCAATCTGATCTTTCCCCTTCTGTCAATCTCTCCCCCCCCCCCCCTCCCCACTCTCTCTCTTCCAATCTGTTCCTCTCACCTGTCTCTGTCCATTTCGTCGTCCTCCATTCTTTCTCTACGTTATTTCCCCAACCCAATAGGAGACCGATCGTTCTTACCCTCACAGTATTTCTTTCCAGATCGTAACTAATATGTGTACCAAACCGTTCCATGCGATTAGGATGAGCTCACTACCCCTGGCTTTGCTCATGTTTACGTCTGTCAAATATATCATACTAGAACTGACATGTGATTACATTTTCACGCAATTTGGATGCATAGATCCTGAGAAATCAGTACCCAGAACAACCACCTCTGGCCGTAATAACGGCCTTGATACGCCTGGGCATTGAGTCAAACAGAGCTTGGATGGCGTGTACAGGTACAGCCGACCATGCAGCTTCAACACGATACCACAGTTCATCAAGAGTAGTGTCTAGTGTATTGTGACGATCCAGTTGCTCGGGCACCATTGACCAGACGTTTTCAATTGGTGAGAGATCTGGAGAATGTGCTGGCAAGGGCAGCAGTCGAACATTTTCTGTATCCAGAAAGGCCCGTACAGGACCTGCAACATGAGGTCGTGCATTATCCTGCTGAAATGTAGGGTTTCGCAGGAAGGGTAGAGCCACGGGTCGTAACACATCTGAAATGTAACGTCCACTGTTCAAAGTGCCGTCAATGCGAACAAGAGGTGACCGAGACGTGTAAGCAATGGCACCCCGTACCATCACCCCGGGTGGTACGCCATATGGCGATGACGAATACACGCTTTCAATGTGCGTTCACCGCAGTGTCGCCAAACACGGATACGACCATCAAGATGCTGTAAACAGAACCTCGATTCATCCGAAAAAATGAAGTTTTGCCATTCGTCTACCCAGGTTGGACGTTAAGTACACCATCACAGGCGCTCCTGTCTGTTGTGCAGCCTCAAGGGTAACCGCAGCCACGGTCTCCGAGCTGATAGTCCATGCTGCTGCAAACGTCGTCGAACTGTTCGTGCTGATGGATGTTGTCCTGCAAACGTCCCCATTTGTTGACTCGGAGACCAAGACGTGGCTGCACGGCACGTTACAGCCATGCGGATAAGATGCTTGTCATCTCGACTGCTAGTGATACGAGGCCGTTGGGATCGAGCACGGCGTTCCTTATTGCCCTCCTGAACCCACCGATTCCATATTCTGCTAACAGTCGTTAGATCTCGACCAATGCGAACAGCAATGTCGCGATACGATAAACTGCAATCGCGACAGGCTACAATCCGACCTTTATCAATGTCGGAAACGTGATGGTACGCGTTTCTCCTCCTTACACGAGGCATCACCATAACGTTTCACCAGGCAACACTGGTCAACTGCTGTTTGCGTATGAGAAATCGGTTGGAAACTTTCCTCTTGTCATCACGTTGTAGATGTCGCCACCGGCGCCAACCTTGTGTGAATGCTCTGAAACGCTAATCATTTGCATATCACAGTATCTTCTTCCCGTCGGTTAAATTTCGCGTCTGTAGCACGTCATCTTCGTGTTGTAGCAATTCCAATGGCCAGTAATGTATTTGAATACATTTCGCATTTATCTCTAGTGAATTTCGCCCTGACCCAGCTCAGTGTTTATGACGTCGTGCCTCCCGAACTGTGTGTCGTACAATGATATATTTTTGTAGGTAAATTCAGTGGAGTATATGGATACTGTGTGCGAAATGTATGGTGAATAGGGCTAGTAGCAAAGAAGTGTAGTTTTTGATAAGTCTAAGCATTTGACCTCATATCCACTGAACTCTTTGTCGTACAATGTTGTATTTTTGTAGATATATACAGCGGCATATGTGGATACTGTCTGCGAAATGAGAAGTAATAAATTGAAAAGTTTTGCATGATGCTGAAGTTTTTCAAGCGTCTCAATGTTAGTGGCCTCATACTTCCTGAACTGTGAATTGCACAATTACATAATTTTGCTGGTAGATTCAGTTGTATATGTGAATACTGCCTCCAAAATGTATCGCTAATACAGTTGTTAACAAAAATGTAATATATTAAAACAATATACTTGATGTGGCAGTTTTACTGTAATGTTGTAAGCGATAAACTGTTTTGCTTTCATAATTTTGTAGGGATTGTCAGTTAGGAAAACTTTCGTAAATGTTTGAAATTTTGTGTAAAGTTAGTTGCAAGTCACAAAGTGCTCTCATTCTACTTGATGAATAAAGTATGGATATTCGCCCGTCATGGGCTACACTGCTTTTTCACCGCCGTCCCCATCCCTTTGATAGGCAGGTGGTTCTTACCCTCACAGCGATGATTATCTCCAGACAGTAAGTGGCGTGTTCACCAAGTTTGGTTGAATTCGATCCAGTGGTTTAGGAGAAGATGTGGAATATACACTCCTGGAAATTGAAATAAGAACACCGTGAATTCATTGTCCCAGGAAGGGGAAACTTTATTGACACATTCCTGGGGTCAGATACATCACATGATCACACTGACAGAACCACAGGCACATAGACACAGGCAACAGAGCATGCACAATGTCGGCACTAGTACAGTGTATATCCACCTTTCGCAGCAATGCAGGCTGCTATTCTCCCATGGAGACGATAGTAGAGATGCTGGATGTAGTCCTGTGGAACGGCTTGCCATGCCATTTCCACCTGGCGCCTCAGTTGGACCAGCGTTAGTGATGGACGTGCAGACCGCGTGAGACGACGCTTCATCCAGTCCCAAACATGCTCAATGGGGGACAGATCCGGAGATCTTGCTGGCCAGGGTAGTTGACTTACACCTTCTAGAGCACGTTGGGTGGCACGGGATACATGCGGACGTGCATTGTCCTGTTGGAACAGCAAGTTCCCTTGCCGGTCTAGGAATGGTAGAACGATGGGTTCGATGACGGTTTGGATGTACCGTGCACTATTCAGTGTCCCCTCGACGATCACCAGAGGTGTACGGCCAGTGTAGGAGATCGCTCCCCACACCATGATGCCGGGTGTTGGCCCTGTGTGCCTCGGTCGTATGCAGTCCTGATTGTGGCGCTCACCTGCACGGCGCTAAACACGCATACGACCATCATTGGCACCAAGGCAGAAGCGACTCTAATCGCTGAAGACGACACGTCTCCATTCGACCCTCCATTCACGCCTGTCGCGACACCACTGGAGGCGGGCTGCACGATGTTGGGGCGTGAGCGGAAGACGGCCTAACGGTGTGCGGGACCGTAGCCCAGCTTCATGGAGACGGTTGCGAATGGTCCTCGCCGATACCCCAGGAGCAACAGTGTCCCTAATTTGCTGGGAAGTCCCCTACGACACTGCGTAGGATCCTACGGTCTTGGCGTGCATCCGTGCGTCGCTGCGGTCCTGTCCCAGGTCGACGGGCACGTGCAACTTCCGCCGACCACTGGCGACAACATCGATGTACTGTGGAGACCTCACGCCCCACGTGTTGAGCAATTCGGCGGTACGTCCACCCGGCCTCCCGCATGCCCACTATACGCCCTCGCTCAAAGTCCGTCAACTGCACATACGGTTCACGTCCACGCTGTCGCGGCATGCTACCAGTGTTAAAGACTGCGATGGAGCTCCGTATGCCACGGCAAACTGGCTGACACTGACGGCGGCGGTGCACAAATGCTGCGCAGCTAGCGCCATTCGACGGCCAACACCACGGTTCCTGGTGTGTCCGCTGTGCCGTGCGTGTGATCATTGCTTGTACAGCCCTCTCGCAGTGTCCGGAGCAAGTATGGTGGGTCTGACACACCGGTGTCAATGTGTTCCTTTTTCCATTTCCAGGAGTATATATGTGTGTGTGTGTGTGTGTGTGTGTGTGTGTGTGTGTGTGTGTGTGTGTGTGTGTCTGTGTACATCCGTTTTTATAATATGTATAGATGAAACAAGCCCCAGGAGACGCTGAATTCATTTTATGGAAAGGAAAATATAAAAATATAGCAGACGAACCAGGCGAAGAGGAAAGCAGAAGTCTGTAAAAGTGGGACTGACAGGAAATGCAAAATGGCTAAACAGAAATGGTTATAGGCCAATTTAAAGGCCGAAGAAATATGCGTGGCTGGAGGAAAGATAGATGCTGCCTGTAAGAAATTAAACAGACCTTAGGAGACAAGAAGAGGAGCTGCACGAACATGAAGGGCTCAGATGGTCAACTAGACCCAAACAAAGAAAGGAAAACACAAAGCTGGAAGCAGTATACAGTGGATCTACATAAGTAAAACGCGGGGACAATATTATAGAACAAGAAGAGAAAGTAAGTGAAGATGAGCTGAGACACGATGCTGAGAGAAGAATTTGACAGAGCGCTCAAAGACTTAGGTAGAATCAAGACACCTGGGGTAGACGGCATCCCCCTTAAAATTATTGAGGTACCTGGGAGAGACAGACACGACAGAATTTTTCCAACTGCCGTGTAAGATGTACGAGACAGAGGAAATACCTCCAGTCGTCAAGAAGAATATCATAACTCCAATTTCAAATAAGGGAGCTGCTGAATTTGTAAACATTACCAAATTATCAATTTAATAAGTCATGGTTGCAAAAATATTGACACGAATTATTTATTGAAGGACGGAAAAACTGAAGGAATGCGAAACTCTGAGGTGACCGCTAGAAAGACGCGAGGTAACGCTAACTCCACGACTTATCCTAAAAATATTTTAGAGCGTTTGGATTTAGAGAAGGATTTTGACTGGCAATACCAGAGATAAAAGACAGGGAATGAAAGGCTATCTGCAGCTTGCACAGAAACCAGACTGCTGTTGTAAGACTCGAAGGACATGAAAAAGGAAGCAGTAGTTCAGAAGGGAGTGAAACAGGGCTGTAGCCTATCCTCTATATTATTCAATCCGTGCACTTAGCAAAGAGGGGGATTTGTTAACGTCTCATATGAATTTAAGTGTTAAGAAATATTTTCTGAAGCTATTGATTTGTTTGGACTCTAGTCTTGTACGGAAATGAAACGTGGACGATAAGCAGTTCAGACAAGAAGAGAAGAGAAGCCTTTGAAATGTGATGTGAAGAATGTTGTAGATTAGATGGGTAGATAAAGCAACTAACGAAAGGGTACTGAATCGAGCTGGGGAAAAAGAATTTAGGGCGCCCAACTTGAAGAAAATAAGGGATCGGTTGATAGGACACACCTTGAATCTTGAAGGAATTGTCGATTTGGTAGCGGAGGGAGGGCAAAAACTGTAGAGGGGGCAGATTAGGGTGCAGTAGTTACTCAGAGATGAGGAGGCGTGTACAGGATATATTAGTGTGGAAAGCTGCATCAAACCAGTCTTCGGACTGAAGCACATTACAGCAACACATACATAAATGTGCGTCTAATTGGCTGGTAATAAATCCAACATGTTAATAAATCCAACAGTTTCCTTTCTGATCGACCTGCAGTCCTTATTAAGTCGAAGAACAACATGTTACATAAATTCTTCTAACTTTTTGCTGCTTTTTTATTGATACTTTATAAATTAGTTACATGTCTATCACGATGAGCACGTTTCAGCATTTTTGCCATGTTCAAGTGAGCGTGGAATGATGATAGAATTTTTCGTAAAAAAAGATCGATAAACGGATGTTGCTTACGTGTGTACTGTAGGGTCTAATAAAGAATTATACGGTTTACGTATATGTCAGTCGTTACTGGTTTTCTCTCTCAGATTTTGTGACGTAATTGCATATATGCATGCTGGAGCGTTTTTTTAGATTTTTTTCCCAGTGCTATTGCTCACGTTTATAACATAAGTTATGTAGCAATTGTGTATATTTGACAGTTTTCTCCAGGAAAGCTTATCTATCTATAATGAATTTTATTTGCGGAAAATCAGCGATCCTAAATACTTTACGAAGATTAAAAAACACTGTCAAAACAGGTCATGGAAGGCCCACCGGAACCGACCGGCTGCCGTGTCATACTCAGACATTAGGCGTCACTGGATGTGGACTCGTAGGGGCATGTGGTCAGCACACCACTCTCCCGGCCGTAACCGCTGTTACCACTGCGGCAAGGCCGTTGACTCACTTTACAAAGATAAAATAATTATAGTTTTTCTTTTCTGGTACGAAAATAGTCGGCATCTGTGGCCGAGCGGTTCTTGGCGCTTCAGTCCGGAACTGCGCTGCTGCTGCGGTCGCAGGTTCGAATCCTCCCTCGGGCACGGATGTGTGTGATTAAGTAGTTCTGGGGGACTGATGACCTCAGATGTTAAGTCCCATAGTGCTCAGTTGCAAAGCGATTTAGAAAAGATTGCTGTATGGTGTGTCAGGTGGCAGTTGACGCTAAATAACGAAAAGTGTGAGATGATCCACATGAGTTCCAAAAGAAATCCGTTGGAATTCGATTACTCGATAAATAGTACAATTCTCAAGGCTGTCAATTCAACTAAGTACCTGGGTGTTAAAATTACGAACAACTTCAGTTGGAAGGACCACATAGATAATATTGTCGGGAAGGCGAGCCAAAGGTTGCGTTTCATTGGCAGGACACTTAGAAGATGCAACAAGTCCACTAAAGAGACAGCATACGCTACACTCGTTCGTCCTCTGTTAGAATATTGCTGCGCGGTGTGGGATCCTTACCAGGTGGGATTGACGGAGGACATCGAAAGGGTGCAAAAAAGGGCAGCTCGTTTTGTATTATCACGTTATAGGGGAGAGAGTGTGGCAGATATGATACACGAGTTGGGATGGAAGTCATTAAAGCAAAGACGTTTTTCGTCGCGGCGAGACCTTTTTACGAAATTTCGGTCACCAACTTTCTCTTCCGAATGCGAAAATATTTTGTTGAGCCCAACCTACATAGGTGGGAATGATCATCAAAATAAAAGAAGAGAAATCAGAGCTCGAACAGAAAGGTTTAGGTGTTCGTTTTTCCCGCTCGCTGTTCGGGAGTGGAGTAGTAGAGAGGTAGTATGCTTGTGGTTCGATGAACCCTCTGCCAAGCACTTAAATGTGAATTGCAGAGTAGTTATGTAGATGTAGATGTAGAGCCAAGAGCCACGAAAATACTTACGTTAAATATTCAAAAATGGCTCTGAGCACTATGGGACTTAACATCTGAGGTCATCAGTCCCCTAGAACTTAGAACTACTTATACCTAACTAACCTAAGTCCATAACAAACATCCACGCCCGAGGCCGGATTCGAACCTGCGACCGTAGGAGTCGCATGGTTCCAGACTGTAGCGTCTAGAACCGCTCGGCCACCCCGGCCAGCCGTTAAATATTCTATTGCCTTTTACGTGTCTTGAAATGTTGAAAATTTATCCTTTTTCTTTTAAGACGTGAGTAAAGTTTTCTAGATGTTATTTGTGCTTTCGTTCTGCTTGTTCATTTAGATTTTCGTTTGGATATACGTCTACCTGGGTGTCGTACTAGGATATTCTTTGTATGTCATTTGAGTACCTTATGTAAAATTTCCGCTAGTAAGATTCATTGTACGCTCCAGGATGCGATACGTAATATTTGTCAAAATATCTTAGACATAAAGCAAGTTACTAGAAAGATATAAGTAAGCCATATAATTCCACGTTATACTATAGACGTCAGCAACATATTTTCGACGTACGTTTTTACGAAAAAATGTATCATCATTGCAGGATCACTTGAAAATGTCAGAATATGCCGAAACATGCTAGTCGCGATTGACATATAACGAATTAATAAAGCCTCAATAAAAACCAGCAGCAGAAACTTGGAACAGCTGATGTAATGTGACTGTAATAAATACATTGAAGGTTACTTAAGAGTCGAAATGATAGTTATAACCACCAGAAACACTTATCATGATGCTAAAAATGTTTATTATCGTTATGTGTATTAGAACGAATTGTACAACGGTTTGACGTTGAAGACATTAAACACATCCTACTAAGCAACCGATGTCGTCATTTTACTCACCGTGAATTTCGTGATATTGTTAGGATCTTCGGAGCACCTTGTGTATGAAGAAGAAAGTGACTGTCTCTGTGTGCTGACACTGATGGCAGGGAAGACAGTTGGGGGCTCCTGACACAGCGCTGGAGTCTCTTGTTTCCGCTGACGGCGCGAGACGCGAATACCTATCTGCACGCGCACGACTCACTAGCTAACAACCTCTTTTCGCTCGTATGTTCCATTCGGTTCAGATCGGAGCTCTGTGCAGGTCAGTCAGTTTCAGGAGTGTTATTGTTCACAAACCATTGCCTTAAGGATTCTGGATGACAGCCGTCATTGTCATGCTGACACAAATAACCATCGTCTCCAAACTGTTTCTCTACTGTACAGAATGTTGTAAAATGTACGAGGGCGTGCCGAAAAGTAATGGCTTCGAATTTTTTCGAAAACTCTAAGAATTTTAATAAAGCAAACGTTATTAACATTCTGCGTCTTCATTCTTCGTGTCTACATATTTTTTTCTCAACAGTCACCCTGCTGACGAACATATTGTAACGTCCACTTAGAAAAATTATAAATGACTGTGCTGATAAACCTCTTTGCGTTATTTGACGTTCAAACAGCTGAGTAAAACTGAACGTACTCCGACATTTCTCTCTTTACTTATTCTGATCATCACTAAACTGGCACAAAGAATATATCTATATAGCGCAGCGCAATCTGACTTCCCATAATCCCTACAAAAAAATGACCCTGACTAACAATAATGAATCACTCACCTCACAAAAATCTTCGTTACTCGAACTACTGCAATACAGCGAGCGCCAATACTGCCAGCTAAATGAAAGATTCTAGCTACTGAAGGCACTAATTACTGGTAGTCATAATTAACAAATTAAAGATTTTGATAGAGAACAAACCATGTATTTACCATAATAGTGTTCAAAAGTTATAATATATGTATCAGTTCATGACATCCAGTCTTACAAATCTCCTTTTTCTGACAGACACTCGACCAGATCGTCCGCTCTCAAAATTCTGCCATCTCTCTTCCCACATCCACAACTGCTGGCGGCTCACCTCCAACTGCACAACGCTACGCGCCGTTCACAGCCAACTGCCAAACACAACAATAGCAAACAACAATGCAAACCAGCCACAGACTGCACACAGCGCAGCCAGTGATTTTCATTTAGAGCGCTACGTGGCGTTACCAACATAAAAACCTAAACAGCCTACTTACAATATTTCTTCCAGCAAGAGACCAGTTTTTTGATACCGCCTCTGTAGAGTGTTTGACTTCGTTGGCCACGTCACAGCCCCCACCTCTGCTTGCACCGCTTCATCACTGTCAAAGTGAAGCCCTGGAAGGTGCTACACAAGTTTTGAAAACAGATGAAAATCGGATGGGCCTAGTCGGGACTGCATGGAGGACGATACTTACAGCGAACCCAAGGAGCCGGATTGTTGCAGCGCTCGTGTGTGGTCTGGCACTGTCGTGCTAACGGCGAGCGTGCTCCATATATGGACGAACTCTTCGAATCCGAAACTTTACTACAGCGCGCTATTTCTCCAGCACCGATACAGCTACGTACCGACATGTTACACGTTCCGGTTCAAAGCCCTCTAGCGGCAGAAGGCTGTAAAGGTGCAGACATGTAAAATAAAGATTTAGATTGTTAATAACGTGTGATTCATTTAAATAGCTCTGAGAGTTTCACTCTTGGCCGGCCGGAGTGGCCGAGCGGTTCTAGGCGCTACAGTCTGCAGCCGCGCGACCGCTGCGGTCGCAGGTTCGACTCCTGCCTCGGGCATGGCTGTTAGTGATGTCCTTAGGTTAGTTAGGTTTAAGTAGTTCTAAGTTCTAGGGGACTGATGACCTGAGAAGTTAAGTCCCATAGTGCTCAGAGCCATTTGAACCATGTTTGAAGAGTCTCACATAAAAAATTCGGAAGCTTTACTTTTCAGCACGCCCTTGCATTAATAGACTTCAACATTCAGCGCCTTCTTATGCGTCATATGCTGCTACGGTCGTAGGTTCGAATCCTGCCTCTGGCATGGATATGTGTGATGTCCTTAGGTTAGCTAGGTTTAAGTAGTTCTAAGTTCTAGGGGACTGATGACCTGAGAAGTTAAGTCCCATAGTGCTCAGAGCCATTTGAACCGTTTTTGAAGAGTCTCACATAAAAAATTCGGAAGCTTTACTTTTCATCACGCCCTTGCATTAATAGACTTCAACATTCAGCGCCTTCTTATGCGTCATATGCTGCTACGGTCGTAGGTTCGAATCCTGCCTCGGGCATGGATATGTGTGATGTCCTTAGGTTAGCTAGGTTTAAGTAGTTCTAAGTTCTAGGGGACTGATGACCTGAGAAGTTAAGTCCCATAGTGCTCAGAGCCATTTGAACCGTTTTTGAAGAGTCTCACATAAAAAATTCGGAAGCTTTACTTTTCATCACGCCCTTGCATTAATAGACTTCAACATTCAGCGCCTTCTTATGCGTCATATGCTGCTACGGTCTTAGGTTCGAATCCTGCCTCGGGCATGGCTGTTTGTGATGTCCTTAGGTTAGTTAGGTTTAAGTAGTTCTAAGTTCTAGGGGACTGATGACCTGAGAAGTTACGTCCCATAGTGCTCAGAGCCATTTGAACCATTTTTGAAGAGTCTCACATAAAAAATTCGGAAGCTTTACTTTTCAGCACGCCCTTGCATTAATAGACTTCAACATTCAGCGCCTTCTTATGCGTCATATGCTGCTACGGTCGTAGGTTCGAATCCTGCCTCGGGCATGGATATGTGTGATGTCCTTAGGTTAGCTAGGTTTAACTAGTTCTTGAACCATTTTCAAGCGCGATAAGAGGACCACACTGCAACCATGACAAACACCCCCATACCGTAATACCACTTCCACCGCACTTCACAGTCAGCACTACACACTGTGATAATTAACTTTTCCAGACATTCTCCAAACTCAAACCATTCCATTACCTTGCCGCGCATGGTATAGCGTGAGTCATCACACCAAATCACTCGTTTCCTATCATACAACGTCGAGTTGCGTCGTCCTTTGTGTCAAGAGTTGCTTAGTACTGACTGCAGGAATGTACGGCTAATGTGGAGCTACTCGACCACTGTTTCCCATTTTTTAACTTCCTACGCACAGTCATTGTTCTAAATGGACTGCTGGTAGCGCTTTGGAACTCACGAGTGGTTCTTCCCGCAGTTTTCATGTCATTTTTAGCAATCACCCTCCGCAGTGCCCGACAATCCCTGTCTGTCATTACGTCAGGTCTGACTCGTCTTGGTTTATCTGCGGCTGTTCCTTCGCGTTTCCATTCCACAGCAGTCGACATGGGTTGGTTCAGAATAGGTGATATGTCACTCATTGATCATGTTCGAAAGCACTGAGTTCTGCCGATCGACCCATTCAGCTATTCCTGCTCCTCTACTAACGACAAATTACTCTCCACCTCTTTTGTATACACTTTTCGTAACATCTAGTGGTCAATTGTGCATTACATGGGTTATCCGTATACTTTTTATTGGATACAAGAAGGATACAACAAGCAGCACTTCACGATTAGTGTATTCAGTGACATCGAAAAAGCTTACGATAAGGTGTGGCGGCCCTACCTTATCGTCAAACTGCATCGCACTACCCCTATTGCTGATTGTTACATTGGACTCACAGACAGCTTTCTGCAGGACAGGAAACTGTGTGTCCGAGTCGACGGTAAAAACTCCGAAATGAAACTGATCTCCGCAGGAATTACGCAGGACTCTGTTATTTCGACTCTGCTTTTCAACTTATATATATAAATGACATCCCAATAGTCCCCCCTTGCTGGCCAATGTGGCCGTGCGGTTCTAGGCGCTTCAGTCTGGAACCGCGTGACCACTAAGGTAGCAGGTTCAAATCCTGCCTCGGTCATGGATGTGTGTGATGTCTTTAGGTTAGTTAGGTTTAAGTAGTTCTAAGTTCTAGGGGACTGATGACCACAGATGCTAAGTCCCATAGTGCTCAGAGCCCTTTTTTTGTAGTCCCACATTGTTACGGCGTGTTTTTATGCGGACGATACGGCCTTTCTGACAACTGGACGACACTTGGACCAGCTATTCGCTAGGATGCAACGGCAACTTGCTGCGAAATAAGATAACGATCAACCCGACGAAGACGGCACCCTTTATGTTCACACGGAGGAAACCAGTTTAGAACGACAGACTCCAAATAGCTGATCAATTTGTCCCATGGTCGCCGGGAGTGAAGTGTCTCGGTGTCTAGCTTGACAAAAAATTGCTCTTTACGCAGCATATTGACAACAAGAAGACAGCAGCCCAGAAGATGGCCAGGTTATTGATTCCGTTCCTGAAGACTAAGGATCTCAACCCTGAGACTTAACTCCAATCGTATATGACAACGGTGGAAACCACAATGTTAAATGGCTCCACCTCGTGTGGAATTACGTGCGTCTCCACCTACAACAAACTCCAAACTCTGCAAAACATTTGCTATCGATGGATCACAGGATCACAGGAGCTCCATGGTGGACTAGAAACGTCGACATCCACACCGCACACCACGAGACCACTACACAAGAGAAGGTCCATGACAAGGCTCTACGAGTTTTTGACAAAGACGAAGTTTGACAATTAGAATCGGTAGGAACGGTAAACCCTGCAAGATGGCACAAGTATCAAGTGCCGAAGTCAATAACGTTTCAACCCCCATAGGCAATCTGTCGTAACACGAGGAAGCAGTCACACATAACAGCCTAGACACATCTCACCCTCCACAGCAGATAGACATCACCAAAGACAGCAGGCTAAAGGACCCATTGAGTGCCCAAGCCTAACTGAATGTGTAATAAAGTGTTTTCCTATTATCCTTATATCCCATCCTAGAAGAATAAGTCATCAAGGATAATATCTTCAGCCCACACTACACAGTTAAAAAGAGAACAAAATTAAAAAATATTTCTTTAGCTAATATGTACGTGGGGTGTTTGAAAAGTCCATGCCAAGTCCGAGAGATGGCACCACCGGCGCGTTTCGAGGTCATGTATAGTTAGTAGCATCTTTGGAAAGAACACACACCAAGTTTAGCCATATTGATCCATTTTTTGTGTTTCGCATTCGTGTGAATCAAGGAAGTCTAGTGATTGTCAACAAATTTACGAAAAAGAATTTCGTGTGGTGATTAAACATTACTTTATGAAAGGCAAAATGCCTCAGGAGACTAAAGAGAAGCTTGATAAACATTACAGTGACTCTGCACCTTCGGTTAGAACAGTTTTTAAGTGGTTTCAAAATTTCCGAGTGGTCATATCGGCACAAGTGATGCTGAACGTTATGGACGCCCCGTGGAGGTCACGACTCCAGAAATCATTGATAAAATCCATGATATGTTGATGGATGACAGAAGAGATAAGTGCGTGAGAATGCTAGTGCTGTGGGCATCTGAAATGAACGGGTACATAATTATGCATAAACATTTGGACATGAGAAAGCTATCCGCAAGATGGGCTCCGCGATTGCTCACGCTTGACCAAAAACGGAATCGTGTGAAGTGTTGCAAGGATGGTTTGCAGCTGTTCAGGAAGAATCAGCAGGACTTTTAAGCGTCGTTTCGTCACTGTGGATGAAACATGAATACATTACTATACTCCTGAGACCAAACAACAATCTAAACAATGTGTTACCAAGGGAGAATCTGCACCAAAAAAGGCGAAGATCATTTTTTCGGCCGGAAAGGTTATGGCGACTATCTTTTGGGATTCGTAAGGGATAATCCTCATCGACTATCTGGAAAAGGGTAATACTATTACAGGTGAATGTTATTCAGCGTTATTGGACCGTTTGAAAACCGAGCTGCAAGAAAAACGCCGGTGATTAGACCGCAAAGAAGTCCTGTTCGATCACGACAATGCACCAGCACACACCTCAGCAGTCGTGGTCGCAAAATTAATGGAAATAGGTTTCCAAAAAAAGTATTCAATGCTCAAAAGAAAGTTGTTAGAATAATGTGTGGGGCTAATAGCCGCACATCTTGTAAGAATCTCTTTAAAAGGTTAGGAATTCTTTCAACAGCCTCACAGTACATGTACTCAGTAATGAAATTTGTTCTCAGTAACATGGACCAGATTAAAAACAGTGACATTAATGATTATAACACCAGAAGAAAGGAAGACGTACACTATCCTCTACTTAACCTATATTTGCCACAAAAAGGGATAAAATATGCTAGTGTAAAACTTTTCGGTAAATTACCAGCTGAAATAAAATGTCTGACAGGCAGCAGTAACAGGTTTAAAAATAAATTTAGATAATACCCCTTGACAACTCCTTCTATACCATAGATGAATTCTTTAGTAGGAATAAATAAATCTATACGTACAATATACGCATTTTGTGCCATTTAAGGGAATGGGGAAAAAACCTTCATTCATGTGTGCATTTCTTATGCACTTGGCACGTTCCACATCATAAAGGTTACCGTGAAATTGATCAATGGAATACGTTACTAATTTTACAGACTGAACAACGCACAAAATCCCCATTGGTCCATTCACGATTGGAGGCATAGCGCGTTCTACTGAGATGCTGCGAGAATGCGATTTTACTTACATCACACACTTGGCCACACACAGCAATTTCCTGTGGTCAGTACAGTATTGAGAAAGACGCTTCCGAGCACAAAACGCCAGCTATTCAAGTCACTTGGATGTTGCCAAACTTTTCTTGATCAGGTTAGCTTTTGAGCAACCTGTTAGGCACTGTTCTCTATCAATCACGGCTGATGTTTTGAAGACTCGTATGCGAATTGTGGTAAGTGTAGCTTGCGAAGTATTTTTTTCATTGAGTGCCTCTACGTTAAGATGATCTTTCGCATCACAAGTTTCTCTCCATACTGTGTATCTATCTGACATCAAAATCATTTTGAACACAGTTTGAGTCATAACACGACGTCCTGTGACTGCACGCAAAGTATTATTCAACATGGTGGCGCTGCTGTCAGGGTTCCTCCGAGCCATAATCCGTAGGTAGCGGTCATCCACTGCAGCAGTAGCCCATGGGCGGCCTGAGCGAGGCATGTCATCGACAGTTTCTGTCTTTTTGTATCTCCTCCATGTCCGAACAACATCGCTTTGGTTTACTCCGTGACGCCTGGACACTTCCCTTGTAGACAGCCCTTCCTGGCACAAAGTAATAGTGCGGACGCGATAGAACCATGGTATTGACCGTCAAGGCATGGTTGAACTACAGAGAACAGAGCCGTGAACCTCTTTCCTGGTGGAATGACTGGAACTGATCGGCTGTCGCACCCCCTCTGTCTAATAGGCGCTGCTCATGCATGGTTGTTTACATCTTTGGAAGGGTTTAGAGACATCTCTGAACAGTCAATGTGTCTGTGATACAATATCCACAGTCAACGTCTCTCTTCAGGAGTTGTGGGAACCGGGGTGATGAAAAACTAATTTTTCATGTATGTACTATAAATCAACCCCAACCACCGGAGTTCAATCTATCTTTGCAGTATAATAAAAAACGAGTCATATTTCAGCAACATTGAGCCTTAGTCATGAAACAACCTTAGTAAGAAACAAAACACACAGTTTGTACAGTCCTGATGAGGAGCTTCTGTGAACTGCCACGAACTATCCGTCATCAAACTCTGACTAGCAAGCAAGGAACAGAAGAGAAGCTCCGCCCATCGTCCCCCATATGATTTGTAAGATCTGTTTATAAAACGATTAAAACTTACAAACAACACGTGCATTTAGTAAAGACCCATTATATTGTACATGGTGGTTACAATTAAAGTGCCACTACTCACAGATGTCCCGTGTGGGCTGTAATTCTCGAATGCCTGCGAAACTTCGTAGATATTCTAATATGTTAATGCGGAACCGATTTACAATGGAAAAAATATTTCCTATTTTGGCCACCAGCTCCAAGTCCGGCGTTGTGAATGCAAGAAAGGCGTATAGAAATATTTCTATGTGTTATGGACTAGGAACTGGGCATGAGCAGGGAAGATCAAACAAGTGAGAAAGGCATCAATGTTGGTTTTATTATTAACTGTCGCTTACACAGTTTGTTCAATATGAGCACCGGTGACGTTGACGAGGTGCTGTATCCGTAAAACGACGTCATCAGTAGCTGCTGGCAGCAGTTACGGTAGAATCTAAGCAACGTGTTCCCGCATACTTGCCTTCACATTAGGCAGAGACCGAATGAACGTGTTCCTGATAGACGCATACTTGTAGATATTCACAGAGCTAAGAGTGTCATGGATTCAGATAACAGGCGATCTTGCAAGTCAAGCATGTGTAAAACCTCTGGAGACAAAATGTTTGTGGAAGGTTGAATCAAGCAGATCTTTCACTTTGCGAGCGACATGAGATACTGTCCCATCTTGCATGGAAACAGTGGTTTCCTCGCAGTTGCGCTCTTCCAAAGCAGCAATCACATGCTGCACAAGGAGGTCTCGAAAACGTGCAAGTGTCACTATACACATGACGGGCCCTCTGGGTATTCTCTTCAAAGAGGAACGCGTCAAGTGCAAAGGTACTCGGGAATCCACACCAAACAGTCACAGACGGCGAGTGCAGTGGCTCTTAGTGCACAAAACGCGGTTTAACAGCACCTCAAAGTTGGCAGTACTGTGTATTCACTGCATCCTGTACTGTAAAATGTGGCTCGTCACACCACAGAATATTGCCCGACCACACGTCATCAACTTCGATCCGTGCCAGAAACCGAAGAGCAAATTTAGAACGTTGCTGCGGACCATGAAGTTTCAGTTGCTGCACGGTCTGGATCTTGTACGGGTACGGGGACTTGACTAATCTTTTCATCTCATCGTCATTGAAGGGCAAGTCGTTGGAAAGGCGTTAAAAAGACTTATATCGGGCGGCCGAATAACTTCGACTCTGGACCACTAATACAATCATTTTATTTACTCTTAATGTTCAAAAAATACGAAAGTAACAGCCAGAATGGTAAAGAAAGCCTGACATGTCGTGTGTCTGTAAGGGACTATTAGTTTGTGTATGTTGTCAAACTGCCGTTCGCAGAAGAAGGTTTCATTCCGCTTGGGCGAAGACTATGCGATCGTTATGGCAATTGAAGTCAGCTCGTACTACCTACAGTGGCACAGCACAACACAACTACGTTTCCAGTCTACTATTCGGCGTTCGGTGACGTCTTGCCTGTGCCATATGTAACCACCACCCAACCATTTTCTTCCATAGACGGCGTTTTTTACTAAAAAAATGCTACAGTAAAAAGTGTCGCTTGCATACTGTGTGGCGATAAACTTATTATTCCATGCGCCATACTGTATTTTCTTTCGTATAATATATTTCTTAAAACACTGTTCAAATTCTTCTTTCTTTAAGTGTTCAACCCTGAGGTTGGTTTGCAGCAGAGCGCCATTCCTCTCTTCTGTCTGTCTTCCTCTTCATTTCCACGTATGTCTTACATCCAGCGTCATTCATGATCTGTTTCATGTATGATATCATTAGTCGCCCCCTCCGATTTCTTCCCTCAATAGCTCCTTCTGCTATTGTTCCAATGATGCTGTTGTTTTGTAAGATGCGCCCTACAAGTTTGTATCTTCTTGTTTGGATGTGCCTCCACACAGATATCGTTTTCTGTACTCTTCTAAGCATCTCTTCATTTGTTACTTTGTCTCTCTAGCCGATCTTCATCATATTCTATAGCACCACATCTCCAGGGCCTCTAGCCGTCTTTTCTCTTCTCTTCCAATTGTCCAAGTTCCACATCCGTATAGGGCCACACTCCAAACGAAACCTTCCATGATACGTTTCCTTATTTTCAGACATGTTGTTGCTGGTGAGTAAGTTCCTTCTCCGATTAAATGTAATTTTGGCCTTTTGTATTCTGCTCGCAATTTATTTCCGGCTTCTACCATCCCTCGTGATTTTGCTTCAGAGGTAAGTAAATTCCTCTATCACTTCAGCTCCTCTCTTCCAATTCTCATTCTCAGAGGTTCATATCTGCACCTGTACTGATACCATCACTTTAGTCTTTTTGTTGTTTATTCTCATTCCATACTGATTGTATAGAATTTTTTCCGTTGTTCTGAGGACTTCCTCTAGATCTTCTTTTGTCTCCTTCAAATTAGTATTGTTGACTCCCGCCTTGACGTCAAATATGGGGAGGGTCTAGGAAGCCTGCCTTCTCGGATCGCTAGACAACATTCAAATCGTATTAACGAGTTTTATTACGAAATGAACAATGACAATGACACAGAAGTGTCACAAGCAAAGGGCGATATGCAAATAAAAAACACCTCAGTTTATACAATTCCTAATACAATTGAAGTAATACAGTTGACTGCTATTCACGTCGCTAGTCGGTAAGCCTCCGTACAACTGGCCGCGGCCAGTCGGGCGGGGCGCTTATATTCTCTTTGCGTAGAGGCCACTGCTGTCGCATTGTCGTACTGGAGAGGGATCGGTCAGTGTGCTATTGGCTGACGTCTTCTTCACAGCTCTCTCTGCTCCCTTGTTCGCGACTTGCGTGCCTGTGCTTGACGTTATTCCGTAACAAGTATCTTATCATAAGACACCATATTCTGCACACAAATTGGTCATTAACGTAATAGTTGTGGATATTCTGCTTTTAATGAATCGTACTATTTTCCTTACGAAGAAATGATTTATATAAGCTGCCATTTCTGTTGTAAACCAACAGCTGTATTATATTTTCTGAATCAAATCGCAGTATTGTCGAAGAGTGTTCCACGAACCAGTTGGATTTAGAAGGCATCGTTCGTTCGACAGTCAGCTTCGCGTTTATCGTCCGATATCCTTCAGATTATGAATCAAGGATAACATGCAGAGTTGATATTCCTAGCTATCCGGAGAGCTTTTGATAAGCTGGCACACTGCAGAGAGAGGTTCGAGCTTACGAACTACGTACTCAGTTTTGTGAGTGGTTCGTAGACTTTTCAAGTAGTGCGATGGCGTCCTGAGTGGTAATATCTCCAAATGGTATGGTGTGTGTATTCAAATACAGAGGTACGTATCTCATGCTTGCGCGGCCGTCGACAACGCCTATATAAGACAAAAAGTGTTCCACGCAGCTATTAGATCGGTTACTGCTATTACAATGGCAGGTTATCAAGATTTGAGTTTCAACATGGTGTTATAGTCGGCGCACGAGCGATGAGACACAGCGTCTCCGAGGTAGCGACGAAGTGAAGATTTTCCCGTCAACTATTTCACGAGTGCACCATGAATATCAGGAATCTGGTAAAATATAAAACCTCCGACATCGCTGCGGCCGCAAAAAGATACTGTAAGAACGGGAACAGTGACGACAGAAGAGAGTGGTTCACGGTGACAGAAGTATAACCCTTCCGCAGATTGCTGCAGATTTCAATGCTGGGCATCAACATGTCAGCGTGCGAACCATTCAACGAAACATCATCGATAGAGGCTTTCGGAGACGAAGGCCCATTCGAGTACCCTTGATGACTGCACGACACAAAGCTTTACGCCTCGCCTGGGCCCGTCAACACCGACAGTGGACTGTTGGTGACTGGAAACATGTTGCTTGGTCGGACGAGTCTCGTTTCAAATTTTATCTAGCGGACGGACGCCTACGGGTATGGAGCCAACCTCATCAATCCATGGACCCTGCATATCAGCAGGGGACTGTTCAAGCTGGTCGAAGCTCTGTAGTGGTGTGGGGCGCGTGCAGTTGGAGTGATAAGGGATCCCTGATACGTCTAGATACGACTCTGACACAATGACACGTACGTAAGCACCCTGTCCTATCACCTGCATCCGTTCATTCCCATTGTGCATTCCGACGGACTTGGTCAATTTCAGCAGGACAATGCGACACCCCACACGTCCACAATTACTACAGAGTGGCTTCGGGAGCACTCTTTTGAGTTTAAACACTTCAGCTGGCCACCAAACGCCCCAGACATGAACATTACTGAGCATATCTGGGCTGCCTTGCAACGTGCTGTTCAGAGGAGATCTCCACTCTTCGTACTCTTACGGATTTGTGGACAGCCCTTCAGTATTCATGGTGTCAGTTCCCTCCAGTACTACTTCAGACAATAGTCGAGTCCATGTCACGTCGTGTTGCGGCATTTCTGCTTGTTCGCGAGTGCCCTATGCGACATTCGGCAGGTGTACCAGTTTCTTTGGCTCTTCAGTGTATTATTGGTTTTTCCATCTTGAGCTTACTGCAATTAATTAAAGAGAATTTTACATTAGATGTGTTTCGCTTTTATTTACAAAGCGTCTTCTAGTGGTCTTTCTCGAAATATGGATACGTTTGTACTACGCTTTTGATGTTATACGTAGATTTTTCTTTATAATGTTGACATGCAATTTACTTATGGTGTTTCTGGCTCTTCTTAACACATTCTCATTTTTTCTTTGTTGTTAGCGAAGGCTGAGGTGGAAACTTCGTTGTACATATTCACTTGGCAGTTTTCTGCCTTTTTCTACAGCACTTTCTCTCACGCCACATTGACGATATTTGCGCTGCACCTTAATTTAGAAATAGAGCTGTAATTACATGTTTTCACATCCGGCGCAGTATTGCAGTGTTTATTTTAGTTCATTTTTTTCTCGTGTAGTTTGTGAGCGTTGCCAACTAGTTAATTATTTTTAATAGGTTGGCAAAGCTCTCAACCTACACGAAAAACAAATGAACAAATATAAACACTCTAATACTATGCTGAGTGCAAACACATGGAACTGCAGTGTTATTCTAAAGTGAGAGGAAGTGCAAATAACACCAATGTAGCAAAACAGAAAGAGCAAAGAGGCAAAACGTTGCCAAATGTAGATTTAGAGCGAAGTTTCCGCCGACCTCAGTGTCCGATAACAAAGAAGGAAAAAGCAGTGATCTGCGTAATATGTGAACAAGAGGCAGAAACACGGTAAGTAAATTGCACGCTAAGCTTATAAATAAATATTTTTTAATCTATAACAACTAAAATTTACAAACAAATGTATCCATATTTGCAGAACAAAGGTATCCATGTTTCCAGAATGACCACAGAAGATGCTTTGTAAATAAAAGTGAAACGCGTCTGATGTAAAATTTTCTTTAATTATTGCAGTAAGTTTAAGATGGAGAAACCAGTAATAGGATAATTGATATTAACAGCTGCTGCGGAGGATAGTCATGCAAACAAACATGTCATTGAGAAAGTTTAGAGAACCGACATTTGCAACAGACTGTTGAACGATTCTGCTGCCAGCAACGTACGTCTCGCATCAGAACAGCGAAGATAATAGGAATCAGGGCTCTTTGGGAGGTATATAGACATCGAGTATCCTTCATGTCGTTTGCGAGTAGATCAAGAATGAGAATGACTAGTCGTGTAGTAGTGGTATATGCTACCCTGTGCCATGTACCGTTTGGTGGCTTGCGGAATATGTAGGTACAGTTTTATTGGTTTCAGGGCGTTCAACTGCATGATGTATGGACTGTTTGTGTCCTCATAAGTTTGTACACCCATCTTAACTCTAAGTAAAGCTAAAATTTAAGTCGCACTGGCAGAATAAAACAAACTGTTTTTTATAAAATTTACTCGAGAATCTTGTTGAACAGTTCACAGAAATGAAAGGCGTAACAGGAAAAGTGATGTGAAGTTGTGCGTGGCTCGTGCCGCCGTGTGAAAGCCTTCACACCTCGAAGTCTGTCGCCAAATAAACCTCTAGATGTGAGTTGGAGCGTGAGTGTATTTTTGTAGCATTCGGTCAATAGAGACGGCAGAGACAGGGAGGGAAATGAATAGCTTTAAAAGGAATACAAGAGCCGGGGCGCGAGTTTCGCGCACCGCTGATCGCGCCGGACTTTCGCATGGCCGCGCGCGACGGGCAAATAGAGAGCCCCTGACCGGACCACACGCTGCGGGCATTAGCGGCCATTGCGCGCGCGCGCCGGCTCGGAAGACGAGGCGACAGCAATTATGCGCGCGTGCAGCGGCCGGGAAGAATTTAAAGAGGCGCCACCCAAACGTGTGCAGCGCACAGAACTAATGTCACAGTCGGAGCGCGACGTAAATACTGCGGCACGGGCGCGCGGCTGCCTGCAAACTTTGCCGGCTCTCCATTCTCAGCGACCCGTGCGAAAGTACTGCTTCCCGTGGAGACTGGGGACCCCTAGCCGCGTCCATTCCATTCTATTGCCAAAGTTGAAGAGCTGAAAAACAAATTCGGCCAAGTTTTTTCTTAATATAATGATATTTAATTCATATTAAGTATGCTACACACAAATACCCTTTAACGTTTTGAAGTTGTTCTGTGTGTCCAGTTGTCAGGAGATTTCATATAGTAGAGAGTATGCTAAACGCAAATGCTCTTTGACGTACGGGATTTATGTGGGACTAGCTGAGTTCCTGGCGTTGCTTGGATAAATATTTATTGCAATGTTGTGTTAGTCCGTCACCTCGTTCACTCCATTTCCATTTCTTCTTCCCACCACTCTGTCCATCTCCTCCAGTCTTTCCCCATCCGCTCGTCCCCCCTGTCGCTGTTCATTTCTCCCTCCCCCTCCCCATGTCCATCAGCTCCTCCTCGCCCTTCCTCTATCGGTCTCTCATACCTACTGGCTCTGACCATCTCCACCTCTCCACTCTCTCAATCCATCTCATTCTTAGTCCTTTCTCAATCCATGTTCTTTTCTCCCTCTCTCTGACCACCTCCTTACCACCACCACCCCATCCTCCACCCCATATGTGTCCATATCCTCCTTCCCCCGAACTGTCCATCTTCTTCCCCCACCTTTTCTCTCCATCACCAAGTTAGCACTCCAACCCGAATAGCTGTACGATAGTTCTTACCCGGAAAGTATTTCTTTCCAGATATTGTTGTTGTTGTGGTCTTCAGTCCTGAGACTGCAACCTTCATCTCCCAGTACCTACTGCAACCTACATCCTTCTGAATCTATCTCTTGGTCTCCCTCTACGATTTTTACCCTCCACGCTGCCCTCCAGTATTAATTTGGTGATCCCTTGTCCTACCAACCGATCCCTTCCTCTAGTCAAGTTGTGCCACAAACACCTCTTCTCCCCAATCCTATTCAATACCTCCTCATTAGTTATGTGATCTACCCATCTAATCTTCAGCATTCTTCTGTAGCACCACATTTCGAAAGCTTCTATTCTCTTCTTGTCCAAACTGTTTATCGTCCATGTTTCACTTTCATTATGGCTACACTCCATACAAATGCTTTCAGAAACGACTTCCTGACACTCAAATCTATACTCGATGTTAACAAATTTCTCTACTTCAGAAACGCTCTCCTTGCCACTGCCACTCTACATTTTATATCCTGTCTACTTCGACCATCATCAGTTATTGTGCTCCCGCAATAGCAAAACTCCTTTACTACTTTAAGTGTCTCATTTTCTAATCTAATTCCCTCAGCATCACCCGACTTAATTCGACTACATTCCATTAACCTCGTTTTGCTTTTGTTGATGTTCATCTTATATCCTCCTTTCAAGACACTATCCATTCCGCTCAACTGCTCTTCCAAGTCCTTTGCCGTCTCTGACAGAATTACAATGTCATCGGTGAACCTCAAAGCTTTTTTTCTTCTCCATGGATTTTAATACCTACTCCGAATTTTTCTTTTGTTTCCTTTACTGCTTGCTCAATATACAGATTGAATAACATCGGGGACAGGCTACAACCCTGTCTCACTCCCTTCCCATCCACTACTTCCCTTTCATGTCCCTAGACTCTTATAACTGCCACCTGGTTTCTGTACAAATTGTAAATAGCCTTTCGCTCCCTGTATTTTACCCCTGTCCACCCCCGGTAGCTGAGTCGCAGTCTGCCTTCGGCGGTGCTACGGCACGGACGTCTGTTTACGACCCTGCCGGAGACGTTCGTGCTCGCGCAGTTGTTTACCTCTTCGGCGTACTCGCGCGTTTAGACGACTCGATATAGAATGGCACATGCATACCGAAAGTCGACTCTCAAGATTAGTTTTTCGAATGAATATGCGAGACCGAAAGCCTACGAAATCGGAAGGTCTCTACGAGACGAAGTTAAACTTGACTACAACGAACTTATCGGAATACACCTCTCCATAGTGAGCAGTGTCGTTTACGTCAAGGTGATTAACGATGCAGTATGTGATAGAATCATCCGAGATACTAAACATGGACTCAAATTTTGTCACTCTGATGAACATGTTGGAGAAGTAACTATTGATCACGCAGGACTGGGCTTACGAAACATACGTATTTTCGAACTTCCCTTCGAGGTTCCGTCTGACTTGGTCATTGACGCCTTACGCCCGTATGGAAGAGTGCTTAGCCACGTCGAGGAAAAATGGTCCAACTTCACGACTTACCCCGTTCTCAGTGGGGTGCGTCAAATCAGAATAGAACTGACACAACATGTACCCTCGTACTTGTTCATCGGTGGATGTAGAGCTATAGTCAGCTACAGTGGACAGCCCAAAACATGCTCAGGCTGCGGGAAAGAGGGCCACGTCCGTTCCGAATGTATGCAGCGGAGGATAGTGCAAGTTCCAACCGGCGAACCCGTACCTCCGTCCACGTTGACGCCGCTGACACTAACGTATGCCGACGCATTTAGAACAGATCCCATCCCGAAGAATGACCAGCTACAGAATCCTGACAGCTTACGGCAACCGACTGCAGCAGAGACCACCTCCACTGACGAAACGACACACACTTCTGCCGCTCCGGTGCCGACGACGCCCTTAACAGAGCGGAAAGGATCGGTAGGAGGTATGGAAATTGATCCTGCGGTTGTGCCGACAGCTGCTTTCGTCCCTGAGCACCGGGAGTCATTTCCGCACTCGGATACGGAGGCGCACACGCGCAAACAACGGTCGCCGAAGCGCTACAAGAAACGACGGCTAGCGCCGTCGGATACCTGCTTACTGCAGTCCACGTCAGACGGACTTGGGTGTAATGTCGATACACGCGCAACGGGAGGTTCTACCCCCCACACAGCAGTACGACGCGAATCATGCTAGGCAGGGGTTGAATACAGACACACCGACGGAAAGCCGACGGAAGGAGTCCCTCCACCCACCGCAGCAACGCCACCGCCTTCGGTCAGCCAGGCCGGAGAAACACGACGGGAGCTGGACCTCCAGCACAGGAACTGGGCCGACGAATCCGATACTGACCCACAGACCGACGACGCACCCGCAATGGCGAGTGCTGCGTCCACCGGATGTTAACCACGCAGAAGATGCAGAGTGACGCACAGACAGCATGTTGCCGAGAAGCAGCACGCAAATTAACATAAGCGTTCATGTGCGCTTTACGCACTGAGGAAAAGCGGCAGGCATATCGAACAGCCTCTATTAATATTAATACGATCAGAACGCCTGTCAAATTGCAATTATTACGAGACATGTTGCATGCGTCAGACGTCGACAACGTTCTTCTGCAGAAAGTATGTGTTGAGAGCTTCCCCGAACTCTATGAGTACGATACGTACATTACACCTACTACCGACGGCGGCAGCGGAACAGCGATACTTCTACGCAGCGGCATAGTAGCCGAGGACGTGGTGTACCTGCCGTCAGCGCGAGGACTGGCGCTCACAGTGCTGGGAGTACGGGTCGTTAAGATTTACGCATCGTCGGGGTCCGACTGACGGCGCGACCGATTCCGATTTTACGCAGAGGAGATTGCTACACTATTCTTAGGTCGGTATGAACATGTCTGATTTGGAGTCGACTTCAATTGCGTGCTCGCACCAAGAGATCAACACTCACGTTATACTTCATGCCCGGAGCTCCGGCAACCCATACAGGACATGAATCTCATTGATACATGGGAGACGATACATGGCGACAGACGTGGATACACCTACGTCACGAGTCACTCTGCAAGTCGTCTCGATCGCATTTACGTAACACGTCGTCTCGAACCTGCGATTCTCTATGCGGAATTGTGGCCTGTCGCCTTTTCAGATCACAAAGCATATATTTGCACGGTCTCCCTGAGTCGTCAACAAGTTTGGAGGAGTCGCAGTGTTTGGAAACTAAATACAGCACACCTCAGGGAACCTGAGTGCAGACGCATAGTCGAAGACGCTTGGCACGTGTGTGAACGACGCCTCCCTACATATCCGACGACGTTGCAGTGGTGGCTGGAACGCGTTAAGCCTGCATTGCGCCGAGCGTTAATTGCATACGGAAGAGAGCAGATGATGTGGAGGCGACACACGACGGAATTTTATTTCACGATGCTCCGCAACTTTCTGGACAAGCACCTTCACAGGAGCGTCGAGCCGATATAAAACGAGCACAGGCCCAAATAATTTCCATAACGCGCCGCCGTCTGGAGGGTGTCACAATCCGTGTAAGGGTCTTTGAACGAGTCCGTGGATAATAGCCGTCGATGAATCACGTTATCAGAGGAAAACAACGTAGCCGTTAACCTTAATACAGACGGTCGTACTGCCAGATGGTCGCCGTATGACAACGCAAGAAGACATTGCCAACGCTTTTGTGGAACACTACGGTCATCTCTATGAAGAAGCGGAACCTGATCAGGCAGCCTTTCATGAGGTCCGACGAACGCTCTCCGCGTGTCTCGACGAGACGGCCAACCTGGAGTTAACAGTTGACGACGTAATGGAAGCGATTGATAAGGGAGCGTCGCACAAATCGCCGGGGCCCGACGGGTTTCCGTTAGAGTTTTATCGTACGTTTAAAGATCTCATGACTCCGTGATGGACTGCCATGTACTGCGAATTGATGTCTCCCAACATGCCCCTTCCACCCTCCTTCGTGGAAGAAATGATCATCCCCATCCACAAACCATCCGGCGGCACAGGGATACAGGCCTACCGGCCACTGACCCTTCTTAATTGCCCGACGGGTTTCCGTTAGAGTTTTATCGTACGTTTAAAGATCTCATGACTCCACGATGGACTGCCATGTACTGCGAATTGATGTCTCCCAACATGCCCCTTTCACCCTCCTTCGTGGAAGAAATGATCATCCCCATTCACAAACCATCCGGCGGCACAGGGATACAGGCCTACCGGCCACTGACCCTTCTTAATTGCGACTACAAGATCTAGACCAGGATACTTGAAGCACGCTTTAAACGCGTAATACGCCAAGTGATATCACTCGACCAAACCCAGCTAGAAGGAGATAGCAATATACAAACGGCACTCAGCGACTACCGCGATGTTATCGCACTGGCATTAACATGTCGTCTCCGGGGTGCATCGGTATCGATAGACTTCGATCGCGCATTTGACAGGCTGAGCCATGCTTATCTCACGGACGTGATGATGCAAATGAAGTTTCCGGAAAGTTTTGTCACCGTCGTCATGAGACTACTCCACGGAGCCGCATCCAAAGTGCTCATCAATGGACGCTTGGTGGGGCCCATCACCATCTCACGATCGGTCAGACAAGGG